>NC_044198.1:18040409-18361242 GCF_900880675.1 Sparus aurata
CTAGCAGTCTGGATGACTTACTTCTTTATGTGATGTTCTGAGTTGGCCTGTCCTGTAATCTTTGAGATGTACCTATTTTTCCAGCCGGTTCCAACAGTACATTCCTTTGTTCTAGTTTTGTGTGTACCTGTTGTGTTTAAACAAAATGCAGGGGCGTGGATTTGTTAGTCTGGGTGTGTTTGATAGCATTTTGCGGGGACGCCTGTCTGCATTGTGGCCTGATTGGCCTACACTAGTCTACAACCTTACTTGAAACCTATTTTCTTGTAAGATAACCTGATGCAGGTCAAAGTACCAAAACGTTGTTGTCAATAAAATTAATCGCAAGTGAAGTGGACAATGCGCGGTAGTCTTTTTCCTGATATTGTAAGGCGGTGAAACATTTAAGCGTATCCACCAGCTCAACATGATGTCTCGCTAACACCGACAGTCACTCTCGGGTAGACGACTGGCGGATGATTTCCATTGCGAAATAGGAAAACTTGTTCATACCAGATGTGGTTTTCAGCCGTATCTGTAGTGTTAGAGATATATAAACACGTTGGTCCATCCTGTCTGATGTTTCTGACTGCGTTGCTTTCCCAGCATCTTGGATGTCTGCTCTACAGCGACAGTGACTGCTAGTTTTGGAGTCATTTTCATTAGTCTGTGCCCCAACAAATACATTAGGGTCTCCAAGCTAATGTGAGTGAATGGCTGTTATTAATGAGGTATGCAAGAATCAAACATGCATTCTAGCTGTATACATTTTGAAATAACATCATGAAAACAGACAATTTAATTTATGTAAGCTAGTGCGCGAAGCAGGGGGCTCTCTCCCCGGAAGGTATTGTAAACAAACTTTGTGATTGGTTCCTGTGTCCCCATCCCATATGGAACCACAGCACCATGTGGTTTTCATGGTTTTATGTTTTTGAAGTTGTTACCCAACATAGGAAGGCAGCCTCCCTTAACGCTGTACCAACAAGAAAAGAAAACAAGATGAGCACCAAACGTCATCAATCATGCATCGACTTTCGAACACAGTTGTCAAACTGGAATAAGAGCGAGCAAAATGTCCTAACAAATATTTGATCCTTTTTTTTATTATGAGCTTCCTGAAGCTGTCTCACCACTGCGAATAACTTGTTCCCTCAGCTTCATCGTTACCTTTGCGTTTTGTCTTGTTGAACAAGAACTGTCCATCCAAACTCTGGGAAAAAAAAAAAAAAAAACTGCTTCACACTCACATAGTTGAGTACGCTTATTACTTGTCACTTCCCCAGTGTGGACATATTGCTTACTCAGAACTTGTTTAGAATTAATATGGAAAGAGCCATGCTCTCAGTCTCTCTCCGTGGTGCTGAAATATTCAAACACACTCACTGTTTCCTCCACAGTGCTGAAGCGTGCAGTCGCGGTAGCTGTCCCGGTCTCTGCTTTTGGAGTCTTGAGTAATTCAGTACACATTCACATGCCACCTGGAGAGACGGCACATATTTTTTCTTCTTCATGAAAAAGACTAACCCTGCGTTCACATGCTCCTCGGATGGTCCCCTTTCTTAAATTAATAAGTTGTTCTTCCGACTCTGGTGTGTTCACGGACTTCTTTATCGTAATGCGGATGCAACACAGAAGCCACAAACAGTGTGCAGTATTTTATTGCTCAGGGCATTAAAACAACACACTGAAGGCTCTTTGAAGTTTGAAGGTGATTTTTTTTCCGACTTTCATGCTAGTGCATTCTTAAAACCACTAACATTTGCTTTAACTGAGTTGTAATTAGGGTTAATGCTATGGTTGATTACATACATTTAACCTTTTATTAAAATAGAATTTTATTGTAGGTAAATAAAAGTGAACTTTTAATATAAACTCATTGTTTTCATCAATTAAATCTTAAAATACAGATTAACAGTTTAAGTTTTGTACATTTAATATGAAAATATTATCAAATATTAAAAAATATTCCCAAACGTGAAGTTAGTGATGAGAAAGCATAAAAATAAATATAGAAAATAAAAACCCCACTGTGGTGCTCATGACTTAAGTTTAGTTTTATATTAAAAGTATGTATTTAATGAACATGTGTTATCATGTAATGCTCAAAGAAAACAAAACAAAAAACAAAAAAAACAGCGACATTAACTAATCTGTCACTCTACGTGGACAGGAAGTAACTGCTGCAGCCTAATACCATATTACGATTACACATGAGCAAAACATGTATATCTGTTAATAAATAAAAGTTTATTGCCATCAATCACACATTTACTTTTTCTGACCTTCTGAGTTGAGTTCGGACTTGACAGGGCGTTCATGTGTATTCTCCTAGTCAGTAACTAATTTCTCTGATTTTACAACACTACGTGAATGCAACATGAGCTCCTCTTCCCAAATCACGAGTGCGACCCATTGCTAGGAAACTAGTTATTTAGTAATCGTGTAATGTTCATATATGAACGTGCCCTCTCTCTCCCAGTAACTGAACACAGCTTTGCCTGAATGTCTGCCCGAAAAAGTTGTTGTCATGGAGAATGTACTTGCTGAAAAGGTTCTTTCAAGTTGCCAAGTCTGGCAACAGAAATCTGTAAGTAGCTCTAGAGTAGTCTCAAGTGTGCGCCATTCATTTGGTTGCTTTAATGTTGCGCATTTCCGGAATGTTTTTCTGGTCAGTTCATAGTCATGCACATTCACACTCCGAGCCATGAGCCAGTCATAAGGCCAGAAGCCAATACACTCAACCCCCACTTGATGCGCACTTACCCTGATACTGGTGTGAAGCAGTGGAGTGTATCCCATAATTCATCCTGGTCTCCTGCACCAGTGTTAGTGCTGCCTATTAACTGTTTTCTCTAACTGATGCAGGCACGG
The DNA here is from genome assembly GCF_900880675.1 of Sparus aurata. Classification (NCBI taxonomy): domain Eukaryota; kingdom Metazoa; phylum Chordata; class Actinopteri; order Spariformes; family Sparidae; genus Sparus; species Sparus aurata. The sequence goes on from NC_044198.1 coordinate 18,043,263, forward strand.
ATAAATGAAGGTCGTGGAGTTCTTTACATCAGAGAACCGACTGTGTTCACACCAACGCATCATGTCATGTCTTCCTAATGTGAGAGAAAATATCAAATATTGGCAGAGCAATGAAAAATCTGACTTCCAGTGATTTTTTTTTTTTTTTTTTCCCTTTTCGGAAGGCCATAATGAATAACAAAACTTAATAATGACGAATGATTCTTCATTCTGGATGCATGAACTGCCCACAGACCCCCAAAGCACAATACAGAAATAAAAAAATCAATTTATCCGGCCTCAGAATTTTTAATTTTTGATATTGATCCCAGTGTTCTGTGTTCTGGGTAGCCAGGAGCAATTACACAGCTATTTTATTCCAGCATAAATTTTGGCAGAACCTCAAATGTGCTTATCACTTACTTTATTGTATTACTTCAGCTGCCCTAAATATGTTTTTTCTTTTTTTTTTCTTTTCAATTTTGTTTTTATTGTTGGGTTGCTCTGGTGTTACTTGTCGTGTTTGTCTGTATTTCTATGAAAATCAAGCGAGATTAAAAGACATATATGAAAAAAGCATCTCAAGCTCGAAACAACTGAGCCAAAAACTTGCCTGAGCGATGGGGAGAGCTCATTAGCTGAGTCCCAGTGCGTCTTTTTTTATATCCACCACACATTCGCACTGAAAACGTGTCACACGAGTCGACACTTAACTTGCAAATACAGCAGGTCTGTGTGTGTCTCTCTTTCTCAGTGGTTTGGATTTTTCAAGATTTTTCCCACAATCAGTCCTGGTGTAAACACACGGATTTTTGACAATTCTTTGAGAGCTGCTTGACAAACATTTCATCATGAATTGCATTATTTTCATATTCAATTTTGTCATGTCGAGACAAAAATAAAAGTCGCTGAACAACAGTTGCAGCATTATCATTGTTCAAGCAGTGCGTCCCATAATCAGAGTAATTACCAGAAAAAATGTTGGCAAAGTACGCCTCCGCAAGACCACAGATAAGTCAACACTGTAGATCTCTTTACATTGCAACTGCATGTTTCTTCACTTGTTTGTTCACTTTTCAGTTTCGCTCTCGTGGAAATGCTGTGCTTATGTGCTGATAAGTTTTGGCATAAAAAATCACTTGGTTGGGGATAGGAAAATATCAGGTTTTGGCTTTAAACGCCACAATCACAACTGGAGTTTTCCTGAGGTCTTGTAAAAAAACGTCAAGTTGTGTCACCACAAACACAGGCTGCAAATTGTACCTAACCCTCCAGACTTCCCCGGGCCCATCTCTACCCTGTACAGACAGGGGATCAACAGCACAACACAGTCTTAAATGAGCAATAAACACTCTTGAAACAAACACAAAATGAAACAATTTGCGTACGTAACCCCCTCAACTGCAGTGGAAGCCCAAAAAATTAACAAAAAATAAATGTTCCCCCTGGGATCACTGGACGTGAAAGTCAGGTAATAAACATGTAAAGTGAATGTGATATGAGATGTTTTGTTGGAAGCACACAACAAACCTATGGAATTTACAGATGTTAGCGTATCTGTGGTTTGCAGAAACTTTAAAGGCCCCCACACACCGCCCAGACGTCCAACTGCCTTATCCGACCACTCTCCGACCACTCCGTTGCCTCTTGTCTGACCCGTTCGGCAGAAAAGTTGCATTGAACACACCGCTTCGACGTACTGCCTACTCCACAGTAGCGTGTACGTTCTGCGCTTGCGCGAGATGCAATAAGCGGGTGGCGCTTGTGTATGAGTTGTAAACGAGAGGCTTGTGCACGCAACTCTCTTTACTTTCGATCAAAATGAAACTTAACTATTTCCGATAAAAACAGCTGCATACTAAACATGCAGCGAGGCATTACCAGACGAACAAGAATTAATTCGTCCTGAACGGACATAACAACTAGTCTCGTGCCAGTACTGCAAAACATGAAAACGGGGAATGACGGAACGGAGTACATAGAAAAACAAAGCGCATACAGTATTCCGCCCCTCCCACACACCGCGCTGATTCGCCAGCACAACGCCAATCAGAACGGCCATTCAGCTGGCACACAACCAATCAGAGAATCCAATGGCTCAGACGTCCGACGGCCCTCCTCCTCAGACTTCGCATGCTCAGTCGGATCCGACAACGTCCGCGCGGCTCCGAAAGCTTCCGACGCAGCTGAACACACCAAACATATTTGTTCCCGACCTCGTCCGAGCCTCTCCAAACGCTTCAGACGTCCAACGGTTGGGCCGGTGTGTTCCTACCTTAACTGCTAACAATTAATCCTGCCAACTGGGCTGCCCATAATCTGTGGACTGACCCAGCTACTCAACCATCATACTTGAGCAAATTTTCCTATGGACAGTTGAAAGGGCACTTGTCCTCCTCCCATCTTTTCCTTCTATGCCTTGCATGCACTTTCATGCGAGAGACATCGGGAAAGGATGAAACTTGTAAAGTGGGATAAACAGAGAGGAGCGAATGAAGACAAATGAGATGAGCCCCATGAGTATTTGCTTGCAAAGTCAGTCTCTCTCTCTCTCTGTCGCGCTGAAACATTCATTGCCAGCCTCAGCTCCTCTGTTGAAACCAAACTCAATTCAACAAGCACAAACATCAAATTCAATGCAAATAAAATGCTTTATTTTCTGCTTTCATTTTTTTTTTTTAAATCCATCATTTAGAATATCACAAAGCCCCGGGCCGAACCGTTTCCTTTTTCCTTGCTTCTTTTGTTAGTCCGACACAAACGACTGTTATCATTTTCTTTGTGGCCGGTACAGATGCAGATTACTCTCCAGTATCCTTGTGATTCTCTCCGACCACCACACAGAATCAACACTATAAGGTTCCTGCCAGAGGGCGCATCCACATTCAATGTTCCATTGATTTCCATTTTTAACCTTCAGTAACTTTATTACCCCCTCATGTAGAGGACATTTCGTTGTGAGAGATAGACCCGTTTTAAATAACAAGCTGTTTGCAAAAATTATGTTTTTAATCCTATAGACCCCCTTTCCCCACTCTTAACTTTTAAGTTTCCAGTTGAAATCACAGTCAATATGTGCTTACAGTCCTTGGCTTTCCATCCCATTTATCTTGCCAGTGACACCAAAGGTAGGCATGGCTCTGGAAGTTAATTGGCATCCTTAAATCGCCGTTTAGATTCTGTGGCTTCAGTGTTTAATCCATACTTTGAAGAGCTAACATCAAAGTGAACACCCGTCTAAGTCACTGCCGCACCCACCACCAACTACACTAATTTGCATCTGGGCAACTTTTCCCCCCTTTCTCCCCTCTGTGTTAATTTGACATTTTAGTCAGTCTGTCATAATGATTTCCTGATAGAATAGTTGGCTACACAGATTAGCCTAAAGGGCAAATCTGACAAGCTTTGCTGTCCTCCTGGTGAAACTGCTGACGCGGTGGAGAGATCTGGTGTGGGCCCACGGAGCATATGCCATAGTTTTGCAGACATAACCTCTTTGGCTGATAGATTCCATCGAACACTGTCTGCCTTTAATGGGCAAACAGTAACAAGACATCAGATAGGGCTGATTGATGCTGTTGTGTCGGGCGAGGTGGCGGTGAGCTGCAAATAGCAGCTGAAACAAGGGTATGGAGAGGAAAAACTGCATTGTTATTAGCTGATGGAGAGCCGTGGTTGGTTATATGAGATTTATTGCTCAGGAAATTGCTTCGACCTGAACGCCGTAGTAGCCTCTGACTCTTTCAAAATTGAATTTGATAGACAACAAGCCAACGTCCGTCGCACCTAGACAGAGATGGTTAAACAGATTTCTGTGGCATAATGAGTAAAGGACCTGACCTATTCCCTCGCCGCTTTACTCAGCAAGACTGGGGGAGCGTTTGATGTCAGCGCATGATTGAAAAGTCTGTCTGTTCTTTCCCTCGAGTTAGATGTCACTCGACACTAGACGTGTTCTTTTTTTTTCGTTTTTTTTTTTTTTTTTAACAAGCCCTCACCCAAGGTCTAAATCCACAGACAAGAAAAGCAAATTTGGATTGGGACAGACAAAATGAATACTGCCTCCTGCTCCTTCATCCATCATTAGAAAAACATATAATTTGGTAAGCTCTAAATCTTTAAGTGGACCTGTGCAAAGGCCAATTTGGGTAGACTGTGGATATAAAGATCAGTCTGCAAATGTCGATACAATAGTGGGTGTGAGGCTCTAACAGCTCAATGACCTATGCATTTGCTGCTAGCGTATCCAACAGCTACTATAGATACAGATGAGATGAAGATCCCATGGGTGCTACGGGAATAACACAAATGTTGTCTCGTTTTTATTGGTTCTAATGTGGGCGGAATCAAATTCCATATGTAATTATGAGATACAAGTATGACTGAACCCGACTATACTTTTCTCATTTTACAGATGCAGGTCTGACAATAGGAATAACACCAATGTTGTGAGCCGGGGGACGTTAACGTAGGCATAATCAAATTGCATACATAAATATGAAAAGTTATTATGACCAAACACAACTTTATGTTTCTCATTTGCGACACAGCTAGCCTGCCATGCCACACAGTTTTGAAGCAGTTTTCTTTTTACCTCAACTTCGATTCAAATGTAAACAAGACTAAAAGTCTACAGCTATGCCAGCACACCAGTGTTTTGAGCTAAATGCTCATGGGATCCAACATGTTCTTACTTGAAACTCATCAAAATGACGGCTTGGTCGTTACCTTCAGTTTCATAATATGATGCTGACCCCTCTCATGTCAGTCTTGCACACGAGGGGCGGTGCTGTCAAGTTAGCAACAATGCTTATGCATTATTTGGTTAGGCTTTCAGAATAATTAACAAATAACATTTTAAGGGATGAGTGATTTCTGACCCAAATTTCGGGGGAAGGTGGTACTAGAGGAAAAAGGTCAGAAAAAGATCCTTCAAGGCCATTTGGATTGATCCTGAAAAATGGCCGTGGAGGTCGTCTATGCCAGATTGTTAGTATGACTCATATCAACTCATTATTTTATTTCACCTAACCAAGTAGTTTTGGTGCCTAAACCTAACCAAACTGCTACTGTTTCATGTCAGCCAAATGAAGGCAAAGGTTTGGAATAACACTTGTCTCTGTTGGTACTCATTCATAGGTGATCGACTTATTCTGCTGTTTCTGTAAGAGGACGTGTTGGATTCCTCTGTGGAGCATAGATGTCTGTACTATATTTCATGGTTATATTTCAAGTTATTGGGACTTTTCACTTAAAAGAAAAAAGACACAAATATGACACTCATGGTGGAATTAAATATAATGTCAGGGGATCACCCTAAATGTCATGGCAATCCATTTAGTATTTGATGGAGCCATGCCACAAGGATGGCTAAAAAGCAACTGTGTCAACAAATCCTGAAATTCAGCAAGCTAACAGTACTGCATACTGTATGTGTGACTAATTCTTGTAGCTTCTTCTTGATGAGTCGAGAAAAAAAAAAGTCCTGAGAGCTGTGCTGTACTGGCAGCGTTGTTTCCTGAGCTATCTTTGTTAATTGATTAGTTTTAAGTTATCTGGAGACTGCCCCAGTTCTGCAGGTGTAAACAAAGAGCTCCTCAATTAGAAAGTGGGTTACACCTGGAGGACAAACACACACCCACCAAAACACACACTGCAAACGGCATCTAACAAATTGGTTTAGTGGGCGCTGAGCACACATTCCAGCAAATGTGTACAGCAGGCTCCTGATAAGTCTGTTTGGTTCAAAGTACAGCAACTTCAAATCTGTTCCCCTAATTTGGCGAGTGATGAAACACGTGGGGGCTGGACCTTGATACATTTCATGCTTCCACATCAGCACTGGTACATTTTATGAAATCAAGAAAGATAAGTGTGTTGGGATGTGATTATGAGTGTTTCAGTTTAAATGGTGGATTCCATTCACTGAGCAAACACCTCTGGAAAAATTAGGATACTGAGTCTTTTTTTGCCTTATCAGCTGCTTTGTTCACCAAAATGCCTGTGTATTTTTGTTCTTGTCCTCCACAGAGGACACAAGAATTTACTATTTGTTTCACAATGACATGGGAGACAGTGCTCTAACTGAGGCAGAGAAAAGGACTGACACAGAATCAGTAGGGGGGCAAGACATGAGTTGACTAATGAAGAGACGGAGACCCGTAATCCTTTTGGAAGGAAGTTTTGTCACATGAAAAAGGAAAGTTCAAAAAGTGTCAGGTCGGAGAGATTTAGATAAAACTTTAGAACAATGTTCAAATCTCTTTGGTAAGCTCCATGGCTTAAAAGTTAAATTACAAAGGCACATTGGTATCTCAAAGAGTAGTGATTTTATTAAAAGGTCAGTGTATAAATGTAATGTTTTCTTGACAGCCTTTTTGCCATCAACGAATGAAAAATGAAAATGCTTACTTAAAGGTCATTGTTGTGCAGACAAATCATTTTGAGCTTGTAGAAAGGTTCAGATCTCTTTTCCCTAAAAACATTCTGATGATTATGAACGAGTGATTTTCATGATTTGTCTGGTCCAAAATGATTGTTTTGTTTACGTCTGTGCGGGATTTCTATCCTCGTACAAGGTGTGTCGGCCAATAATATACCACAGTTGGTAGAGTCTTAGTAGTTGGCAGTTTGCGGAAAAAAACATAAAAAAATGTCTGCAGTGTGTGCTCGGCATACTGGTTGCCCTTACGTTAGCTAGCTTGTGTTAGCATTGTCAGTGTTTGCTTGCTAGCTTTGGCAATGTTTGGCAACAGCGACGTTGTTACGTGACGGGGAACCGCTAACTGCTCCTCACTAAACTGATCACTTTGACTAGATGTTGCTGTATCTACTAGCTGCTGTCGGCTAGCGGCCCTGAGCTGGCTCTAGTCTCTGCAGACCAGGGGCTCTGAGCATCTGGTGCTGGCCTAAACTTCGACCAGAATGAAGAGACACAGCAGGCGAGAGCGAAGTGGGTCATCACGAGTGAGTCAAAGCAGAATCTAGAGCAATGAATAATGGATTTTTATTTTGACCAGGCTAGAGTTGGTGATGGAACAAGATGGTTTCGGCGAGTTTTATTTTGAAGTTTGAAATAAATTTGCTTTACGATGACTTAACAAGCCCATTAAGTTTGTCTTGGGTTGGTAGAAGAGAGAAATTCAAAATTCAGAAGGTGTGTGGTTGTATTTTCTGTTTTATATGAAAATAGATGGAAAAATATGTCCTTTCTTGAAATGTTGTTATTTTAGCTTATAAATTAATTGGACTGAAAAAGCTTAGAGAGCTTGTGGAACGTGACAGACTTGCCTCTCTTGTACATCTTCTCGACTGAACCTGCCAGCAGCTTTTGTGAGGACAGCAAAAGACCAGTCCCGGGCCTGTGTCTTCTGGTATTTTATGCCCTGCTGCAGTGGGACCGTGGAGCTGATTCATGTCTCTGCCACGCTGTTGTCATTCAGGGCCACATCCCACCTCATTGACAGGCTGGTGGCTCTCTGACAGACTCCAAGTGTTAGGAAATCTACCTCTGGATGACCCCACCCCCTGCTCATATCCTCTTCCATCATCCCCAGCGAGAGCTGCCAGGTCGGCCGTCGCCCCTGCTAACCGTCCACAATTCCTGGCCCACTGACTCACCCATCCGTTAGTCCCGCGGGTGACGGACGGGGTAGGTGGGACAGTCAGGCAAGGTCAGAAGTATGGTCTTACTCTCATTACTCCGGCCTTGCTCCCTGCCATTACTTTTACCGCTCCCTCGTCCACCACCACTCCCCGATCCATCTGTCACCAGCATTAAGAGCAGCGCGACATATTCCTCCTACCCCCAGGCGTGTTTTATTACAGCATTTAAGCTGTTGCACTTGGAATCTACTGCAGAAAGTTGTTCCAGGAGTTTAGAGGGAATGTAATTCGCAACCACATAGTTTATGTTTTAGCCCTTTTTTAAAAGTGAAAACACAGCTCGGTTGCGGAGTCAGACTAAATAATTATATTTGCAAAACAAATAGCGAGTGTGGGGCAGAGGAATATGAAAGCCTGTGAAATTTATTATAAATGTTGACAATTTCGTATTGCAGATAAAGCTTAAAAAAATGCATTGTCAAAACTCATTTCGATGTTGCTCTGGGTGATTTCCACATCGTTATCAATTGTTCTTAGCAGCCTCTGCGTCTATGCCTCCACTTCCTTTCATAACATCTCAGTCTATTCCTGTGCTGATGCAATTTATTGTGCTTATGAAATAGTGAAGCCCACACAGTCGGACTTATAAAAAGTGTCTGGACATCTAAGAGCATCAACTCTTTCCTCTCAACGCTGATTAAATCACTTGGCTTTGTCGAACTCATCTGACACCATGGAAAAAGTAAATCGGATGTTCTGACATATTTCCACTTCAGTGTAGAAATGAAGTTAGACTGCAGCCTCACTTTTAAAGAAAATCAAGTCAATTGAGTGTTCTTTCTTGTTTTAAATTAGCTGAACACTGTCTCAAAACAAGTGCTTAATGCTGCGCTTCTCTTTCCGGAGGAACATCTGTTTTGCCTCCTGAAGTGAAAGCTGCGGCTCTGCGTTACAGTGCATTGCCACAGAAAGATGAAGCCAGACTCCAAAGTAGAACAGAGACTATAAAAGATCAATTTCTGCTTCCCTGCTCTGGCCTCCAGCAGATTTATAAGACTCTCATTACAGGGCTGCTTTCCTGGATGAAAGGTGGGCCAGCACAGACGTTTGTGTGGAGAAACTGAAAATTAAATCTAATCCAGGCCGGCTGTATTTGCATATGACAAATTAGGCCACAAAACAGTCGGTAAGTGTGTCTAATTTGAAATCCTTCAACGCGGCTGCACTAACACTCGCTTGGTCTTGACAAAGGCCGATGGTGATTTGTAGCCCTCGTCTCGTTTGACTGGCAGGGTAGGAGCATGGGTGGCTAATGTTAGCCTATAAAGCACTGACAGTGGGCAGATTATGAAGCCTTGCTCTATTTTTATTTGATGACTTGATTGACACAAAGTTCTCCTCCATGCTCTTCTATCTCTCCATCAGATTAACTGCAAATGGCATGGTGATGATACCGGTAACACAAGAGAAATCGCCACAGCTGAAGACGGCATATTGAAAGTGTCTGGTACAGCTGGGTTACGGTAACACAATCCCCGACCAACGATATGTCTTGAAGGGGTGGTTCCATTTCACAGGAGGAGATTTTTCAACTACTAGCCCTTGTGACTGTGTTTTCCAGTGTCCCCCTAGCCTTCAGAACAATGGGTGGTGCAAATGAGATTGAGCAAGGTATGTTTAAATCACAACTTTAAGTCTCAATTTTTACCAAATTAGATATCTGCATTGTTGTTATCCTACTGTACCTAATTTCTTACTGTATGTGAGCGGTTTGTGACGTTTCCCGTCTCTCTCGGTTTTTTAGACAAGCCTGGGGACGACTTGTTTAAGTTTTTCCCATGCTGCTGGACTGTGGATTTCTTTGTAAGGACTCGGATCGGATTCCTCATGACAGTCCAAAGGATGTGACTTTAAACTGCACCCTTCCTCAGTGCCCCTCTCCGCTCTGCTAACAGAGCAACATTAGCTTATGTTAGCTTTGTAATGGAGTCTGCTGGCAAAACTGACCGACACTGACGTTCAACAGAAGAGCCCCTTTAAGCACGGCCAGATTCGTCTTTAACAGCCTTCTCAAATTAAAGATTGCTTGTATTACACAATGACTAAATCACAGGCTTACATCAATTAAGGATGCATTTTAATAGCAGGTGTTGAACGTGAATCTTGCAATCAGTCGACAGAAAAACAGAAAATGAAATGTGTGAATCTTTTTAAACCTCATGATTGCATGACGAGGCAATCTTTTGGGCAATTAAAAGGATATAACAGCAAAGCACAGGGAACGCTAAGAGCATGTACCAAAACTGTGATGGTTTACTCGGAGTCGTAGAGTTTGCACAAACACAATACATATTTTGCTCACTTACAATGGCAATTTCACATTTCTGTGCCAATCTTATGCATAGTAAGGTTATCCTTTCTTTTACAAATGTTCCAAAGATAGGAAAAAAAAGGTGTAAACCACTTAAAATCATTATCCACATCTCCCTGAGAACCAGATTTTCATTGCGAACTGTTCAGCAGTGCAACATTACACGTCACACTTGGTGTCCACATCAGCTTATGCAACCGGTCCTCTTGACCTGATACAGACAGAAACTACTGTTCAGGATTTAAAAAGAGAAAGAGGGGAAGGACCTGAGTTTACTAATGCTGCAGAGGAGATTATTAGAGCACTACAGTATCTCTTTCATCCAGTCATGGTGCACTCTGGTTTCTACTTCCCAGATGCCCCCTGGCTCATCAGCAAGACCCCAGACCTAATTTGCAGTTCCTGACATGACCCTCCCACACACCGACTGCTATAAAATCCACGCCTACAAACTAATTAGATGGACACAGCACGCAACTAGAGCAACTGATAATTAATGCTGTGACTAAATTTATGCCTGGGAGTTTTCTTTTCTTTTTTTTTTTTGGATCACAGCCTCAGTGGAACTTGATCAGATGTAAAAGCTGTTGTGAAAGGTATAAGAGGAGGAGAATATCATTTTTATATGCATTTTAACACAAAGCCTTAACTTATGCAGACTGGTGATGAATTACTTTGAGGATAGGTTTGCAAGCAGACTCAAAAGATGTGGCTCTGTAACTCCCAATACTAATGTGCCACATTGTGTTTGTTTTTTCCTTTTTTTTTTTTTTTCATTTGTGCATAATTATCAGTTTATTCTCCCTTTCCTTTTGAACTAATGATGGCATAATAAGTAATAGTCTGGCCAGAGGCTGGATGTTGATCCTCTTCGCAGCAGCTTGTTTGACAGACAGAATAAACAAGGCAACATCTGCATTACAAATGTCTGCTCTCAGACACAGAGCGCAGTCATACAGAGAGATGTACTTAAGATGCAAAACATACAAGGTTGCTACAAACCTGTTCAGCAGTCAAGAACAAACACCAGGCAGAATATCAGATTTGATTAATAAACAGAACAAAACCTGATTTGTATAACTGAATAAAGAAGTGCAACTAAACAGAAAAGTAAAGCCTCTGTCCTGTGTCATTAGAATCTACGCTTCTCCATGCCGCATGCTTGTTAAAAGCAAGTGTCTGAAAAATGACTGTAATAAAAAGTCTGATAGATGTTCAAGAGAAATAAGAGCACTGTAGGTTTATGTAAAAATCTACACTAGTTGAATATTTTCTTGTGCACAATTTGCATACAAACCCCAAAATATCACATTTGATTTGTAGTGGTGTGCCAGAGCACTATGCATAATGTCGAGCTGTTTTCGATCAAAGGTTGAGAGCCGGCAACATAACTACAGTACAGAATATGAGGCAAAAGTGTGCTATAGATTATGACAGGTTAAACTCTGTGGTGTATTGTACACCGCGCGTACCTTGAAAGGAGCAATTTGTAAGATATGGCCAGAAATGTATTTTCAGAGCTATCATTACCAACAGTGTGAAGAAACAACAGTATTGACATTATATGAAATATTCCTTATCAATGTATTGTGTAGTTGGAGCTGTCTACTAAAGTTAGCATGCTAACCAGCTAGCCCTGGTCCTTCCCGTCTCGTAATACCAAGTTGTACCAGTAAGAGGCAATAGTCCCATAGCCCTGTAGTTACACCCGGCAGACATATCGCATGCCAGCTGTTGGTGAAATAAATGAAACAAAAACAAACTCACAAAATGTAAAGAAATGATATACTCCAACATTTGCCTTACTGAACAGAATAATACAACCTTTCACCTTCTGAATTCAAGTTTCTCTATATTGCCTTGTTAGTATTCCAGCCCTGCGTGCCTTCCAACATCATGTCGCCTCTCTCCCACTGCACGCCTCTCCCATCCATGCCTTTCATCTCGTTTAAATCTGTTAATCGCCTCTGTAGTGTGTCTTTAAACTGACCTTGGTCAGTCTTGGAGGCTGTGTTCTGACTCCCATTGTTGTGTCCAAGGTCCCTGTCCAGACAAACTTCAGGATAAACTGGCTCCACGGCTTACTGAGCCATGAGATAACCAGCTAATAGTTAGCTACAGCAAAGGATAGCTAGCAAAGAGCACCATTTTTCGGTGATATGATGCCACCGATATTTTTGGAGCTACTTTTGAATCCTGGCCACATTCTACAAATTGCACCTTTAATATTCTTGTCTAGTGCACATATACAAAAATGTTAACCTAGTAAATACTCTATGTTTTGCACAAAATCATCTGCCACCTGACTTCATTTAAATACTTAAATATTAAAAGTACTCTATCTTTTGGATAGATCTGGTAAAATAATCTTTAACACATAGCAAGTGAGACTAGGTCAAAATATGATGCAGGGGCTGCATATAGCAGACACTGAATTAACTGACTGTGTATATTACTGTCACGGGATGACTGCACCACAATCAACACCAGAATAAGGAATCAAACTTCTCCAATCAACACAGGATCCAGCACTATTAATCGCACATTAACATTTAACAGTACAGCTTCCGTAGCTGGAACACTTCCCTGGGACACCTGACACATGGAGCCAGGAAGAAGCTTCAGGCACAGAGAGCAGACCAGCCACCTTCTCGAAAACGCTCATCCAGGCTTTTTATCTCCTCAATACAACACTTGAGTTGTATAGATAGTGTATTAATCAAACAGTTAATGTGCCGCTGGCCACCACAGTTCAGTGCTAGCTCAAAATAGCACCGGTTAATTTGCATGCACTTTAATGACGAGAGGCACTACAAATTCCCAGAGCACCACAACATGATAGGGAAAGCTTTTTTTAACCACTTAGTGAAGGAGACATTTAATTTTTTTCTGAGCTTTGGACACAAAAAAAAGGAAAAACATTTTAAAAAATCACAGCATGCACAGGGTTAAAATATACACTGACTGTTTTTAATACATGATACGCACAGGCTCACCCGCAGTATACACTGTTGTTTGTTTTAATATTGGTTAATGGAAAAAGCGGCAGTGGGAAAGAACGCTGGCATAGGCAGTCAATATTATTCTGAGCACTGTGCATTTGCAAATTTAATTTTGCCTTCCGTTTTATATTCCGTGGAAATGCCAAGTGTCATCAACGAGGCTGTGTTACACTACATAGCAAAAGCATCTTCAGCTTAACCCTTTTGGCATCTCTCTCATAAGGTTGTGGTATTACAAGCCCCCATTTGACATAAAGGTGACTTGAAGTTTCACCATGTACAGTAGTGAAATGACATGAAAAAAAAAAATATTATGATGATGGAAAAATGTTACCCTCACCCCTTTTGTACAGTAGTTCACTCTTATAACACACATTGGCCCGTTGTTTATTGTAGCAACAAGATGCAAAATAAAAGCACTAATTTAACACAAAAGAGAGGAGGTGAGACAAGGTAAAAATACTTTACATTTCCTTTACATTTCATTAAAGATGTTACATTTCCTTGGTGAAGAGGTGTCGGGAGATTTTCGCTTTTTGGCTGCAACAGCACCTCCCTCCACCTGATCGAGGCAGTGTGGGTGGTTGACAGTGCGAACATTCACACCTTATGTACCCACTGTAGGGTGAGATCGCAGCAGTTGAATTCATGTGAACTACAGGAGACAACTGATAGTGTACACACCAGGGAGCAGGCTTGGGAAGTATAACGGAGTATATGTAACAGGATTACAGGATACAGGAATACAATGTAAATGTACTCTTGTGACATTACAGAATTAGATTACAGATACATGCAGTCAAAAGAAACGAGTCTCACACATCACTCGGGTCCTGAGTGGCACCAAACACACAATAAAATAAAAGTAATCTCATTGATAATTATTTTCTCTCATTGTTATTTGCACGCATTTGGTACAATCCAAAAGTAACATGAATTAAATTACTTTAATATTGTAAAACAGACTAATTTATTATGAATTATACCAATATTAATAATACATTCATTTTATATACCACTTTCAGGGTACACGAAGACACTTTACAGGTTAAAAAGCAGAATAATATTTGTTAATGACTGAGCAGGTAATTAATAACTGTATCGGAATACAATATATAGTAGTAGTAACCCTCCCAACCCTGTCAGGGAGTTAGCAGCAACAGGGTCTGTAGTGCATATGGAACTTCCCAATCAGGTTTGGGAGACAAAGGGACTAATTGTAAAGCTAAAAGTTATAAATTCAAAGTAAAAACAAAACAAAAAGTTGATGAACGGAACAAAAATTCAAAAATACAGAATCACAAATAAATACATAACATAAAAACACATTGCTGCTCAACCCATAAAAACCTGTTCAGTAAGAGAGGATTCAATAATGTATTACAATATCCATCCTTTTCACAGCTGTGGCATGTTTGTGCGATGGTTTTAAGGTCATTGTGGGGTAACTGATGTAATTCATCCTGCGGGGCTGTCCACCAGGAGCAGCGGTTATTAGGTACAATGACATGACAGAGCAAAGGAGGTGACAGCTTCCTGCAATTATGGTGTATACACTGTACTTTGTCCCATACCCATGAAATTGCAGTCTCCCGTCTTGAGGTATATTGTGTGTAATTCCCTGAAAAAGCACCGAGGCGAGGTGCCTGCCCTCTTGATAACCCCGATGATTTCCATACACTCACCCACCTGGAAGCTGGAGGTACGACGTGGTGACTGTGTAATTGTACTTGCTTAAGATGCAAGGGTATTAATGTGGTACCAATATTATAATAGGTATGTAGACAAGGTCACTAATCAGTTGTAACAACAAAAAGTATGTGACTACAATGTGAGTAAGTGTGGTCCCAGAATACATATTATATGGCTGCATCGGTGAGGATTTGAAGGGGTCATCTCGTGTGCAGCCAACAGGGGGCAATGTTGTTCTGTGATTAAACTGGTCATCTCACTGTGAGACTCAAGTGCTGGAAATACTATGGAGCACATACAGTTGGAAAAAAGGTTGGAACAAGAAGAAAATATAGCAAAACAAATGAATAAAACCACGAGAGGAGATAAGTTTTGGCCGGAGCCAAATTACTTCAGGCAGCTTCATTTAAACCCCTAAATCGGATTTTATGCTGAAATTGTTCAATAATTAGGGAATACAGTGAGGCTATCGTAAATGTCACACCGAATATATCAGCACAAGGTATCGGACCCAGGTACGGCAGCACGGAATACAGTGCGAGTCAATTCCAGGAGGACCTTTTCCTGTGTTTCACCTGACCTCACTAGAAATTCCATCTACGACAAATCTGGTCGGAGGCTGGAGGGCAGCAACATGTTTCCTTTTTTTTCTCCATTCGCGCTCGTATGTATGCATATGCGTGTTTGTGCAAGACACACGTAGGGCCGCCGCAGGTATGCAAAAGAAGCAACGCAACCACCAATGAAAACGCTTTCATTTGCCGAACATCTTTTTTTGCAAAACATATTAGAGACACTGCATTCGCTTCAAACAAATATGCCATGCTTGGATCTAGAGCCTAATAGAAAGCACTTCGCCTTGTTTGCCTTCTTTTACCACATAATATTCCACAGAGATCAACGCGCCGTCGCGATTAGAAACAATGTGGCAGCCTCGCAAAAAGCTGAAGGTGAAACATTCACAAAGAAGCTCTCCTAACTTTGCGCCGGGGCAACAATGACACCCCTTATCTTATGAAAGTGGAGGAGCCTTGAATAAAACATGAGGTCATACTGTTTTTTTTTTTTTATAGCCGCTACAATACCTCCTACATGGCTAGAATAGCTAACAATCAAAGAGTCAAAAGAGAGGTTCAGCGGGGAGTGACTCTCTTTTGATGTTGTGTCTCCCTGGCCGATCCCTGAATTTCTTTGAAAAGAATATAAGGGAATATCGGAGCGTGGCATGTTCGTCCCCCCCTCCCACAGTGGAACGTGTCTCTTCCTCCTGTATTTATGTATTTGCTTAATGGAAAGTGGACTTAGCGAGGAGACAGTGAGTGATGATTTGCACATCAATGCTCCCTCGGAGCGGCTGTAGAACAATACGCTTTTGGTGGTAAAAGGCCGGCTGATGTGCGTGATTGAAATAAACTTGTATCCTTTAAGAGTTGTGACTCATGTCGCAGTGGTGTCAATAATACAGCTTTTGGTTGTCGCTTGTAAATTGGCGTTCCCTGTGGCATGCACCTGGTTCGAAATAGTCAGTGTAGTGTGAGACATATCGGCTTTTGTGTTCTTGTTATCTCGCTCTAATCTTTTCTGTATCAAAGGTTTCGGGGCTTGGAGGAACAAGACTGTGTTCAGGGCTTTTGAGTACGGGTCATAAAAGTCTACCAGTGACCCATGTGATGGTATTTCATGGTTTCCGTACAGAATTCACAAGCAGTGGTGTAACACACTGCCTGAGCTCTCGGGGAAAGCTCAACAGGTGACAGAAATCTCATATTAAATTCACAGATGAATTAACACAGGACTCTGACAGGGGTGAAACACTAGCTCTCAACCACCCCGATGGAATTTTCTTTTTTTTTTGAGTGGCACCACAGAACCAAAGGTGCGGTATCGAAAAAAAAGTAGTTTTTCATGCCGGAGGAAGTGAAAGATCACCATAGTGCGGTTCAAATCGAGAGCTCTCTTGGTAGGAGATTGCGTCCAAAGAGCGTTGTCCTCGGAATACAAAGGAGGGTGAATACGAGGTTCAGGTTGCAGAGAGTGCGTTCATGGGGTTGAGGGCAGGGAGAGGCAACAGCGTGAGCTCAGAGCACACAGAGACATTCGCGACGGGTCACGGTGAAGAGGATTTTGCAGAAGGGATTTGTGAAGTCAATAAAGAGCCTGAAATGAAGCCACAGAATGCGCTGCGGTTTCATTATTGCAGGACTCAATTAAAGATGGATTAGAAAAAAAAAAGAAGAAAAATGTGGTTGGAAAAATCCGCACGCTATAATTTTATATGAATTTTTCAAGAATCTCATTTACATCCCAGCCCAGTGTACCTTAAATTACACTCACATGGGACGGCTCTGCGATGCGTTGATTTACATCCAGTGCTGACGCTGAATGTCAACGCGTAAGAGCAGAGTTGAATAAGTGTTTTTCATTACAATTACCAACCCAAACCTGTCTGCTATGAACACAAACTTTACCTAACCTTGCCCCTATTCGGCATGCTCAAGTGTAATTCTGAAAATGTTTGCACTGAACACTGGAAGGTCTGTCATTGAACATCATCCAAGGTTTTGCGGAGTTATCTAATATCAACATTCTCTCTCGTAATTATGTTGTTACATCAGGCTGAAAGGGCCGTTGTGAATGTGGCGCTGCTATAAGAGGCTGTCTGTCGCTTGATGCCGGAGTCCTTTTTGATACGGTTTCATAATAAGAAGCGAACCTGAACAACGGCAGTCTGCGAGTTCATTTTGTGTCGGTTTAGTATCGTTACGTAAGGCCCAGCGCTAAAAGGAAACAAGATACCGATCGCCCACATGTCGTCCAGTTAATGTTGCAACTCACTGTGCCTAAGGTGGGTAAAAAGGTGGAGGACTAATAAATGGATAATTTCAGATTTTCACCAAAGACTGTGTCTTGATGTGTTGGAAAGAACATTATTACCTGACCATCTGAACTGCCTCCTTTGTGGGGAAATATTACACTGTAAACTGGTGATCTGAGTGTCAGTGTTCAGTTAGCAACAAAAGACCATGATAATTCTCGAAAGTGTCTCTTGGGCCGAAATGAGATATTATCAAATATCGTGGTATTATGCAGTATTTTTCACAATATCAGATATCAAACAGCTGTGGGGTTTTTCCCCAGAGGAACTGCTCTGACTGTATTTTATTTCTAATTTGGATTCATCACAGTTATTTGTCACCTGAGGGAAGAGAGCAGAGACAGACTACGTGTGCCGAATATCACAGGCTAAGTAGTTATTTGTATTATTTTGTTATTAAGGAGTGTTGTTTGCGTTCCATGAGTGTATGGTGAAATACAGATACATTGACATACCATCGTTTTATAGATATATTATAATAATGTTATTATAATACACATTAATCAAAACCAACCAAAAACATTCTCCCACCCTGATGATAATAATGTCGTATCCTAATTGGCAACATTATTGTTGGGACAATATCATGATCTAAACTGTTTTATATCGCCCGAGCCTACATGCTAACGTGCTAAACCAAGCTGATAGACATAACCTGGTATACGTTCAGCATGTAGCTGGAGTAGCATTGTCATTTGGAGCATGTAAGCAAATTGATGTTAGCGTTTAACTGGAAACATCATTGTGCCTGAGTACAGTCTCATCGAGAAGCAAATGCAGACTCATTGTCTCTGTTTTGTTTCATGCAATCTGTGATTCATTCTCCTTCCCTCCTTCTCAAACGTTAACCACCGGCTTTCTGCAGCTGAAGCGACTGCCTGGAAGTGATTTGATTTCCCTCCTTTCATCACGGCCCGAAAATACAACTGACAACTGCCATTTCACTGGAGGATTTCTGCATATGGCTCATTTCCTGATTGTGTTTTATGCCTACAAGACAAACAAGGGGTTGCTGACAACACAATACTGTGAGCAGGCGCTCTGAGTTGGTGGAGATTTGATCTAAAGTCATATTCCCTTTAAGTAACAAACCGAGCTTAGTTAGATACCACAGTTCGTTTCATTGAGCGTTTGACATTCAGATTTATGAGGTTGCGCTGCGTTAAAAGCCCTGCGATAGTAAAAACAACACAATACTGATGACACCACTGGTTTCTCTCCAGGTGTTCACGGGCCCCATGCAAAGGCGAAGCAGCGTCTTTTATGGCAGGAAATGCAAATTACAGGGTATCCAAAGGTCTTCACAAGCTGTTAGAAGCCAGTGGCCTGATATCATTAAGTTTAACCTCCCTCACTTTTTTGGAAGCAGGGATTATGCATGTTTTTTTAGAAAGCAGGAATGTCTGTGAGAGATTTACCTCACAAGACACAACAGCGGGAGTACATCGGCGCACGGCAACCTATAGTGTCAGCTGTTTACTGTCTAGCAGCAGTCAGCCATCTTGCTGTCCTTGCTGTTTTTTTTTTTCTTTCCTACCCAGGGTGAAACGCTGATGTTTGTTCCTTCCTATGCCTTGGAAGCTTAGGATTTAGGAGTAAGAATCTGCAATTCAAATGCAATTATTGCCTTTCCTCTCTCTGTCAGTGGCAACTCCATTAGCCAATTAAATTTGCAGTATCTTTATATTGGAACTGCTCGCAAGTGAGGGACAAAATGTCAGTGGTTTCCCAATGATAGATAATTTCATTTTCAAAACATAATTGGACACGAGCATGAGTGTGTTTTCACAGAGCCCTGTTCAGGGCACTGAGGAAAAATTGGAAACTTGAAACCAATGAAAAAATAAATAATCTACAGCAGCACAAGCAGAGTTTGACTTCTTTTTCTTAGGCAATCCCCAGGAGCTATTTTACACAATTACATTTTTAACGTTTTACTTTCAATCAATTCAGACAAGTCCAATTGCATTTTGAGAGCTATTCAAGACTATGAATCTGAAAAACGAATGACCGTAAGTGTGTCTTCTTGTTTGACCTCTCGATAGCAAGTCAGATTTATATTAGTCTGTAAGATGTACTCGACCGGGCTCAGTGTCTCAACCACGGCACTTATATGAGTATTGATCCAGATGCACCTTTGTCTCACAAAGCATGAATCCAGCGCGGCGTCAGATAATAACCCTTTCCATCTCTGTCATAAGGCATGATGACTTAACCTTGCTGCACCGGGGACTGCCAGCAAACTATTTAGCCTGGAGAGAGAGCAACAGATAGGGAGGGAAGTGTAGTTCTGTGTGTGGGAGGGAAGTGTGTGTGTGTGTGTGTGTGTGTGTGTGTGTGTGTGTGTGTGTGTGTGTGTGTGTGTGTGTGTGTGCACGTTTAGTGTGGGGGTGGAAGGCTGAAAGAGTGACTGTAGTTTATGAGCAAGTGTCTGACAGTGAGAAACAGCAAATCAGAGCACAAGTCCTCACTCAACTAGCAGCTATTGATCCAGGTTCAACAGGCCGTCCAGAAGACCATTGATTTGAGACACATCCTGCCTCGTTGGTCATCATCAGAGGCTGTGACACCTTGCAATAAAAAAAATAAATAAAAAAAAGTGTGTCTTAACAAGACATTTAGTCTCCTGTTCTTGTTTTTGGAAAAAATAAAACTTACAGGTTTAATGGGTGTCAATATCTTGACTAAATCAGACTAAAGCAGACCAAGAAAATGACAGTCGTGGGGGTGGTCAACTCAATCGCAAGGATAAACCTTGGAAATGTATGTTTCTGCAAACCACGAATATGTTGAAACCTCAGGTCCAGTTTTCCATTATATGTTGTGACAATGCTGCCATGTTTATGATCTGGTTATGTTTAGGCACAAAACCAAATGAAGCTCAGCACAAGTTCCATTCAGGAAGACTATCTTTTCATTCACCTCTCTCCCTGCTCCCTCTTATTCACCTCTCCATTTAACCAACCAGATTCTGCCACGAACACTATCAGCCAAAAAACGCTCTCCTCTCTGCTGGCAGCTGTCATTTCAGGCAAGCGTGCGACCTTCCTCCACCCCACCGGAGCCCATCCTCCTCCTCCAGCGCTTCTTCCAGTGGATCGGTTCCACTCATCAAAAATAAACTGCCCCCTATCGTTAGATCTCCAGTATCTTCCTTCCTCCATCACCACCACCAGTGTCCAGACTCTATCATGGGGGTTCCCTATTCTACACACAGCTTCATCACCTCCCCAAAAATATTACTTCATCACCATGGAGTTAAACCACCAGAGAGACCTTCTCATTCTCTGTGTACACATGGCAATACATCGTCTTGTTCACTCAAAACATTACGAATCTCTCCTGATTGAACTAGGTTAGGGTTAGTAAAACATCATGTTTTGACTTAAAATGTTTTAACTGCTGTCAAAAACACCCAGTTACAAAAATGTAACAACAGTGCTTGGCGTTTTCCAGAGGTCTCTTTAAGAATATCCAATGGTGTCGCACCTAAAGATATTGAAATCTCATGCCAACTGCTGTCACTGGCTTGGCAGCCTTCTCGCCTGTAATGCCTGTCATTCTGCACAATGAAGTTGATTGAATGATAATTGAAACTGCAATTTATCCACCTGCCTTCAACATGTACCACTTTAGATTCCCAAAGTCCCCACAGTGATGCCTACATGTGGCTTCTCTGGCTACAGGTTATAAGTTCAAAACCAAAGCTCAAGTATTCTCTCAGAGATTCATGTTTTTTCACAGTCTTTGGGGTCACTGTGAATGTGGCTGACCACGTGCAAGTGCCTAGTCATTCTTTTAAAATTGCCTGTATGGTTGGTGTGAAAGAACCCATATTAGAGCAGATTTAACACCAATTCCAGACTAACACCTCGAATAATATCCTTTTTTTTTTTTTTTTTAAAGGTATTACATTGAGAGGCTTGGCAATCTGAGAGAATGATTTTGGAGAGTTGGAAGAACAGACCTATTGAAGGAGGAGAAAGGCCAGCAGATGAGAACTCTATATTTTTAGCGCTGTATCTAAGTGAAAATAAAAGACAGCAGGGAGAGAACATGTGACCTTCAGATTTCAGAGAAAACATCATGGTCGTACTTTGGAGTCTTGACCATTGGTTTGTCTTCAGATTTAAGCAACACATGTATGGTGACATGTAGCAGCTTAGTGTCACAATGTCATATGATATAAAACATAAGGGAACACATTGAAGTTAGTAAAGTTCACACTGTAAACCGGATTTTAGAGTCGTGTCATTGTGACTTGAAGTTTGATGAAATGGCTTGAGACTCCACTTGGACTTTAGTTGAAGACTCGTGACTTGACTTGAACCTTGTTGAGTCGAATGACTTGGGACTTGACTTGCCTTAACTTAAAACTAGAATTGACTTCACAAAACCTGTGATTTGACTTTACTTGACCAAGAAAAAACATGACATGGACTATGATCTCTGCTAGCCAGAGTGAGGTACATGATATAATTTGAGTTAATCATGGCAAAGTGAACAGCCCAAGCTCCTTTTATTGGAATTCGCAGAAACACATGTGACATTATGGCGCACAGCCAAAATAACACCGGCAGCTTGTGAA
Organism: Sparus aurata; assembly: GCF_900880675.1. Classification (NCBI taxonomy): domain Eukaryota; kingdom Metazoa; phylum Chordata; class Actinopteri; order Spariformes; family Sparidae; genus Sparus; species Sparus aurata. The sequence continues at coordinate 18,065,375 of NC_044198.1, forward strand.
ACCTCGGGAACAGGACTCTTGTGATTGCAGCGGTGCTAGCTCGAATCATCGATATCCCTGCCAAATGCATGTAGGTGAGGTCTGCCTGTTTGGAAGGTGGTGCGAGTCATTTCTCCTCACCGCCTCAGGCTTCTCTTAATGCGAGGCCTCATCAGCATCAAGGTTTGGATTAGTTCTGGCAGGGCTGCGCCTGGCATCGGCTGATTAGAATCAGCTGACTCTCAAAATCGCAGAGAAGCATCCAAACAAAACACGTTGAAGAAAAAATCAATTGCTCAGTGTTTATAATACGATCAGCTCTCATTCTTGTGATGTCACATCATAGCTGCTGTTTATGCCGTTTCTTCCTACGGGCTGTATCTTAGTTGTGATCGCTGACTTTGTACAACAGATGTAATACATGTCTAGAGACACCATCGTCCAACTCGGTATGAATGCGTGCGTGTACAGCTGTACAAGGACATACTGTTTTCGATGCAGCTGCCAACGTGGCCTGGCATTTTTGAAGACTTAATAACCAGCCTTCAAATCACTGAACATTATACTGTACCGGCCTCCTCAGCTGGAGTTCGGGCAGAGAGATGAATACATCTGTTTAAGTCATTTAGTGTTGTGGTGCAAAGGAACAGAGAAACTCACCTCTTTAATCACATGATCTAACCCAGTGGTTCTCAGTTATTTTTTGTCATGCCCCCCCTAGAAGACAGAAATGTTTTCTCGCCCCCCCGAATTGAAATACTATTGAGAACCTGATAATATTTATTTATTTATCTGTATAAACCACTGTATGAGTTGCAGCATTCTGCATACAATCACCTGATTATCAAAATGTTTTCATGCTGTCATGAAAGAGTTTTTAGGCATAAAACACAAACAGGTCTTTCCTCATTTCCGACCGTGTTCACGGTAAACCCAAGGTCTATGTAGGCATCGTCATATTTCCTGCTCCATATTTCCTGACCGAGGTATTAGCAGAAGAGCTTGTGTTTGTCTCTTTTTAGAGGTGTCAACACGTAGTGTTTTATTTTGAAAAGTAACCAGATGTTATATTGTTGTTTCGGCGCTTGACTTCCTGTCTGTTGGTGCTAAATTCAGCTGAATAGCTGGTCATGCTCCGGCAACCGCCAGATATATAGAAGTCCTGCGTAGCTGTTCTGGACGGAGCAGACACGCAGCGCGGCGGAGCTGCTGGAAGTTAACACATAGGTTTCACTTTCACTTTAGTCTATCAGCTCCACTGGCGTGACGGAGACGTAATGCAGCAGACACGTATCCAGTGAAATAGACCTTTGCGTTCGCATCCTGCCCTGCCTCTCACGCACCCCCTGACACCTCACCGCGCCCCACCATTTGAGAACCTCTGATCTAACCCATCTTTCTAAGCTTATTTCAAATAATTTCTTCTTCGTGTGAGTTTTTTTTTTTTTTATTATTTTTAATGCGGCAACCGAGCACAGTTGTCCTCCATAGTTGTTTAAACTTGTACTGTTATTGCAGACTGATAAACCAAAGATTGTATCTACTGTAGGAACACTTTTGAGTGATGCTTCACCTCTCTTTAACTAACTCCACACCAACATGTAGTGGTCAAGAGTAATTAAATAAAAATAAATCTGAAAATCTGAATCTGAAACCAAATTGCAACAAAATTAATTAGCCGTTTCCACAATTTCCTCACCTTAAGCAAGCACCATAACTAAGCATTTGCAAATGGCAACCGGAGGCTCAGCGCGGTTCCCAGGTCCATGTCGTTTTATTGGACTCACTGTACGTCCAACTTTTATAATGCCATTTGTTATAACATTAACAGCTGTAAATACTGGAGAGTCCTTTTATGTCCGGGATCGATGCGAGTGGTTCAGCTCCATCATTAATCACGGACGGTACCTTTTATGAAGCAATCTCACTTTATTCATAAAGGATAACTGTATGGCTCCATTAAGGTGTCACGCTATTTATCTTCCTTATAACCTGCCCATGGCATTACAAAGCGTCTTGGCTTGCTACAGTCCCTCGCTCCCTCCCGTCTCCACTCCATTTGTCCCTTTGCCCTCTTTCACATATAAAATAATTGGAAATACATGGAGGCAGTAACAAGGGGGCAGTTTACTGGTGATAACAAGGAGGCCGTAAAACTGGAAAATGGTTCATTTGTGGAACTTGTGTGTACGCGCGTGCATGTACGAATGATAAGGGGGGTCGTAAGCATGGTAGGGCAGTAAACTTTTATAATCTGTGGGAAAATGATTAGAAAATGAGCACCATTTTTAAGATTTAGATGTCAAATCAGCACATGTCGGTGTTGCTTTAAAATCTAACACCTTTATTTGTGGAATAAAATATTTTTGCTTCAATTTTCGAAGACATGTTAAATTCATATTAATACGGGGGGGTGCGGTGATGGTCAGTAATGCATGATTAGGATCCTCGATTAAACATGCAGCAGACCCTATCTTCAGTATCTACGGCAACTGTCTCAATACAACCCTCGATACAACCCTGGACCAGTTAGGTCATAAAATATACAGTATGTGATTTATTACATCTGAGCCTATGCCAAGAGCTAGCTGGGCAAGGCATGTTTTATGAATGTTTTCGGCTCTGAGTATTTGATGAACTGGTGGGTCACTGTTTGATCCCTGGCAAAGGCTGGACCTAATATCATCAGAGCATGTTGGCCGAGCCCTGAAGGAACCGTCTCCGTCTCAGTTTATAAAGGCTTGCTCTGGTCATTATTGGGAAACACATGAAAGCGTTGGTATCACCCAATCTGCGGACACAGGGGCTTCATTTTTTAGGCCTTCATCTGTGGCTTTGTTCGGGGAAGTCAAAGAAAAGGGATTCAAACACATTCTCATCAGAAACGATGGCGTGGTGTTTAAATGAACTTCAAAAACAAATATTTGTCTGGTGTTATTTATCTTGAACCTTATTTGAATGCGTATCACTGAAAAACATAAGCAAAAAACATTAAAGGGGCGCTGTTTTGGAGAAGAAATTCAACCCCAGAATTTTAGTATTAGTAAAGTATTAATGAGGTAATAATACACATTTAGAAATATTTGTTTTTTCCATAACTGAATAAACAAGCTGTTCTCAGATAAAAATAAGGTCCTCAGAAGACTGTTTGACGCAAGAAAGGTGGCAGGGTCCGCCACACACAAAGTAAAACAGTATGAAACTCTGTTGTCCTGTAAGGTCAGTTTGTTAATTCAGTTTATTCAGTCATGAAAACAAATATTCATGAAGTATAGAGTATATTTAGGCGTAAAGAATCAGTTGATAACGATCTCTTTCTTCCAAAAAAAATTCCCCAAAACTACACAGTGCCCCTTTACAGACAAATGTCTTTTGGGAATTCATAAGCGCAAAGTGGAAGACCAAGCAGTTGGAAAGGAGCAAGTATGTTGCACGACCTGATATCGCTGTGCTGGTGTTGTTCCCATGACGTCGTACTTAATGTTGCTCCAGGACCATCATTGCAGCTGGTCAATCATGTCTTTGTGGGGGTCAAGTTTAAAGGTGCAGTATGTAAGAACTGTCCACCTGTTGACTTAATACTCTAAACAAATAGGGGGCAGCATTTCATTGGAGTTCTGCTGTGAAATAGAAAACAGTCTTCCTGGACTGGGGGCTCAGAGCACCAGGGTAGTATCACTGTAGCTTTGGACCGCAGGGAGAGGGAGCTTTTCAGACAGGATGGCGAGCTGGTTAGCATGCTAACTTCAGTAGATCTTTTTGACAATATTCATAGATGTCTGTTAACATCCATTTACATTAAGAAGACGCTTTTGTCCAAAGTGACTCACAGTAGTTTATACATATATTCATACAATGAAGGTGGTGGTTGCCGACCAGTACAACAAGGCCCAATGACACTTCACCCAAGGGAATCGAACCAGCAACCTTCCGATAACATGACGCTGGCTCAACCCTAAACCACAGCCGCTGTTATTTCTTCACATTCTGTTGATAATGTAAAGTTTTTTTTTTTTAGGAAATTAAACTAAAGTTGTTAAATAGCGCATCTTTAACCCAAATCATAATATTTTCCTCAGCCAAACCAAGACTTTTGTTACTTAAACCCTAACCAAACTGCGACACAAAACTGAAAAAAATCAAAAGTAATAAAAAGTCAGCAATAGACTAAATTCCACAAAGGATTTGAACTCCAGTGTCTTGGTTCAAAGTCATGTACCTGATCTGTTCGTCCACCACAACCTGCTGTGGCCACTCTCTGATCAGTCGCAGTGATGGCCTCGGAGCAACGTTAATTGTGATGCTGCGGGAACGACACCAACGCTGCTGTATCAGATCAACTGGAGCGACGCGTTCAATGTATTCAGTGTTGAAAGCAATCTTCTTTCTTACATCTAAGAGGCAGCGTAGGAACAAAGGATAGTTTTTGATGTGTTTAGGGCGAAAAAACCCACTCAGAAGAAACATATATCTGTTTTTTTTCTTTTCTTGTTCTTGATCTGCTGCTGCTTGGTGCCTGTAATGTATTTGCGGTTTGGCTTCTCTGAGCTCTATCTGCTCGGTATCCTCCCATCGAAAAACACGAGGCAAGATTGTTGGCGGTGTGGGGTGAGCTGAAATGTGGACAAAGTATTCAGCGTGTCTATGGGAGTTTAACCGACAAGCTTCTGGTCTGTAAAGTCTTCCTGTCTTGGGTCTGGAGTCAATCCATGACTGTAACTTTTCGCACCTGTGTATTTGCTGTAGAAGTGTTTCTGCTTGTCTTTGATTCTGTATTGTAATCTGAATAATCATGCAACTTCTTTTATCATTTTGTTTGTTCTGGTTGGCTGAATAATAGATGACCAAGGTGCTAGATTCCAACTTAGTTTCCCCCCAGGCTGACTACATCTGAAAAAGTACAAACATATTTTACATTCCTGCTGTTTTCAAAGAAAGAAAAAATGTTGATAAAATCATGTTCATTTAGCCGATTTATGTTACTAGCAGTGAATCTTCTGGTAGACAATACAGTGATACAGCTACTATCCCACACTGATGTACAGTATAAAGAGAAACTAGGCTTTTTCCATCTCTCTCTGTGCCTTGTATTTAATCATCAATAACCTCTAATGGCCTGCTTTCTATCTGCATCATGAATGTTTGTGCAGTTACTCACCGTGCAGTCTTTCTCCGTGAGCAAGAGAGGAAAGGGTGGGTGGGATCGTGTGCGTGGAGAAGGAGGGATTGATTTAGAGCCTGACATTTCTCGAGAAGAAAGGTCCGGCTGCTGACCGGCCTTATCACAAGACCCACACTGGCAAATACAAAAAAAATAAAAAATTCTCCGTGACCACAGGCCAGTATCGTACTGCGGGTTACTGTGCTGGTCTCACTGCTTGACAACATAAAACCTTACAAGCTGAGTCTGAACCAGTCGACTCCTGTGAGATTTTGTCACGGAAAGCTGCTCACCAAAAATGATCCGTGACCTGCAGAGTGCAATATGGGATTCAGTGGGGCAAGAAATGACCCCCCATTAAGTTTTGATCTGGCCCAAAAAGTAACAAAAACATTAATAAAACATTTACAAAAAAGAACATTTGACAAGTAGGTCAGTTCATAAATTTTGGGATCAGGAAGGCCCTGAGAGGCGAGGGGAAAAACCTAAATCATATCAAAAATTTAAAAAATTGCATAATATTCAAGTTTTAATCACCTTAAAGTTTTATCTAGAGAGCAAACAGGTCATTTTATGAGCACTACGCCATGTTGCAGCACTGTGTTTCTTTTTTCTTGATGGTATTTGTTGACATTATTATTTTTCTCCGGGATTGATGCGAGTAGTAGCATGTATTTACTCGTCTGCTGTTATTATATGTATTTGTATTAATGTCAAACACTTTGATATGTAAAATAATAGCAGATTTTATGTCAACATTAACGCTGGTATGCTTCTGGAGGTATTTTACTATCAACTGCTCACACACACACACACACACACACCTGCAAGACTTCCTATTATTAAGCAGCCTATTAATAGAGCCGCGGTTTTCAAGGTTACAGTGAGTACTTCAGCCGTACAGAGCAGAAAGCCTTTATCTATTCAGCCAAACATCAAACAAAAAAAACCCCAACTCTATACAGTGTGTCAGAGTGGTCAAATGGATAGAGATTTTCTTGTGACAAAGACATGACAGGTTCAATCAGCGAGTCTTTTCATCAAAATCTACGTGTCTTCTCCGGGTGTGAAGCTGAACTAAGCCGAGCAATGAAATGAACCTCTAACTGCTCATTCATCTTTTTTATTGTGGATGAGTCTGGAGGACTGCGTCATCGAAGGGAAATCTAAAACACATATATCGAAAATGAATCAAAAACCTGCTCTTACAAAAGGGAGATCTGAACAGCAATTACGTGCTCCCTTTACAGTACTTTAGCGTCTTTTGTTATTCAGTCTGACTGAACTATTTGATGTGAAGCTGTGTTTAAAATCAGAAGGGAGGCTTTAAAGGTCTGATAAAGTTTGTACCTGGATGCACAGAACCCTTTTGATTTGGCCCGTTTTTGACTGATGTTGAAACTAGCGACAGCAGCTCATGAACAAGGGAGATGAGGACGCACACTTACGTGCAAGGCAGGTACAGTTAAAGACAACTTATAAAAACTATAGCAGATGATGAACACTCACATACAGCAACACAAAACAAACACACTGGGGAAAATACAGGTCAAGGGCAGGCAGCGGGCCTAAACTAGCATGAGATAACATGGCGCAGAAACAGGAAAGCCGGGATAGGTGAGGAGAAAAAGTACAAAACATGGCTCAAAGTCAGAGTTCCTACTTATAATCCATATATCTGGACTTCATGAAGAAGTATGTGTCTGATGCCACACAACAAGGGCGGAGGGTATGATGTATTTGTTGACTAGAGTAATTGTATGAGGTTAATATTTAGCTACGTTTCAATGTAATAGAGTGCCATAAAAACAAATGACTAACGGCATCTGTTGTTTTCCCTGATTTATTTCATTGGTTCATTGGTTCAACTGCAGCTATTCTTCACCATCAGCCCTGTTTTTTTTTTTTTGTTTGTTTTTTTTGTTTAAGTTTGGTGTTACGTACCTGGAATGCTCGAGGGTCAAAAGTTGGACATTTCAACCTCCGCATGCATGAGTACCCAGCAGACCACAATGGCCACGGGCAGGACTTAATGCTGGGAGTTGGGGAGAGAATTAGGAGCAGGTGGACATGTGGATGTTGAAGTCGGTTGACTAGGAAAGTGGGAAGACAATAAGCGCGGGAGTATGAGCTCCGTGAAAAAGAGCGTGTGGGTTGACTGAGGCTGAAAAGAGGGTCAAGGAAGACGCTAAGCTTTGAATCTGGACGGTTTCTAAAGTTGTGGAAAAAAAAAATAATAATGCTGCCAGGTTATTCAGGCAAAGAAGATCATCTGGTTAGTCAAACAAGATAAACCTGCATTTGCATTTGCCTTCCCTTCCATAACTTACAGTTTGTTATTGAAAACCCCAGGATACCGAGAGTTTAACTTCCTTGAAAACTGTCGCCTCGCGGAAAACAATAAACCTTGAACGCTGAGCCTCGTGGCGGATGAGTAGGCGTCAACACATACTCAAAATATTAATATGAGCTCACCCTCCCACCCTTCTTACCATCTCTATCCGAGGGAGTTTGTACTTTAGAACGGGCGATGTTCGATTGAATATTGAGAAGCCGACGGAAATCTCTGACAACTCCGGAGCCAACACCTTCACAGTTACCTTTTTAGGATCACACTTATGGAGGACTGAAACTGCCAAAATCAATACAAATATATAAATGGCCAGAATAAATAATGTATTATAAAAATAAAAGTAGCATGTAATAAATGTATAAAATAAGGAAGGAAGTGTTGGCGAATCTAGATGACAGCAACCAAGGGATTAAACTGTTTCACCAATATTTAACAAGGCACTAAATGTGTTTGTTAGGATACACAAGCATTTGGACATTAACAAATAATCTAAATGTAGCCCTTCATCGTCTTCTACTTTATGTTCTTTCTTACTATCATAGCTTTTATAAACCGTCATGCTTCATGTAATTGTGTATCATGCCACCTTTCTTCTGCAGGTACACGCGTCAGTTTCACTTTCCTGCTATCTAACTGATTTTTACAACACCTCTGAGCACTTAGCATCATGAATGGGCTTTTTCCATTAAGCGTCTATCCAGTTTCGGAGCGTGCCGCGATAGTGAAAGAGGTTAAGTAAGCTCCTGAACTAAGATTATCAAGCAGTGCTCTTTTGTGTCTATCGGAACATCTTCGGTGACTCTCGAGCTCCGGGTTATTATCTTACCGAGCTCCCCTTCACCTGATTAAGGTTTTATCTCCAGCCACAGCTGTTCCAAAGATTATACACTATTCTGTGACATTATTTGAGCCATGGGAGTCACGTCTCTCAGCTGCCAAGAAAAAAAAAACGTGTGTTTGTGTGTGGACTCTTAAATCAGCCTATGCGTATGTGTGCAACCGTGCATTTCAATAAAGTCAGAACAACGTAGGATGGGATTTGAATGCGTGACCCAGTAAACATGTTTCAAAGGACGGACCTCGCCGCGCGCACAAGCCCTTTGTTCTTGCGCTGTGTTTGTTTCCAGCCCCTGCGAATTGTGGCACTCTAAATCCCCGATGCCAGTGGTCAGCCCCGATTCCCTGTCTCTGAATCTGAAGGGCTTAAAGGCTCCGAAAGCTCTTTGTAATTATTTTAAAGGTTTATCTAGCGCGATCAGTGTATTCCGGGGAGGGAACACAATTGTGTTTACATTGCGAGAGTTCTTCTCCCAAAAGTGTGCCGTCGCCCAAGCTCCAAGAAGAATAACTGTGACCTTGTCGAGCAATTACAAAGGTAGTTTTGGAAGCGTTAGCCGATGCAAATGGTGCACGCTCGGCTTCCGCGCAGCATATGTATCCCCCACTATTTGAATGTCAAGCGGGATGTTTGCAAGATTCTTGTCAGAAAGAGCCTCGGCCTCGCGTGAAAACAATTTAGACACAGCGGAGGGGAAAACATAATGCAGATTGAAATGAATGTTGCAGGGTTCTCCAAGAATTCATACATATCTTAGGGATGGATTGTGTTTATGTTTTCATGTTACACAATTTGTCATTTTCCTTGTAAAAGGTGCAAATAAAAACATAAATAAAAAACCAGGTGATGGCGAGGGGATAGGTTTGTGGGGACATGAATAATAAATGTGCATTTTGATGAAAATCAAAGATATACTTTGTCCTGCCTTTAGGCTTCTTATATTTGATGTATTATGTGTGTGGAAATAAGACCGGGCCCGTGCGTTAATATTAATTTTAAAAACTTGACGTGTTGACTGATAAATAGGCTGCACAGACAAAGAATGTGCACGTCCATGTCTGTAAAAAAGTGGTGGAACAGTTCCGGCGTCCTGCTTCGCCAGCATCCTAACTTGCTGAGGCCAGGACAATTTTTGGTAGAAAGTGCTGCACACTGTGGTGGCTGTCAGCACAAAAGAGTGACTAAAAAAAAAACCCTCCATTTTGCACCTTTTTCCGAGAGGTGAGGTGGAGCTCAAAGTTCCTCAAAAGCAGCATCAGCTCATTACAGAGGGAGAGAGGTGACGGCAGGACCAGAATTAAGTTTTTAGTCCCCCGCTTCTCCCCTCTGCTGCCGCCTCCGGGTTTGTCTCCACTCAGATCACACTTCTTTTTCTTTCGCGCTTTACAATCCCGTGCGCCCTCCGTTGCATCTTTGTGTCCGGTGGTGTTTTTCCACAACAGTGGAGTCATCAGAAACGTCTGAGGTGTGTCAGGTGATGGTGGAGATCTCCTCGGTTTGTCCTCGAGTTATTCTCCCGACATGCTGACAGGATGTAGCCTTTGAGGTAGTTTGTAACTCTACAAAATAAAATGAGCTGTTGTCCCAAACGCAATCGCTGTGGGCTTCTCCGCGAGCAGCAGAAAAAAGCTTGATGCTTTTAAAGCACTGGCACAATCTAAGAAACAGATTCTCACCACGCGGGATAAGCCCTGTGAAGTACTTATATTATATGCTTGCCTAACTGCAGCTGTTCTGCTTCTTTTTTTCTTTTTTTTTTTTCAAAAGTGAAGCCGGTGGAGGCTCGTATGTTGAGGTGGTGCTAGAAAATTCTCCCGCTGGCAGCTTTGAAACCTTATCTCTCTGAGGCCTCCACACTTCTCTGTCTCACCCAGGTGGCTTTGATGGATGAGTTAGGAAAAAAATTGCATGAGTCACGTCTTGGGACAAACAAGTTTGCACTTCAAAAATGATGCCAAAAAAAAAAAAAAAGTACAGATTTTTTAAGATCAAGTGTTGCATTGCTTAGCTTTAAGATAAAAAAAAAAAAAAAAGAGTATGCTGATGCTGAAAACAACATGACATTAAAGGGTTGTTTCGGTCCAACGCGGCGGCCTGCGCCATCTTTCCAAATCGATGATCCACGGTCTCAGTGATTGGTGATTGGTTTCTCTGACGGATTGAAAGTGATGGGACGCCACCATCGCTGGCACCTCTAGGTGGTAGCAGAGGTCTACTCACATCCTCTCAGTCACATGTCTCTGCTGATAGGAGGGTCTCTGCTGCACCACGCTGAGAAAGTCACAGTGGAGGAAAAAAAAACAGGACTCCGTGACCACAGAGAGCAGCAACAGTGGTGCACAGACAAAAGGGATGAAAGGGGTTGAAGAAAAAGGCGCAGGCGCTTTTGATTTAAGCAGATACACATGACGGCGAGGGCGTTTTTCTCTCCCGCTCTTTACCTCCTGCTCTTCATTCCCCTTTCCCTCTTTCTCTTTCCTTTCTCTGTTGCTCTAGCCCCAGTCACCGCGCCCGATTCTTTAGTAAAGTCATCCTGTCTTAATGACCTCATCAAAGTGGCGCGCGTTGAAAATTTGAGCAACGACGCACTTTTTTTTTTTTTTTTTTTTTTGCAGAGGCCATTTGGGGATACACGCCGGGTTGCAGTGTACCGGGCATTCTGAAGGTGTGGCCTATCAGTATCACTTTTGTAAAAATAGGAAAGGTTGGGCTTCCTGCTGGGCAAAAACCATTAAACAAATGACTTTTTAGCCCCGAGCTGACTTTGAGAAACATTTTGGGTTACACTGTATACTATTAGCGCAAAGAACACAGTCACTTTGTTTCATCGTCCGTCTCTTCCCTCCTCTAGGCCGTGACTGTTTCTGGGTTACCATTTGCATCGGGGGTTGTTTAAAGCCGAGCATGTGTTTTTATTTTATTTTTTTCTCTGCGAGTGCGTCATCGGGGAAAGGTTTTACGGGGTCATGCATGTTTTAAAAAAAAATTAAAAAACTTTTGTATCTTCATGTTAGATTGAGTCCTTTTAGAAATTTAAATAGATGCCAGCATGCGTTTTCTACATTCTTGATCAACAGTCAAAATGACGTTAGAAGGTACTGAGGTTTGATGAAGCTCCAAACTTCAAAGGCATCGCTATATATTCACGGCGAAAAACACTGCGGCTCGCTGAATAGAAATATTGAAAGTAATAAAAGTTTAAAAAAAAAAAAAAAAGCCGCTGTCAGGTTTGAAATGCAGAACAAAAGTTGCGAGAAAGATGTTTTCTCACCACCTTCCTCCGAATACTTGTTTGGGTGGGAGCCCTCACTTATGTAAAGTGGAAGAGAAAACATAATATGAACACATTTCTTTTTTTTTTTTTCTTCTTTCCTCATACATAATGCCTCCCTGCTTGTCAAGCCAAATTTGTGACTTGTTTCATCTCGCAAATATCACTGAATCCTAGTAATCAGGAGGCTGACAGAATAAACACAACCAAATTTATTTATATAAGCGCTACGTATTTCAAAGACTTTTCATGGCAGCAAACACGTCTTCTTTCTTTCTTTTTTTTGGGGGGGGGGGGCGTCAAGAAGTTTTGTATTCGTGAAAAGGCGGCATCAGCACAAACAAAACGCTGGCGCATTTAATGGATAATGAATGGCACTAGATGTAATTGGTGGACTGAAAGCGCGACATATGGCTTCCATCTGAGCTCATGCAGACTCTGCTTAAAGGTGGAGATGTATGAATTTAGTGACGTTTCCAGACACTAGAACATTTGATATTCTCTTGAAATAAACTTCAATTTCCAGTATTATATTGATTTCTTTTTTTTTTTTTTTTTTACACTTCCGGTGCTTGGAGCTGAAGTTATGCACGAACCCCATTTATTACTATCATCATCTTCCTTCTGAGAAGCAAATGAGCTGTGATTACATTTCAGCCTTACGTATTTATGGCGGAACAAAGCGCGAGAATTAAAGAGACACCCCTAAGACTACAGGAAAAAAAAAATCTAAAAAAAAATCTAATGAGTTACTTTGCAAAGCGTCTGCTCAAGCAACAATAGCATCCTTTCTGTAACTTCATCAAAAATGTAATTCTCTAACCGAGGAAGACACGCCAAGCGTCTGTGTTCGCGTGCCAGCAGCATTATGTGCAAGACCAGGTGATAATTCATGCTTCGCGGGCCCTACAGCTTTTCCATTATGCTATGGGTTCAGAAAGTTCAGGGTGGCATATTGCGGTGCAAATTGCAGGCAAAAGCATGACAGAAGTGAGTGGAATCAATTACAGCGTGTATGACACACATCAAAAGAATGGAGGAAGTAAGCTACCTTGATAATAACAAGTCATGTGTCGGATGACAGCTCGCATTCTTCGAAAGACGAGCCCGGGGACATTTATAACTTATTTCTCACTCTCTTCTTCACAGTTAATCTTTCTAAGAGGAGATATGTTGGTACAGTAGTCATAAGGTAATAGGAATTTGAAAGGCAAGTTAATTAAGTGTTACATACAGCAGTGGGAAAAGGTGTTAGTGAGACAAACCCGTTCGGAATCAATCCCCCATGGTTACTGTGTCTTGTTTCATGGCCATACAGCTTGATAGTGAGGGAATTCTTCCAGGTTACTGGGGTGAGACCATAACTCTTGGTAATTTATATCCAGCTCAGTCGAATAATTCAAGTCTCATTGTATCTGTTCATGTACAACAAGCTGCGGAACACGGACCTACAAGCTCTCAGCGTAATGCAAATTCTGATCGTGTTATATAAGAAGAGTTTGTCGACCCTGCTAATGCCTAAACCAATGACCTTAAGTAAGTAAGTATGTTATATTATACACATTGGTATGAGTATGAGAGGGGAGGTAGAATAAAGTGTAACTACAAAAACTTTATATAGTTTTACTCCACTACATTTGTTGGGGCATATGTTGACCTCCTCTACATCTACTTTGACAACCTTAGTTAGTGATTACCTTGCAGATTCAGATAATTAATACAAAACACAACAAACAAATCAATTATATAACGGACGCTGCCTGACGAGGATCCCATTATCAGTTTACAGTTATAAGAATTAATGGAGGGCATGGAGGCCAGAGCAGTCTGGAGGACAGTTTCCTCTGCAGAGTCCATTAAGTCCTGATTATGGATACCTTGGAAGGCATCCTTGCTTTGATCATGGTCAAAAATAATTAAGAGCATTCATTTTCATTATCAAGAGTTTTACAATCAAAACATAACCTTTACCTGCAAACCATTACCTGGTTTGACTGACAGTAGAAACAGTTGTTATAATTATATAAGGTGCTTCTGCAATGGCAATGTTGTTCACCACTGTTATAACAAGGACCAACCAATGATACGACTTTGCAATGAGAGATAAACTAGTCACCTCAGGTCATAGAGCCCTTCGGCTCAGCTATTAGCCAGAAAGCTAACGTTATGCTAGCAAGTTTGAAGTCAATAAAATATCAATTTGTGTATTATTGGCTGTAGCCTGAAGCAGTGAGTTGATCAGTGAACAGGATTGTGGTCGCTAAATACCAAAAAGTTCAAAGTGACAGTGTAGCACAGCTGTAGTGGGTTGCAAATACACATAAATAATTTACCCACCTTTTTCAAATCAAACATCGTAGAACACTCACCTTTTTATGAGTTTACCATTATTAAACACTGGAGCTATCTTTTTGCAGCTTGTGTTACAGTCAACAACTCATTGGTGTTCAGAGGATGATGCACTGAAGGACTACACTTCGTGTTGTGAATAAAATATTAAGATTTTCTTCTTTTTTTTTATTTTAATCAATTTCTCAAGTCAAGGTATCTGCAGCAGTCTGATGCCGATGCCGCTCAAGTTTTTAAGTGCAGGCTTATGTGCATTAATTTAAAACAGTAAACAGACAAATTTCCCCGGAACTACTCAAGCAGTTCCATCGGCGTCTGTATATCAGAATTTACATGAGATCGTGCAGCCAGAATAAGATGCATCATCAACGATTAAGTTGAGAGGCAGGGAGAGTACGACATGTTCCAGCTCTGCCATTACAAGTTCACAGTGGGGGATAGTTTGATACATTAATAATAAGGTGCTAATTATGCAATATCATGTAATTAGCAAACTATTAAGGGGCTAATAGCTTGGTATTAGCAGTGGTTATATCTGGGTAATGTAAGACTGGAAATTGTGTTGTATGAGGCCAAATGCAAAGGGTCAAAATGGGTGAAAAACATGAATCAGAGCTCCACAATTCTAAAATCCCTACTCCTGCTTAATTTCTCTTTACTATTGACTGAACACATTTGAGACTGTTGATGTCTTGTACGTATTTTCAACTTCAAAGGGATGGCTTTTATGAACACGCGTTTTTATCGCAAATATTCGCCACTAAGAGATGGAAATCTCAGAAGACAAAAAGATAAGACATTCTTTCATTTGGTGTTTTGTAGGTGCGAAAGCATTCCTAAATGTTCCACAATTATTCAGTTGAGTTGAGCTCTGTTGACTGCAAAAGGCCACTGTTTGTATGAAAGTACCTGCATTCATTACATTCTCATAACTCATAAAGCAGGTTTTTCTTTAATTTGTCAGTATTTAACCCTCCTATGATGTTCCGGTCAAATCTGACCGATTTACAACTTCATAAGATCCTAAACATTTTATTTTTCTTCTGATTCTCTCGAGGCTTTATGATATCCTCCACACTAGGCATTTGAACATATAAAATTTCTGATCAGCACTTTCAACGAATTTTGAGTCATCTAATCAATTTTGTAACACCCATGGTGTTCCCGGTCAAAATTGACCGGCATATGAAATGAATGGGTAATACTAGATTATGTTCATTCCTTAGATGGAAAACATCCCCATGTACACCCACACATCTACATCCACAACCACAAACATCATCCCACCCTCACACACACACACACACACACACCCACACACACACACACACACACACACACACACACACACACATACAGTATATATTCCCCCACGCGTACCACACATTCCAGACTGAAGAATTAGATGTCATTTATGGGAAACTGTCTCTTTCTCGCGCTTATATGCCCACCTGGGAGCCACACACACTCTCCAGACTTAACAATGTATCATACCTGTTCAAAGGCCCAATATATACCAATTTACACATTTCAAACTCAACAATTAGGTGTTTGTTATAGGAAACGATCTCTTTCCCATGCTTATGTGCCCATCCCTACACGTGAACCACACTTTACAGAATAGACTATCTTCTCATAGACAACCTATATAAAACTTTATTTGTGCCTTTCTGTCATCTGACTCTGTGACCACAATGAGTAGGAAATTTACTGTAATAGAGGCTCTGGACCGATTTTTTGAATCAGATGAAGACGAGATGGAAGTTTAACTGGAGATAGAGGAAGATGTGTCAGTAATGGAAGACAACATCCATCCTGATTTTGATCCAGACCTTTATGAGACTGACCAGTCAACAGATGAAGAGGCTCCAGAGGAAGAGGCACATGGAGAAGAGGCACGAGAAGAAGAGGCACCTGAGGTGACATTCCAGTCCAAGGGTGGCAACTTGCTCTGGTATTCTTCCTCCCAGGACAGAGGAGGCAGAGCAAGAGTGGAAAACATTGTAAGGATGACGCCATGGCCAACACGATACGTAATATCTCGTGTGGATGACAACAAGTCCAGCTTCCAACTCTTTTTACCAGAATCCATGGAGGGAATTGTACTGGACATGACAAACCTGGGGGGGAAGTGTGTGTTTGGGGACACATGGAGAGAGTTGGACCAGGTAGACCTCCAAGAGAGTATAAATAAAACAAGTTAGCTACAAATGTGATGCCTATGTTTGCAAGGCACACTCCAACCTGATTGTACAATGCCACTCCTGTGTCCTATTCCAAGGCTGGTGAGCGTTCCTCCAGTTTATGTTTTCAATTTCGAGGGCTAGACAATGGGTGGGGGTATTTCACACTGAGAAAAACAGCTATTGATGGATTTACAAAAGAATACGGAAATGTTATCAAAATGCACCCAGAAGCATACATTTTAGGTTGAGACAGAGGCGCACACACACACACACACACACACACACACACACACACACACACAGATGACTATTCATGTTGATTTTCTGATGTTCTGAGAATTTGGTCTCCGTTTTGATTATTATTATAATTTTCAGTGTCTATTCTTTGTATATTCACTGCAGTTATGCATGTTCACAACTAGTTGGAAACATTGTTCACAGCATTAAAGGGTGTTAAATAACATTTGGTAAATGATTATGTTCTAATTATGTTTTTTGTGGTAATTTAAGAGCAGTTAAACCTGACCGGTCAAATTTGACCGGGAACACCAAAGTAAGGGGGGAGAAACGAACATAATACAAGGGTTAACTCACTAACTGTCTCTTTGTATTTACCGTGCATCTATTAACACTCAGGCTCCTTTCTTTCTTTTCTTCCCCTGTGGGATGCACTGTAAGGCATCAGGTAAGCACTTAAGCTCACTAAAGCCTTAACATAAATGCGGTGACAACATTTCATTCATGAAAAGGGAATTTTATTCAGTTAGGATGCATATAAGGGGTAACGTGGTGGTAAGGTGGTAACTTGATAAGGTGATTATGCTGATGATAACACCAGTATTTAAGTAAGTTTGTTTAAATTGCAATGGTAGTTGCTCCCTGCATTGCCCACAGATCCCTGGAATCTCTGGTCTAAAAGCAAGACTTTTACCTTACTGATCTCATATTGTTCATTTTGCTGCGAGAGATGTCCAGCTGGTCGAGGGGAACAGAGTGCATCTGGTGTACCTCGACACATCAGTAAAACACAGAGGAAACTATTAAAACCCTCCTGCTGCGAGAACAGTGGTAACTTTACCAACAAAAAAAAACGACTTTCTGAAGTTTTCATTGGCAGGGGCACAGGCAACACTCGCCGGAGTCTCACCGACAGAGGCACAGTCGCTCTTTGGTGGAATCTTGCCAACAGCCTCCAATTACTGGATATAACCTTGTTCACTTACTTTTGGAAACTAAATAAATGAAAAAGAAAACATGCTTCTTACATTGATGAAATCTTTCAAGGAAAAAAGCGTGAGTCAAGCATCAAGTTTCACCCACCTCTTTCTCTACAAACACAAAAATGATGCAATCAAAAAATCATGTTTTTTCTCAGTTTGCTCTCGGAATGACAATGCTGCTTCACCTTCCAGTCCAAGTCTAAGTTTATTTAGAGGGGATATAATGTTCTCAACAGCACAACTGAAGAAGGGAACTGTATTAAAATAATTAATCTGGCTGCTCTACCACAACCTGACACTACGGTGAAAGCTGCAGCTCTGATGCATGGATGGGATTGGGGGGTTGGGTGGATTGGGGCGTTTCAATGCTCGTGTGTCAATTTTAAGTGCGAGGCTTGCTCAGCTGCTGAAGGAATGTGACCTGTGGTTTCAACCGTGATGTGACGATGGGGCGGAAAGGGTGCCGAACACTAATCGTAGCTCAGGGCTTATTTGGGAGCACTTTGACTGTCTTGCAAGCATCTCACAGGATCACTCTCAGCGGCAGTGGGTGGGGCAGGGTGCCATCCTCCCTTGTTAGCAAAATGACCGAAATGCATCCCACTTGTTAACCTGTCATTCTCTTTCTCTCTATCCTCCTTGTAGCAGAGGGAGTGCAAAGGCAAAGAAGGGTTGTTTAGTTGAATATGTTAGTCTTGTCTGACCGACTCATCGATCCTTATCTGACTGAGGTTTGTGCAATTTAGAATCTTTCATGGCTCTGAAATATCAGTAGCCTAATTGTTGCTGTGTATTGATAAATCCATTATGCTGTCTGCTACCTTGGCGGTGCAGACAGCCTTGTAATTGCGCCTGTTCTCCCATTCCCGCCCTTCTGCCAGGTTCATCTTGGATCTATAATATTCTCTAAACTACATAGTATAAATATTCACTTTTTTGAAGATGTTGTAGCCTATATAGAGAAGCGTCACTTCATGATCAAAGTGACAAGTAGCGACATGTACAGGACACACTGCTTACAGCTAAGTTGTCCTGTAACCATTTCGTTTTGAAGGTGTAGATGGTGTTCAACAACACTGACGAAACAGACGAAAGAGAGATGCAAAAACAAAACAAAAGGAACCAAGATAAAACGCAGGGGTACAAAGGCAGGGCTGCATAAAACCAAAGTGCAGAGGAAAGCAAACACAGAGAAGCAAGGGGGAAAACAGGACCGGAGAACAGAGAACGCCGGAGACGCTGGACCAACGTGAGACAAAGGACAAAAACAGGTGCACACAGAAAGAAGGCGGGAAAAGAAACAAAGACAGGAAATGGGAAGTCACAACTAAACATTCAACATTCTGGGGGGCGGATGGGTGCAACCATCAGGAAGTCCTCCCTTTTGAAAATCAATAAATCACCTCCTGCCTCCAGCTCAGCACCAATCGGTTGCATCAATTTCATACTCAAAACATATGGCATGCTAGCAGCTAATGCTAACCTAAACTCCTGTCTGTCGAAAAAAATACCTTCAGGAACCCGTGGCTACCCATGACACTACGTTGGCGCACGGAGATAACAACACTATAGCTTTATTGTCTGTGTTAGAGGAAAGCGAGGCTGTGCTGGGTGACACACATTGCCTCCGAAGGCTTACAGGGCACTTCCACTTAAGAGGGTAAGCGTACATGTGTCTATAAAGACCGCGGGGTGACCCAACTTTCACCTCTCCCCAAGATATATGATGATGGTCGCTGGCTTCACCTCTTTCTCCCATGCTCACACAGATGATCAGTTCACCTTACTGCTTAATGATGCATTTAAATAATTGATGTCGTGCGCAAACAAATATCAAAGCCAGAACAACAGCTGGATAAAGATGATGAGCACTGCAAATAAGGATGAATAATGGCAGCCTACGTAAGCAAGATGAAGGCGTGGTGCTGAGACAAGGATGAGTCAGCTTGATGAGGAGAAACAAACATGCAGAAGAGCTTTATCGTGTTTCTTTATGTTGACATTAATTTTGTTGACAAGAGGTTGGTGGTACATAGTTTGGTTTTCTATATACTGATCCAAGAAAAAGTCATGACAACAGCGTCAGGAGTGCTCAGTCATTCCACACGAGAAAAAGTAACTGGTCAAAATAACAGCTGACTTTGTCCTCACAGCTCTCTACTGCTGTGTTGACACGGACAGACGCATCAGCCCAGGGAAGAGGCACCGGCGCCCGGCAATGAATACAGATGGACGGAGACAGGCTCTTCCTCCTCGCACGCCTGGATGTTTCTGTGTGACATTTTATGAAGTAACACCAACACCTGCTGGTCTACAGTGTTCACTACACCCCCCCCCCCACAGTGAATAACAGCACAGAGTCGTTTTTTTCTTTTTCTTTTTATACAGTAAAAGGTGAGCCGCTTTGAAAAAATAATAACAAGTTGCTTGTAATGATGTGCATTTTTAGTGTGTTTACTGCAGTGTAGGCGGTGGAAAAGGTCACAAAATATGTGTGGAAGAAAAATAATGAGAAGTGGCTGAAGTACAGTAAGACATTCATGAAAATAAATAGCAACTACTTTGGGCTTCTTGGCAAAGAAAATGTTTGTATGGACGTCTATGGTATCTGGATGTTTTTTACAAACACATCAAGGTGAAAAATGGCACAAAATGTCCCTTCTGAATTATTTCTTTTTATTTAAACAGATAGATGTTAGAATATTTAAAACTATATATGAATATAATTGATATTAATTGAAAGGCATTAATGTCACAGTTAGAGAAAGCTTCAAAAAGAACTTACAAATGTTCAATTCTACCACTGATGTCCTTGGTCGGAGAGTCAGCAAAGCGAGATCACACACATTTTATATGAAAAAACAAAACTCAAAGTAAAATAAATCAATGAATTATTAACACATACAGAACTAAATATAAACCAAATAACACAAAAATTGCATTTTTTCCTCATCACCAGCCTGCTTTTTTTTTAACACTGAGCTCACAGTCATGTATTCATGCTTGGTTCGCCTTGGCTTGCTGCTGACTCCAGCGCTCTTGGCGATAGGCTTATTCACTTAAAGATATGCCATGCAACTCAAAGTAAGAGCAAAGCTGTTGTAAATAAACACAATCCATGGTCCAAGGCCCTTGTCTCAAAGTTCTGTTCAAAGTTAATTTAGTATTTGATGGCCGTAGTGTTGATAAAATGTTTGTACATAGAATGTACCTCATCAGCTGAACATCAGCAACATCCCCAAAAAGACACATGCACTTGTTCAAAGGTAAAGTAATGACGTAAAGTCTAAATATGTAGATGACACAATCTTCAAACACATCACATTGTATTAAGTCACATCTTAGGTTAGCTAATGTTAGCAAACATATAACAATCAGCACTATGGTATTCAGTCAGGAATAAATACATCGAGTACTTACTAATAGGTAGTTACGTACTGATCGAGCAGAAACAATGCTGGTTTTGAACCGTCTCCAATCTTGCTGGTCAGAGGAAACACGTATCAACGGGGAAACAGATTTTGACAAAACACCGGCGCTCTCCATTGAGTGAATGCTGTCCGTTCACTGTTGGTTTCTATCGTTCACTCTCTCAACCTTCTTAACCTCTTCCATCCATCCATTCTTTCCTTTTGCTGTGTAGAGTTTCCCTAAACCTAACGCCAGTTGATCCACCTTTACCTGGGGATAGCAACCAGGGAAAATAATGCCTCTTACTGTTTGGTTGCGTAACAGCAGACACGTCCCCTTTGTGCTGTAATGTGACAGCAGCAGACCAAATAGCATAGTTAGTAAGGGTCATTTTGCTACAGCCATTACACTGTGCAATCAGTATTTACTTCAGAATGCTAAGTTAGAGCAAAAAAAAAAGGTGTCAATTTCCTGTTTTATTAGGTAGCTCTTATGTAGTGTACAAATATTTGACTTCCCACAGTAAATCTTCATATTTAGCTGTTAGGTACCGATTCTCCAGTATGACCCTTGGTTGCCAATGTGTAACTTTATGTCGAGCAAAGCACTTTCTATGCCTATATATATTTTACTTACAGAACAAAAGTGAGTATGAGTCTGCGTTTGAAATATTTTGTTGTGTAAGTGTCCTGGATGTTTTAGAAAACAGTGGGCCAGGATCCAAATTACCCACTGGGCATGGAGCGACAAAACAAGCTGTGCTCTAGAGAGAGCTTGTAATAGATTGCAGTGATTCCCTTTGGACATGCTGTTGAGCAGGTGGTGCCTTAGCTGGTGCAACACACGGCAATGAATTTACCATTTCCTACCCCACCATCTGACTATAAATCATACAGTCTGAAAACACATTTTTAATAACCGGAGAGGCAATTAAATAAATTCAGATGAGAGTCGGAGATAACTCTCTTTGCGGGGTGTTTTTTCTCATTAACCTAACACACACAGGCATGAACAAAGCAAGACACATACATGAATTTGAGGCCACATTTAGTAGTGGGATGAATAATGCATGTTACAGGATATAACTGACTGATTTAATTATCTCTCAATCCACTGTGTACATACAGTGCCGTCAAAAAGGATTTATACTGAGATGAGATATTATGTGTGTCCTCTTTAGTTTTGACTGTATGCTATGGAGCCAGAATGGTGACTTTAAAATTTGGCATCCAAAAAAAAAAATTGGCTTTGAAAACAAAACCAATACTGAAAAAGGAAACATTGTCATTGAAACATTTGTATTGAAAACAGTTGTATTGGCATTGAAACAAGTATTGGCACTGAAAAAGGAAACTAATTCAAATAATTCAAATCCGAAATTTTTTTTGTATTTTTCAATGACAATCTTCAGATTTTTTTACATCGCAGGTTTTTTTCAGTGTCACTGATTTTCAGTTTCAACTTTCTGTCGCTGTTTTGGCGTCGAGAGGGAGGGGCCTGAGGGGAGGGGCAAGTAGAGCGTGGTTTGCATATCATTTGAGAAGAGGAGAGAGCTTGAAGAAAAGTCCGCGAGGTAGATGGACTCTGTGTTGCCCAGAGATGGCCGGCTACAATGGTATTGTGGCTGGACCGTCCAGCCCCACCTTCCCGCAGGCTGCTGCCATTACCTTCTCAAATGATATGCAAACCACGCTCTACTTGCCCCTCCCCTCAGGCCCCTCCCTCTCGACGCCAAAATAGCGACAGAAAGTTGAAATTGAAAATCAGTGACACTGAAAAAAAAACTGACATGGTAAAAAAATCTGTCACTGAAAAAAAAGTGACATGAAAAAAAAATCTGAAGATTGTCATTGAAAAAGACAAAAAAATCCCAATGAAATAAAATGATAAGATTTTCGGATTTGAATTATTTGAATTAGTTTCTTTTTTCAGTGCCAATCCTTGTTTCAATGCCAATACAACCAAGGACGAAATTTTGATTTCAGAGGTGGGGGGTACACAAGTATTTTTTATAAAACTCTTTCAGTTTACTGTGTTTTCTAGTAGTTCTTCTAGTTTTCTTTTTCTACTTTTAAGTTTACTGTTCCCTTTTTTGGTTTGACTGGTTGTGAAGCATGTAGCAAAACATTATCACCCAATTCTGTGTTTCACCTTGTTAGTCAACTTCACTCTAACTACAGTTATTATTATTATTATTATTATTATTATTATTATTATAATACATTTTATTTATCAGCACTTTCAATAAAACTCTAAGACACTTTACAAGATTATTGAGAGCTTTGTAATTGATGAGGAGGATCTTGAAGTGGATATGCTGCTTTATTGGGAGCCAGTGAAGGTGTTGCAGGACTGGTGTAACACATTTTTTTGAGTACCATAAATTACCAAATAATAGCCGGGTTTCAAATTTTTAATCAAGGAAGAAGATGTGACCACTGATACTGCACGTTTTTCTTCTTCGCCTTTTTCACATGATGTGCCGCTTCCTGTCAGTCAGTATCACACTGATGATCGCCATGGCTCTGGTGCAGCAAAAAAATTAAAAGTACGACTTGAAATTTAAAATTTCCGTCGTAAAATATGCAGAGGAGAACTCTGGAGAAGCAGCCGCTGGACGTTTCTCTGTCGACCCCAACAGAGTGAGAGATTGGCAAAAAAATCAAACGGAGCTTCAGCGTCTGTCTGAGGAGGACAGCAGCAGGGCCAGGCTGCCTGCTGGAGGGAGGAAGAAGGCTAGAGAGGAGCTGGAGATAAACATGCGGGGATGAGTTATCAGCAAACGGGCACGCCACGAGAGAGTGTCCCGCAAAATGATCAGGACGATGGAGAAACAAATGTATGCCAGCGTGAATGACAGCAGAGGTGAGGAGTTTCCTCCGCCGCAACAATTTCACTGCAGAAGACGCACAACTGTTGAATTAAACGCCTGATCTGTTAAGTGATTGAAACAAATAAATGACCCGGCTATTATTTGGTAATTTACATCCTGGCTGCGCCTAATTACCAAACACACATACATACACGCAATCACATACGCACATGGACACCGATTCAAACGTTAATGTCAATGAAACCTCTGATATTACAATCCTTCTAGCGGACATGACCCAGACAGGAGTGGCAGATTAATACAGACTCCTGGGCAACTAGCAGACCGGTGTGCAAGCAAGCAGGAGTGACAGTGGGGACGGCCAATCACACAAGAAACGGCAGAGCCAATCGAGGAGCTTGTGGGTGGGTAACGGGATTTAGCTTGAGCGGCCGTTTTCCGCTTCATCCTAGTGCTTGACGCGTCTCTGTTAAATATAACGTAACATTGTTTTTGGACGGTAAAAACTGCAGGGGACATAAATGGCCTTTTGAAAAAGTGCAGGGGACATGTCCCCTGTGTCCCCCCCGCAATATTACGTCCGTGAATACAACTGTTTTCAATACAGATGTTTCAATGACAATGTTTCCTTTTTCAGTACTGGTTTTGTTTTCAATGCCAATTTTTGTTTTTTGGATGCCAAATTTTAAAGTCACCGTTCTGGCTCCATAGTATGCGCTGAGCAGAGCAACAGTGTTTTCTATAACTGTGCATTTGCATCGCACAGAGCTGTTGGTTTCTGCTGAAGCCAGAAAAGGCTAATGAACATTGACCACTGGTGGCAGTTGTTGGCAGTTAACATTTCCGCAAACCAATTATATGTTCACATTTGTACATGTCGTAGCACCGTAAGTACCATACTGACATTTCCATCACATGTTTATGACCTGACCGTCATATCTGGAGGTGGGGGGTGGGGGTGGAGTCAAGAACCAGTGACCACAGTTTGACAGTTGCACACATCACACAACTGGAAATCTTTTAAGGAGACCTCAGGACAATTTCCAGCCAAGTTTGTGGCGACGAAAAACAGGTATTTTATGCTAAAACAACTTTTTCTGAGCCTACCTGAGTGTTCTTTTTTTTTTTTTTTTATATGCCTAGACCCAACCAGAGCAGTAACATAGTGTTGCCACACTGTAAAATTAAAAAGTTGCAACATATCTGTAGTTTGCAGAAATGTACATTGCCAACTTGTATTCTTGTGATTGAGTCCAATAAAGCTAGCAACAGGCTGATTAGGAAAGCGGAAGAGTATAAACTGATTCAACTAATGAAGATTAAAAACAAGCAACCAGCAAGAAATGGCAGAAATACTTATTTTATAATTGCATTCAACACTGAAAACTCACTTTCATTTACATGAACATCGATGTGCAGGCCCTGGACATTTATATATAAAAATATAAATGTACTATGAATGGTCTAGTTGATGGCCCGAGGCTTAGCTTAGCTGCTAGTTCTACACTTCGTCTCCAAATCTTGTTTAAGGCCAAAGTTCCAAGTGTGACTATGGCATTACTTTTATGTTAGAGCACCGCTCCGTTGCCATTGGATCCATGCTTGCGAGGGATAAGCTAGCAGC
The DNA here is from genome assembly GCF_900880675.1 of Sparus aurata. NCBI lineage: Eukaryota > Metazoa > Chordata > Actinopteri > Spariformes > Sparidae > Sparus > Sparus aurata. Next base: position 18,090,600 of record NC_044198.1, read on the forward strand.
AGGGAGAAATTGCATGGATGCTAGCCCATCTTGCAGGAAAACACTGATATCTGACAGTTTCTCTTGCTACAGCTAGTCATAACATAATCATCTCGTATGTCTCCCCCTAATTGCCAAGGCGAAGCACCTGGCTGTGTGAGACCGTTCATATTATGACTGCCACAATCACGATCACGATTATCAACAGCCAGTGAGTAGAAGACGATACAAATGTGGGCAATATCGACAGTGCAACCAGTCATTATTCTCATTGCTCCCCTCAGTGTGTTTTCAAAATGACATTTCTCTTCCATTTTTTTCCTCATGCCATAAAGTAACAAAAATTATTTGGGGGTCCCTGGTCTTTCATGAAGAATATCTGCTGTACTACTGCCACTGTTCATAATGTAATTTAGTATGGTAAATGAATGACTACATGAAACAAATGCTGTGAACTTTAGATTGCATTGAATTGCACTGAATCATTCCGGATTGTCCTGTATTAAAATGTATCATCTCTGAAGCCCATGTACCTAGATGCATATTGGATTGTTATCTAAGGTAGAATGAAACTGCACTACCGCTACACATGTCGAGTTTCTCAAAAGATTTGTATTCTTTTTGTAATTAAAACAATATAATTAACAGGGCACTGATAGATTAATACAGAAGATGCTCTTTGCTGTGCCACTGTGGCATATCAGTAAAAAAAATAAAAATAAAAAATAGAGTAGTACAATACAAAAAGCTCTCTCCCAGGTGCCCAGCTGATAAAATCACGTATTTCTGCCCTTCACAAAATGCCTACAACAGCCACTTGTCCGTGACTGGCTGTTATCATTTTTTCTGTTAAGTCACACCCTCACAGTTGGTTAATCCCTGTGGACCTCAGATGGTCACCTGTAATTGTCGTATTTTCCAAGCTTCTCTGACAGTGAGGCACGAAAGCCACTAGCTGTATAAGCTAACGCTGAACGAGACGAACCCCATATTACTTTCTCGCCATAATTGAGGGATAAAGAAGGAAATAAATAATGTTCTTTAATAATCAAAAAATGTATATGAAAACAATTCCACAGGAAAGGAAATTACTGGTTAAATGATTAAAGCAGGGAAATTAATGCTTTACAGTTTTTTACTGGGAGATCCTTACTAATTGAAGCAAAAGCCTGAAAACCACATGAGAAATAAATTTACCTTCTGTATTTGGTAAATATAATATGTATTACTCGTAATTAATCTGCGCAGTTGGATTCTGGTGTTTTCCCCCACCGTCGTTGCCAATCTCATGAATATTGAAGACTCAAACATTAAATGGAGCTTGGTATCAAAGTGTCATCAGTTTTATTAAGAATGTAATTTATTATTACTATTTGTTCTTTGTTCATACGTTTTTTTAATCCTATCTGGGGATATCACTGCACAAACACTGGTGTTTCAGTCCAGGGATGTACTCGGGTTCGTCTTGGATGCTATCCACTGTAATTAGTTCCTCAACAGAGCCGGTGCATCCTCGGGCTTAATGGGCAACAATCAATGCCAACACAAACAGTGTGTCTTTCCTTGTGTGTTGCCACGGCTGTGTGTTGGATTATTAAACCATCTCAAACTTTGAATTTTTATCCGGCTGCTGTTCCGGTTATGCTCATGAAAATATACCAGTTCATTTCGGCTCTACTGTAACCACATACGGGCTTATTCAGTGACACACGCTCACACACACACACACACACACACACACACGCACATACTCTAGATGTCAGAGTAGAAGATGATATATGCAAACACTATTGCTATCTCTGTCTCTCAACCTGCTGTCAGGGGTTAGACATATAATTGTGTTTATGGCACGGCGCATCTACACAGAAATATTCCACCTACACATACTTTGAAAATCTCATTTATTTTCTACGGCCATCTGCAAGTACTCCACAATGAACCTTGTGAACTGCATGAATCATTCTGTGTTTGCAGGCTGCTGCACATAACTTTGCCTCTGAAATGCGCAAGTCTTTCAAATGGAAAATGTTTTTTAAGTCACAAGCACCTTCTCTCTGTTCGAACGTGCATTCCAACAGGGTGAATTAAAGGACAGAGAATAACCTGCAGAATAATGCCAGGGGCAACATCTGAATTTCGAGGTGAAGCGAATAGAAACTGTTTTAGCATTGGAAGTTGAAGCAATAGCAAAGTCTGTCTCCACATCAAATTAAAGAAAGTAAGTGTGCAGCTTCGCACCAGCCCTGTCCAAAACAACTAAAGTTGCTGAGACCCTATAGAGACTGCAATGGAAGACTGGAAAATTACTTTGAACAGCTTGTGCGGCGTAATACCAATTGTGTTCTAACAAAATCAATCCACCCTGGGTCTTAGAGGCAAATAATTAATGGCGCTGAACATGTTTTCATGAATGTTACCAAAGCGTTATAGAACCAGCAATCTTTTTTATATTGCATTAGACTGGCTTTAAAAAAACAACGACACAGCAACGTTATTGTTCTCCTCAACGATTTTGTGGGGAGAGGGAGAATAGCCTCACAAACACTGGTGGAGCTCAGAACTTGGAGGCATGATGCAACTAACAAGCGTGTTTCAGCATTTCCACATGGTCCTCTGGTGGGCATTATTATCGCAGGTCAAAGCAAAAAAGACCTTTCTGTCCGGCTCTGACCAAAATTGTGTTCGTGTACGATAGCATGGAAAACATGTGGGCTGATGCCTGCTTTGATTAATTATCCTCTTCATGCTTCTGAAGCCACTTTTATCAGGTCATAGATGGGTATCTCGGAATATACTGGAATCTTCTGATCAAAATGCAAATGCTGTTGTTTGCCCACCGCACAATGCTCTCCTTTGGTACTTTCAACTTGATAATCTTATGCCCAGTCAAGTTTGTTGTCTGACTTCCAATTTGTCCTCCATGTGTTCCTGATTTGAATAGAGAATTCACTGGTCCATTCAACAAATCATCAGAAACGACATATGTTTATGCTGTAGGAATTATGACTGTCTGTCGGGAGCAGAGGAGGAATCAGTATGATGCTGTGGTTAATTGCGTTTCCAGCCACCTGTTTTTTCTGCACATTTTCACTTTTGCACACAAGAAATCCTGATTAATAAGATGAGCAAACACAAACACTGTATTTCTATAATGTTTTCTCTAGTCTTTTCCCCCACCATTTGAGGTTTGACTGGTGTTCTTCTAATGTCCTTTCATTGTACACATTTGGAATTCCCCTTTCCCAATACCTTACCCCTTGTTTTCGAGTGCCAACATGCCCCTCAGAACACAGTTACAAGGAGCAGTGGTCAAAATCTCCCCGTTAAATGGAACGACCCCGCAGGACCCTCATATGTCATCAGTGGTCGTTGATGGTTTTTACATGTTTACACATGTTTGCATCATATTTTGTCATAGGAATCGGGAGCCATGAGGTCACAGTAACGTTGACCACCAAAATCTAATCAGTTCATCTGTTCACCATCGAGTCACAGTTGACATTTGGACCACATTTGAAGAGATGACCTTGTTTATTTTTGTTTTTTTTCCAGATGTTGAACTTTTGATATGAAAATGCAGACCTCATCATCACCATCTTGTTGCTGCTGCCTACATACATCCTGACTAATTCTAGACTATCTCCAAATATTGTTTGAGGCCAAAGTTCAAAGTGTGACTTTGGTATTACTTTTACAAAAGCTACATTAGCACAAGGCCTTTGTTGCTGTTAGATTCACCAAGTTTTTATTTGTATTTGAAGATAAATAACTGTATATACGTCCTGTAACTCTTTTAGCATGAAAGTGTTTACCGACTTTCATTTTGTTATGCAACCACCCTGATGTGTTTCTGTGGTCTTGTGTTCATGAGAGCCATGAAGTCACAATGACCTTGACTTTGGACCTTTCACCCCCAAAATCAAATTAGTTCATCCTTGAGTCCAAAGGCACATTTGGTTTCCCTAACATTGACAAAGTAGTGTTTTTAATCCAAACCATGAATGGTGACTGCTATAGCCTTTTCCAAGTGTTTCTCAGCCTTCACAAGCCTATGACCCGAACCGTAACTTTTTCATAATCTTTTGAATACTGTTTGTAATCCACTTTGTCACCGGCAAATCTAGAGGGACCATGTCTCATTGATTTTTTCCCCAAGTTTTTGGCAAGATGCCATAGAAACTGTGGGAGGTTCTTGGAACTGACAGGCGTGACCTTTCATTAATTGCCTTTTACTTCATCTGTTCAGTGTTAATGAGCTATAGAAATCGGGACGACTCTGCTGCGAAACATCAGATAAAGCAACATCAGCCTTTCATGAGGTAGTCAAAAGTCAAAGGTGTAAAACCCCTGAGGTATTTCCATTGCGTGCCCTTCCATGCTGGTTGAGTCTCTGTTCATTAAGTGTTGTATAAGTGAACATCTGTTGTATAGTGTTGCAAAATAAGATGTTATTTTGAAAATTGCAAAAGGAAACTAAACAACCTGCTTTATCATGCTGTTGTACAGTATCCCCAACTACAAGATTGAAAACCAGTATTGATTTTACACTGTTTTTGGAAGATATACGTAGCACAGATGCAAAAGGAAGTGGTAAGTTATGGCTAATTAGGACTTCATAAATCACTGCAGTATTAAATTGAGTTGCAATAAGGCACACATTAATTCTCTACGGGCATGCTCTACAATTTGTGTCCTCTTCACAGGGCCAAGTAAGGCTTTGGTGCCAAAGACGCTCAAACCAACATATTTTCCACACTTGAACACACTGCCACCCAAGAGTTCAGTGTCAGCTTCATTAAAATGCATGGCTACTCACACAGTTGCACCTTGTGTATGCACAAATTAACATGAATGATTTCACTCTGTGTTATCCCAGTTGGAGACCCTCCATGACTCTAATGTTAACAGACTGAATGAGACTACTTGTTTCCAGGGCTGAGTGGACGGGCATTGTAACCGATACTGCTCTAAAAGAAGAAAACTGTGCATCTTTAAACATATTTTCACATCAACACTTAACCAAAGGCAAATGTTCCCCCTGCTCTTTGAAATATGCAGTGATGCGACAAAAAATAAATAAAAATGGAAAAATGGGGGAGAGAAAAAGTAAATCTCAACAGGGATTAAATGTGATTCTTTGACTACTTGTGTCACCTTCAATGTAAGAAACTGACTTTAATCTTGATGATTAAATACAAAACCCAACGCAGCCACCAGCTATTATTCTCCTCATGTGTGAAACAGAGCATTGCCTTGACGATTGTTTGCATGGTGTCCTTCAGGCTTAGCACAGAACAGGGGTGTTTCTCAACGCTTAGATAGAGATCAAAGCTGTCTCCCATGCAGATCATCAGGATATCTCAGTCATGTTTTATTAATCAAAGTGGGGTCTTTTTCTACCATCCATTGGACCAGCCACTAGACAGGCAGCCAACTGAGGACATGGCCTCTCTTTCGGGGTGGCTAATTTGTCTTTGGAGAACCTCATTTGCATTGCAATTACCTGAGAAGAACCTATAAGTGGATCCTGCTGCCTCTGACAATTGAGATGGAGTGGGCATTTCTACTCGGTGCAATGGAACGAAAGAAAAATCAATTGATGGGGGGTTGAGACCTGGAGTTAGAATTTTTTCCCATACAGTGTAATTAACTGGCACACAATCCTATGAGGGAATAGTCTATTACATCTTCTTTGCAATCACTTTCTATGGTAATATGTTTTATCATTTCTGCAATTCTGCACTTTTTTGTCATTGTAGGCCTGCAAAATTATCAGCATGTACATCCAATGAGTAATCTAAATCCTACTGCAGAAATAGCCAAGAACAGAATGGAGTTACCGAAGAGCAGTATAATAACACACAAGTCCTGGGTAAACTAGTACAGTTATACAGCAAGCACAACAAAAACAATATTAAAATGTATTTTCAAAAAAACTTAGTTGTTTAATTAATAAAACTCATGTTGTGCTACCAGCAATGTATTGGTATCTTTAATGCAGTACTTACAGACATAATGTTATTTGACATTGGTTAAACAAAGTCAACGCAGAGTCTCTGCCTAACTGCACTTGATATAATTTCCTGTGAAACCATAATACTCCTTTGAACCAAGTGCAAACGTACCAGGAAGCAGTATTATGGATCCCACTGGTTTTATTGCATTACCCACCCAACTCTGCTTCTTGTTGGTTGGCATGTGGAGCAGTATATGAGCTGTAGTTTCCCAGGTAAACACACCAACCTCTTTGGCCTCTCTTCCAAACTGCTTCTCTCAGGGGTTACTTGTTCTCCGGAGCCGCTCTTCACTGCCATAATGTCTCAGGGCTCATTAGGTTAAGCTGATAAGCTTGTTGTCCACAGGGCAGGCTTCACCCACCCTGCAACACTGTACCTGTCTGCTCTACCTAATAAGTCCAGTAACACTGCAGCTGTGACAGCCAAAGAGGTTGTTGTTTGTACCAAAGAAACTACAGCTCAAATTATGCTGTATCAGCTCCGCCACCGGCTGTTTGTTTTACAAACTAACTGTGAGAAAAAACACAGAAACAACCCATTAACACTAGACAACCATTGAACATAGAGTTTGGAAATAGTACATTAAGCAGTAAATTCATTGTGGCCCACTGCCACCACGAATTTCCTCCCTCTGGTTGTACAGTGGACTATGGGGGGCACCCAGTGGTGCGTGGAAATGGCAGGCCAGCTGGGGACAGGCACTTGGCTGTGGGCACAGGCCACACCGATCTCTCTTGCTCTCAAGGGAAGAAGGCACCGACGCAGCGTTTCTCATTTTCTCCCATTTCAAAACTTAACAGATGTATTTAACACAGAGCACCAGGAACATAAAGCTGTCAAGGCTTTTGTCGTATGAAAACAATACATGCTAGGAAATCAGAGGAAGAGAATAGCAGGTCTTGCAAGAATACCAGTGGGAACCAAAATAACACAACCATGACATCACCAAATGGATTACTAGTCAGAAGCCATGAATTTGGCATAATCTATCTTGGTTTAACGGAGCCAGAAGTGGCCATATTTGGACAAGATAGTGTAGCTGGGGCTGATTTCCTGATTGGATTTGACTGAGGACCCAAGGACACAGTGTGGTAGCCACCTGTCAACCACCACTATCAACACCTTAAGCATACCCTGCTGTATTTTTTTATTTTACTCTAAATGGGACCATAATTTACAAAATGAATATAATGTTCTAAGACTTGAACTGAGAGATTGAGACCATAACCTCCTTAGGGAGCTGTTTACTAAGGTAATAAATCAAGTGAAAGGTAAGGTTATTTTCTCATAATCTTATAATCGGACTTCTTTTTGAAACCACGATGTACACACTCAATGGTTCAGATCCAAAATTAGACTGCTATAATCAGCTCTTCTTGTTTGTTTTTTGTTTTATTTGTCAGTACTAGCTACAATATGGGCTTGGGCACCTGGTCTAGCATAACTTGGCTAACAGACAACATACAGCATTTCATGACTCACATTTTGGAATTGAATGTAATTGTGGTGTTGTTTCGTCCACATTTAGAATATTTCAATATGTACATTATTCAAGGTTCGAAATTATATTCATCCATAAAATCATGGAAATTGCATGTCTTCCATTCTATCTAAACCACTTACATTTCCTAATTAAACCTTGTCTCATTCTTTATCTGACCCTCTTAGTAAGCAACACCAGATGGAGCTTAATGGTGAAATTAAATCTAAATTTGAACTTATTCCCAGATATGAAATATCTTGAAGCATAGTGTTTGTTCGGATAACTACTGCTTGGTCCTAGTCATATATCAGGTGATGCATCAGCTGAGCTTGCATCTTCTCCACAAACAATTAGGCAGCTTATTCAATCCGTCACTCTGCTTGTCTCTTGACTGCTTTACTCACTGCCAATGGTAGAATCCCTCCAGCAACCCCCTACCTTTTCTTCATGGATCCATGATTGGAGGTCTTTGTCTGCTCACACTTTTGCTGGTATTAAAATGCACTTAAAAACAAAACATCTGACAAAATATGATACTTTATTTTACTTATTAAAATGCTCCCCAGCAAGACATGAGTGGACTTACTGCATTAACTATCATGCTGAGCGTAAGAACCTGCCAAAGTGTTGGATGAATTTATTCAAGAGGGCTCAGTGATTGTCAAAAAACACCTTGTAAATTCTCAAACAGTACCTTTGCAAACTCTCAAGTAACTGTGTTTCTACCATTATTTTTTCATAGGAAATGGGTTAAGTTGCCTTTTTCAGTTTTACTCTTGGCTTTATAACGCATTAGCTGGAGGTGGAAAAAAGAAAAAAAAATGAAATCATTTGAATGCCTATCACCTTGTATTTTTTGGCAGATGCTTGTGCCTTTTCTTCTGCTGGCATATGCTCATTGACAGTGGATAGCGAAAAAAAAGAACAGCTGCAATGAAATAGTGGTGAAGGGAGGGGAGAAGAGGTGGGTGGAATTGCTTTGAGAGAAATAAAGTTTATTTGAGCAGAGGTGCAGTTGCACAGAAAGATGAAATAATGAAAGTTATTAAACCTTACAAGTGACAAGGACACAGTGCTATAGTTCTTACGCAAAAAAAAAAGAAAGGAAAAAAAAAAAAGTCTGCTAATAAGAAGAGTCACGTGCTAACGAATGTGCTGCCGGCCCCCGGGGATATTGCACAGCTGTTTCCACCTGCTGAGTATTTTCTCCCTTTGCTCGGCTTTGTCTTCTTCCTTTGAACAGCAGAACATCCTGATGGCTATAATTAGCTCTGTCACTCTCCACCTAAGCATGGAGAATGCTGCCATTCATTTCTCCATACTTCACACACCACACCCAACCACTCAGGCATTTTGTCACAATTTTTTTTTTCAATTAGGTCCCCTCACAAGCCTCTACCTCTTCTATTTAAACTTTTTCTGTAATATTTAATTTGTATTCTCTGTTCCTCTGTTTGATTCCTGTAGTCCCCCTTCTCAATATTTTTGCTTGAGATGACAAAAAAAAAGAAAAGAAAAAGACTTTAAATCGGCGTTGGAGGAACTAATGACAGTAATCACAAAAGCGCTGACCTGTTCCATATTGAGAGGGTCACTTGGCTTAAGCTGCCAGATGGGCTTCGCGAGGAGGGCTGTTATTCATGCAAAAGTTGGGGCCTTGAAAATTTGTGTGTAGTGTGTGTGTGCATTTGTGTGAGAGAGAGGGTATGACATAGGCTACTTTGGGGGACACATTTCAGACTCGAGACCAGTTAATTGGGGATAGCTGGTGCAATTGTGGACAAAAAGCCGCGTCCCCAATTGCAGCAACTGATTTTGGGTCAGAGGTTGGGGTTAGGGTTGGGATAGGTTAATGGGTTAGGGGTAGGCAATTAATGGTTATGGTTTGGGCCTCAAGTCTCAAGGAAAAAGAATCCAAGCCTATATAATGGCCCCAAAAATGTGTATGTGTGTGTGTGTGCACATCCTCATTTAGAGTTAATGCTGGCAATGCATGTTTCTACAAACAAAAAAAAATATTAATTTCATGTTGCAATTTTACATTTCTTGAGGTGGGTTTAGATACAAAACCCACATTTTTTAGGCATCATGTTTTGACTTAAGGTACCCATTTAAGTCACCACAAACACACACGTTCCAAGATCTTTTTAAAAACACCTGATTCTGTCGCCAAAAACATGGCTGGAAATTGTGACGAAGTCTCTTCAATAATATCCAATGGTGCCTGTTACAAATGTTGAAACACAGTCTCGAACTGTGGTCAGTGGCTTCGCAGCCATCTCACCTTTAACTCCTCCACCTGCCGACGTGAAAGTGAGGTCCTAAATATGTAATGTCAATGTGACACATTGTAGAAATATCAATATGGTATGTATATTTGTGATTTGCAGAAACGTAAAAAAAAAAAAATGTTCTCGGCAACTGGGCTAAAATGGAGACACATAGTACGTATTTTTAACAAACCTTAAATACGGCGCCACTAAAACATCATATCCATACACAGATTTGTGTCAAAATAAATTTGTGCAATTCATAAACAAAATTTACTTAATATTATCTATCTCCCAATGTAACCATGACCTAGGTGGTAACAGGGATGTACGTTAAAAAGAACGAAAGAGGATACACTAATCTGGAAAGACGGCCTATGCTTTGCCAGCAGCTGTTCAAAGCAAGTTATTAAATATATATACTCTTAATTTGTCAGATTAAAGAAAATAGAACATCTTGGAATGCTGTAAATATAACTGTCTTTTTGTACCATGCCAACACCATTTGCTTGGTATTTATTACCAGCTGACTGTCTGACAGTTAAGTCTGTTGCTGTTTTTTTATTACAGTATTTTTAAGCTCATCTACATATGTATGTGTGTGAGTGTGTGTGTGTATGCTATGATTGTGTGGTCAGGAAAGGTATCATCAAAACTAACCTAGGTTCGTAATACTTTAATACTTTAAAGTATTACGAACGAAGTATTACTTTAGCCATGAGAGAGTAGAATAAAAGGTGTCAAGTCGCATATCAAATCACTGTCTGTGGAATCGGGCTACTTACAACTTCTCTGCTGACAGAGAAATGTCATATGCACAACCACATCAGGTCACTTTTTAGGAAGTTAGCGTTTGAACAAATGCCCAATGTTGTAATTATTTGGGTGAGGACATTCTCTCTAAATGTGAAACATAATTTAAACTGCACTATTTCCCCACACGATGCATGAGTTTAAAACAAACATTAAAGCTTAAACTTCATCCATTGTTCGCTGCATTTCATTAAATTTACATCTAAATCCAAGGGTTTACCCTTTATCAGTGAGAGGAGCTCACATCTAGTATATGCTAACGCGAGACATAGCTCTAATATCTTATTCATGATGATTGCAATTGGGCCGCAGGGTGGCTCAGTAGTTAGCACCGTCACCTCACAGGAAATCATGAGAGCCGACTCAGTCCTCTCTTTTTGTTTTCAAGGACACGCACGGTAGGCAATTTGGTGTCTCTAATGCGGCCAAAAGTGTTCATTTGTTTCTCTGTTGACACATGTTAGCAGGGTGACGGACTGTCAACCTGTCAAGGGGTGTACCCTGTCTCTCCCCCGATGTGTTGGGTGCTGTCGCCGGAAAAGGGCTCCAGCACCCTGCGAGCATGAAAAAGGATAAACAGTTTAGAGAATGGATGGATGGATGTGGTTGTGTGGCCCCGAGACAGTATAATAGAAATGTGTCGCTGTCCAAAAAAAGTTCTGACTGCACGTCATGTAGAAGTTCCCTGAAAAGTACGAGTCTATTTCATTTTTCACTGGAAGGAGAAAATCCACAGCCTGTATATATACAGTCGCCAGCTTGATGTCTGTTTTTATAAAGCAGCCCATTAAAATAACCTGAACCTAACAATCTGTGCAAGTGTTATTTTCCTCTCCCATAGCTCCGTGCTAATTGATTCGCTTATATAAATGATACTGAATTGTTTGCGCATCACGAGACATAAACATTGTCACATTTATTTGCACTCACTCTTCTAAGCAGTGCTTTAACATAAGACAGAGAAGGCCCAATTTATGATGCAGGGACAGTGAATAATGTTAACATCTGACTGTACATCGTTGAGCTGTCACTTCACCTTTCATCCAGGCAGCCAGTGCACCCACTGCGAGGGGGTAAAGGGACAGCACCCTGGGAGTCAGTGACACTATTCCCCCTGTCTTTGATGTGTCATGCACTCCCTGTCAACTCACTGTTTCTCCCGTGGATACATTAGAGGGGGATCCGCTCAGTGCCCTCATGCAGCCTATGGAGCAGCGCGTCTCAAATTCTGCACTGCCGCCGTTTTCTTTCTTCGAGGCGAAAGGAAACAGATGCCGAGCAGAAGTGCTGGAACAAGTTTTTAACTCGGTTGCCAGCTGATGTGATACTTGCAGCTGCCATGGCAACAATACACAGTGTGAGTTGTGCACAAAAAGTAATGCCAAATACTTTCTTGTGATTTTCTTATATTAAGTCCATGCAAACTTGCTCCACGCATGTTTTAAGTCTGGCTGCCAAGGTAACCGCATGCCAGCGACACTGATGTGTGTTGTGTGCAGTGGCCAATTAAATGATCTGGGGGGGCCTCAGGGAAAAAAAATTAAATCGAGCCATGGAGCCTCCATACTCAAACTTACTTATGTAGGTGACTGCACTTTTAGGTTAATTGTATTTTACTGGAATACTTCCATTGGTGCTACTTTTACTCAATGAATACCAACATGCACTCCTAATTCCAGTTCATTTGACAGGTAGTTACCTAGATTACGATTTCAATTGCTAAACATGCAACATGTTAAAGTGATGCAATGCCCTTAAAATCTTAGTGCCCTGAAACAAACTGAGGCAAGTTATTAAGAATTTTGCTTTTTTTTTCCTTTTTGTGTCTGTGGTAGTTGTTAAACAACAACATTAGAACAATTACATTCAGGCATTTTAACAACAAAGGGCTTCACATCATAAAGAATATAGATATAACAAAATGCCAGTGGCACACACCTCATAAGACAAGAATTGTTTCAACAGAGCTGTACGGGAAGGTATACAAGTTAGCAGTTGTGGTACCCTGTGCCTCGGTCCTGATGGTAGCAACTCAAATCCACCAAACAGAGGGTGTGATACATCACAGAGTGTTGCCTGTCCATTCCCTGCCACTCGTGTCTCACAAGTAGTGACACACTCTGTTGTTGCTGACCCACAATCTTTCCAGACTAAACAATCTTACTAAGCTTGCTCTTGTTGACTACAGACAGTGAAAAGCACCAGGCAGCGGGGCAGCTTGTAGCTCTGCTCCTACATACCCTCACCACTACCAACGATGGAAAAAAAACACCCTGCTATTTCCACAGTCGCAAAAAACTAGGAAGAATACGTCAAGAGGCTAAGGCTGCGGAACTGACTTGGCTAAACATCAGAGTTGACAAAAACTCAGTTTTCTCCACAAAGTGAAGAAGTACATGACCCAGCGTGGTGTTCATGCAGCCTCCGTGCTGTACTGTGATTTGCTTGAATGAACAACTGCCTGGTTCAAAGCACCACCCCTTGTGACACGACAAAATGAGGATATCATAAGATAGGTTTTTCTCATTCCTCTGCTTTCTTAGAAGCAGATTACGGATTTCCCTTGACATTCTTTTCTTAGATGAAATTAAATATTTGGCGTGGCTACTCTGCTAGCTCGGTTTAAGACTGCATGGACATTTTACAATGACATGAAAACGTCTTGTTAGCGATCATGAGTGACTTGATTACGTGTATAATTCCAGAAATGGCTCTGCTACTAGCCATTTTTTGTGACTTAACTGCGGTGTAGGGAAAGATGAAAGCATGAATGATGACCGAAGCGCAAGCAGGAACCCATCCACAAAACGACAGTGTCTAAACAGTGTCGTGCAAACTGGGATCATAAAAAAGAGGTTATTTATTCTCCTGTTAATTCTTAACACTTGCGACACCTGCATGAATATGCAAGTGGCCTGGAGGACTCGCAAATTTATCTTGCAATTTGAGGGAGCGGACAATCGTTTGTGAGATCAGTTCAGCGTAGCAGGCCCTTGGTCTGCACAGCTTTGACAGCTAACAGTCACTAAACTGCTCACGGAACATGCGAGATAATAAAACGAATTGCAAAGGATTTGTAGGTCTGAACCACTTTTAAAGGGTCACAAGCTTATCGCCTCCGATTTTAATTGACCATATATTTATACAGCTTGAATTAAATAAAAATCTGGAGGAGAAAAAAAGGGGGAGAACCAGGTAGTGAAAGAAGAAAGGAGGAGCAAAAGTGATGCCACTTTATGACAGCTCAAGACATTTCACAGTACCTTAAAATAATACAGTGTCTTTTTATTTCCTTTCAGAAGCCGAAGGACCCACCCACAGGGATGGGCAGCAGAGGGAAGAGAAACTACTGCTGCATCCTGGAACTGGTACAGGATGATGGACGATACGCTTAGACCTAAACATCACATTAATCCTCTGGCCCAGTGTGACTCCCCCAAGGACGCAGCGGCGGTTTCTCCTCCACCACAAGCACAGGGCATGAGACAGGCAAATTGTGAAGAGGAGGACACACTAGTTATGAAGCACGAAAAGAGCCAGACTGGCTGGTGTAGCTCCAGGAAATGGAGTGGAGAGAGGAGAAGAGGGAGAGGGAGAGGAGACCTGCTGGAGCGAGAAGAGCAAGAGAGGAACATTAGAGAGAGCCGAGAGGTTGGAGAGCAAGAGAGGGAGGACAAACTCGCAACAGGGCCGCTGGAGAATAAATAAAGAGATCACGAGGGATCCGTAAAAAAAGCAACACAGACACCACACTTAGTCATGTCGTTTGTACATTGTTTTGTTTTTCTTATTTTGTCAGTGTTACCTTGCTATTCATCCATAATCCATAACTGGTTTTGTATGTTTACATGTCGTTGAGGAGGGTGCAACTTGTTCGATTATCATTTCACTTTTACTCGGAGCTCAAAAAGCAAGGTGCAGATGGTGCAGATGATGCAATTGCGCGTCACCAAGCTCCTGCACTGATCTCCTGTCCAGAACACCGATTCTGTTGATTCTGACTCCACTGACCGTACTAGCGTGGATTTTTATAGAATTTATGAATGATATAACAAACCGCACAGCATTACTTTGTTTTTAGTTGCCACGTTCATGAAGCTGACAGTTCACTGCAGGACAAGAAAGAGATGGCATCCATAATTTATAACCTAAGCAGCCAGCCGAACTCCTCAATAATCCTTCATTTTCACACAAAGTAGATGTGAATGGAATACAGAGCAAAACCTTTCCTGCTAATTCAAACAGTACATTAAGATATCCTTACACATTTCTACAACATCTACTTATTCACAATGACAGGAGAAGACAGCATATTATAGATGGATTTAAAAAAGATGATTTACTTATGAGCATAAGAAGTGCCTCTTTCATTCATATGAAACAGTAAAAGTTTGGAACTTTACAATTTCACTGAGTACTCATGGGTCAACGTGTTAATTGGCATGGTGGCTCACAAGATGGTATCCCGTTTCCTCCTCACAATGTCTCTCAACTCACCATTACCTATTCACCTGAACAGTGTATGATGTTGCATGCCATTTATGTGTAATCATGTTTGTTTCAGGAGATATGATGCTGAGTACATAATTAATTTACGGTGGAAAGTAAAAATGCCCGACACGAGGCATTTTTGCTATAGCGCCATATCTGAAATTGTTTGGGGCCCCAAACTCCTCAACTCTACCAAGTTTCATGCTTTTATGAAAAAGTGAATGATACACCTCAACAGTTCGCTTAAGGTGGAAACAAAATGGCCACTATAGCTGCCAGAAGGCATTTATGTTAAGATCCACAAGCTGTACAACTGTACTAAATTTCTTGCTTCCACTGATGATGGAACGATTCACCTCAGACTTGGCACATATCACCGGCGCTAATGAAAGTTTCTTAAGTTGCACCACACTCAACCATCAATCACTGCCTTAATCATGCATTGTATGACAACAGAGAGATGATTGGGAATTAGATAAAAGACAGAAGGGGAAATTAGTCTGTTCGAATAATTAAATCTAAGAGAGATACAATACAATGTGTCATCTGCGTAGAAATCACGTTACATTGTACCAATCCTGAGAAGGCCACATAGATAAATGAGGGAAATGCAAAGGAGGAACAGCTAATTAAGCTCATTTGGGCCCTCAGTCAGTCAAGGGTTTATTTGCATATGGGACTACAGATGCCAATTAGCTTGAAGATATAATGTGATACCGTGCATCAAATGGTGACATATATGTTTGAATTGATAACTTTCCCTGCACAATTACACAATGGGCAGGCAAGAAGGCTATATCAAGGTAATCTTCTTAAGATCGTTCACAGTATACGCATTAAGTATATTTATCACTATTCTGTTTTTACTTTTTACTGTATGGTTATGTACTACCCCTGATAGGGCAACATTACCGGACCATAAACCTGCTTTTGTGTAAGTTGAAGGTGAATCCATTGATGTGGCTGTGTAGAGCCCAGTGGCTGTGGAAATGTGTCTCCAACCAGCTGAGAGGACACCAGCAGATAGTTCCTAACGAAAAGTATGAGACGTTTTGTCTATTCCTGGGCAGCCTATCCTTCATGAGTGTGCTGTACTGCGTTCATAACTACGCTGTGACTAGACTCGCAAGTTTCCACCAGTCAGTGAAGTGACAGTGGGATATGTCATGGCTGCAGTATCCACTGTCCTTTAACTCTAAATGCAACAAGACATAGCGTATACTTCATAAAGCTGTGGTAGGCCAAGTTTTCCATGAAACTCACTTTGAATCAGAACACTGTGCAACCGAGGCTGATGACATAAAACATTGGAATTTGACACACATTGCCTGGAGATGCAGGTGTCGCCTGCAGTGTCCAATCTTCTATGATCATGCAAAGGAGTAATTGTGGTCATCCTTTTAGAGTTCAATAAAAGCAAAATAAAGAAAGAGACTGGAATGTGCGCTGTACCTGCTGAAGGTCATTGGCACTCAGAGTAAATGGCCAAACTGCTCTTCACAGAACTAGCAACCTTCCTTTTCCCTTTGTAAGCAATTTGGCCCTGTCTTGCCTTGTACAGCCCTCCAAGGTACCTAAGGCATGAGCATTTATTACCTTCCTCTAATATCAGGGAGACCAAGGGGATCAGCAAAGCAGTTAATCAATCAAGTCAAGCTGTTGCCCAGTGCGTGGGATGAAGATCTTTCTATGTTGTACTATACCTCTGCAGCTTGAGGGCTGTTTTTTTCACCAAGGCTCCAGAGAGCTTTTTGTCTCCTGATATCACTACAGAGGCTTGGGATGCTGAATTGGACACCTGAGAGTTGGATTTAAAGAGAAGGTGCTTTCATTGTTTGTCAACCTGGGAAAGAATTAACATCAATTAGAAAGGAAATCAAATATAATTTGTAATCCCGTGTGTTTAAAACAGAATATTCGGATTTTCGGAGCTCTACAGCTCTACACAAAACTGTCTTGAGCAGCTTTATTTGTTTTCGCCTCAGATATTCAAAATATGAATTTATATTAATAAGACTAAGCAGATGAAATTAACTTAACCATCTTGATTGCACACTCCTTCTCTGTGTTTTACCATCCACCTAACACAACACGATTTGTTGTGCAGGCATCAGGTTTTCTGGGGCAGTAATGTCTACCAGCAGTATCCATCATTAAGTACATAACATATTAAAAATGATTTAATACAGTGATATCCCTTCAGTTGTGGTATTGACTGGTCTTGAAATAAAATCCAGAGTCCGCTACGTCTAAGAGCAAGGCAAGGCCGAGACAAGATCTTCCAATTGTGGTCTTGAGATCGGTTTCAAGACTGAGACCAATCTTGAGTGCTATAACATTACTGTATCGGCTAGCCTTTATCCTGTAATTACATATCATTTAATCAGAGCTAGTTCTTCCAGGATGTTGGAAAATAAAATATTTTGAATGCTTAAAATGTGAAATGCTGCATCAAACACATGTTGTTGGCAGTCAAAAACCTTGAAATTTGATGGCAGCATGCTTAAAGATGGTAGTCATTATTCCAATAAATGTTACTTAACTAGCATAAACAACATATATTTTCCTCTTCTTGTTGTGTTCCTTCCTCTTCATCTGGCTTCCACATATTGACTCTCATCTTAGGCCAGATTTTTCTGGACCTATCAGCTCAGGTTTTACACATTTTCCAAATATAAGTCTTTATATAATAATACCAAACCTCTAGTGTTGTCTGATGTGTTTTACAGATGGATCTCTGTCAAGTTACTTGAAAATTCTGAGCAAAATGCAAATTGTTGATTTTTATTTTAGCCTTGTTGGCAAATGGACAAATCTCCTGCATTGACTGTGCCATTCTATATCCAGCTCTATGTCATAAATGCTCTGCTATTGTCACCAAGAAGAAGAACCACATTCTGTCCACGTCATGTGACTGCTTATACTCTGGTTTGAGGCCCCAGTTTGAGTCTCATCATGTAAAGCGAGGTCTTTCTGTGTGACATCGAGTTGGGGGTTGAGCATGTTGCTGCAGAATACAATAAAAATGCAAAAAGGCTCGCACTGCATCAACCTTTCATTTTCCATTTCATTTAACAAATTCATTTATTACCCCACACCATTTACTTCCCCATTATCTTGACAAAATGCCACCATTATGGATGTTAAAATTTCGGGTGAACCAAGGAGACTTTATCCAAATTAATTCCTGGTTCTAACCAGCACCATAGTTTTGATGCTCAAAATGTTGCATCGCATGCTTCATTTACTTGTTCTGCACCTCACTCTGGGTATTAATTGTAAAAAGAGGTAGCTGCAGTACATGGTCGGCGTCTTCATGTGCATGAAAAAGCCTCGTATTTGTTTTTTCATATGTGCTCTGCATTAATGTTGACTGTGGAGGTCTGAAATGCACTCATTAAAATCTACTGTTTTCACATCTCAGTATTTATTCTCAGTGGCTCATTGCTTGAATTTCCTCATGATATTAGCAGCAGAGGTTCAAGCCACAGCCCTGCAGAGTGTTTACTCTGGTTTACGTCAAGCACTCCTACTCCCTCCCCGAAGACATGCATGGTGCATTGAAGCTACTCAATAGTTCACATGTTATTTCTCCTGCCCAATAGGGCTTTCACCTGACCCTGAAAAAGAACACATGGGCAGAAAAAGCAAATAAAACTAACAGATTTTCTTGTTTTATTGATTTTCTGATCATTCAAATCAGCCAATAATCCTAGAGCGAAATACGTCTCTGACTGGGTTTTTACAGAGATGCACTATAATCAATACACCAAATCTGAATGAATTTGGAAAACCAGATTAATCAAACGCTATGACTGTCTCTGCACTAACACAGAGCACTGGGTTTATACGATTTTAAGCTCAGTCTGTGGCCCTTTGCTTTTGGAAAGTGCCCTCATTCCTCCTCCTCTATTGTGTTAAGCAGGAACTCAGCACTGATAAATGTCTCTATAACCTTGGCAAAAGTCACACTGAATACATTCCCAGGAAGTTCGGCTGTCAGCAAGGGGGTTGAAGTCAAATGCAGGGCCTTTATTCTCTGCAGCATAACTGCTGTTTATCAACCACGCAAGCTGTGCTTCATTCCTCACTGACAAGCGTTATGAAAGCTCCAGAGTAAAAATCTAGAAAATGTTCGGAAACTGAGAGAGGTTGACAGATTCAAGGAAAAACAGGCAATAATCAGCATTTTCTAACAAAAGCTTTGAACTTTGCACGTACTGTAGTACTTTTAATTACCCTCTAAAAGCCATCTAATCATATTGGACACTATGCCAAGTCATAATGAAGCAGAGTTTCTTCTGCAGTTCCATTCAGCTGTGGCCAAAAAAATCAATCCTGCGCTATTTAATTAAAGGCCAAGCTCACATTACATCAAGTCCTTTCAACTAGACCAAGCTCTCCCTGTGTGTGCAGCAAGCCTCTGTTTTGCTTGAGTGTTTATATAAGGGGGGAAATACTTTGGCATTGTTGGCATTTATTTGGATGTGTGACCTTTTTAACATGCTTTCAATTGGGGGCCATCGTGTTCTCTTACTGAAGCAAAGGTTTTGTGAAAATGCCACAGAGTGGCAGTGTATAATGGGAGAGTAATGGGGAAGTAGTTAGATATGTCTCGGAAAGACAGATAAGGTGCACATTCAAAGAGATCCTGCTCGAAGAACAAGCCGATGGATTAAGGTTATTTTTTTCCCCCCTCCATTCATGAATCCCTTAGCTCAGTGTGTGTGTGTGTGTGTGTCTATATAGGCAAGCTGTCTATTAACTAGTCCGTTATATATTTCGCTGACGTCTTTCTCGTCTTTGTTCAGCGCTGTGTCTTTACAATCTCTCAAGATACAAAGTGGTTTTAGAGTAAAATTGACCCAGTGTTTGACATTTCCTCGTCCAGAAGTCAAGAGCCCCATTCACAAAGATTTTCAGATTTTCCCTCTTTCATTCCCCCAACCCTGATACTTACCCTAAAAATTTAATGAATGAGCAAAATTAAACAATATCGCATGGCTCTACCCGGCGTGATATTTGGAGCTGTTTCAAACTGTTGAATCTGCGGCCTCTCATCTGAGGAGACTTGTGAGTGTGAGGACTCACAGCTTTCTTCGCGTCTTCATCTAGCTCGATCGCCTCGTTTTTGTTCAATCAGCAAGATAAACACTTCTGCTCTCTCAACAGCCCACAGTGTTAAAAGAGCACAAGCACTCTCTGAAGCCACATTGTGCTGCAACACTGGTTTTACAAATGTTAGCCTGCCGAGAAACATCTTTGCTATTTCTACAATTGTCTCCTTGTGTTACATGAGAACAATTTGTGCTTGTATTCGTCTACCTGTCGTTCAGTTTAATTAAAATCTTGTGCAGGAGAACGAGGGCAGAGGAAAAATACAATTCCTCTGGGTGTCTCACACTGTGTGTAGGTGCTCAGTTTACAGCTGGCAGAGATGTTGTGCAGAACTAAAAACTATCAATTCTGACAGGGTCTTGATAAACGTTATACAATTTTAATGCACGGTTGTAGGTACAGTCGAGTGAACAGCCTGGAGCGGTACATCCCATGCTAATACCGGCAAACAATCAAATATGCTCCCGAGTCGAGGAAGAAGCTGGCGTGGGCCTATATCCTCTATTAAATCAGTTTTGTGATGTTATGATCGATATCTCCTTTAAAAAGCAAAGCAACAAAATGCAACAGATATTTCTGTTGTTGTTGCACACACCTCCATGTTTTCCGTCCTGCCTGTTTACATGTAGAGTCGAACCCCCGGCAGAATTCAACTCAAGCGTCTGGAGGACACTGCAGCCTACGGTACGTTGTGATTTTTCATTGCCGGTCCACTTCCACACCTGTGCTGTACAATCACAGGGGTGTCAACAGCAAAGTGGTGTAAGGTGCGTTAGGCTTCTTTCCAAAAAGATGCAGTGTATCATTTGCATCTTAAGTCATCGCTTGCTTTTTACATAAGGTGTGTTGCAGTGTGATATGCTGTCTTGCAATTGGTCCTCCTCACAATAAGAACTTCAGACTCAATGCATATACCAAGTTCAACTCGATCTCATCCATCTGCATAAACAGTAACACAAATTGACACTTTCCAAATTACAATCCTTCCCATTAACATCCTTGTGGTAATGGTTACAATAAAGAATACACAAGGTCTCTGTCTGGTTAGGTTTAGGAGAGGGTGGATGAAGATTATGCATGTGAATAAGTTAAATGTGTGAATTAATATTTTCATGGTTGGGTTATTTATTTTTGATTATATTCTTATGTGTCATGTTTCCCCAACCCCTGTGTAATAAAGTCTGTGTTTTTCTGTGTACCTGTATCTGTTTTCTGGTCCTGCGTTCCTCCTAATGTGTCTTGTGTGCTCCTGTGTTTGTTCCCTGGAGATTTCTGGTTTGTCATAAGTTTTGGTATTTTGTGACTTCGGATTTTTCTGGTTTTCTTGATAATGGTGTCTCAACCTGCCAGCCTCCTTGTCTTGCATTTGGGTTCTTTTGGATAAACCCTCAACAGGCATGCATTTTGTAGAATGTAATAGGTCTCGTAGTAGCAGGGGATCATGGGAATTGTCTCTATCGCTCAACAGCTACCATTGCCAGTGAAGCCTATCTGACATTATTCAGGCAGAATTGTTCACGGGAGAGGTATATTGTATTACTGTTGTGTTATGTTACCTTATTCACATTTAACAACTTTGTATTATCTGATGTTTTCCCGGAACTGACACCCGGTAGAATTACTTTGAATAAAATTAGGATTTTTCCAGTTTTGAACAGTGTTGGAATCATTTGGCATAATGTCAGTTGAGACGTCTGTTCATAATAAAAGAACAACATTCAGAACATGTCACATTAAGTGCAATTTCTTGACCAATAAAAAATCTGAATTTTTTGGATGCCTTTATTCTGCTCTCTCTCTCTCTGCTATTGATGGCTCCAAACACATCAAGTGTGTGTGTGTGTGTGTGTGTGTGTGTGTGTGTGTGTGTGTGTGTGTGTGTGTGTGTGTGTGTGTGCTGGTGCAAAACTTCTCACAAGATTTGATTAGAATGTCTTTGTTTTTTTTTTGTTCATCTTAATGTCAGTGGGAGAAAAAGAGAACCTCCACTAAGCTCTACAGACACTGTAAACCACTGTGCAGTAAGGTCTTCTTTGTAGAGTTTTAAAGACGATATAAAACAAATACAACAAATAATTTTGGTGGTCATGCAACAGCACAAATTGGTTTTGGTGGTCGTGCAAGGTTTTGACCTGCAAGTTTTGAGAGTTGAGAGATTTGTAACATTTAGTGTGTTTGGAGTGTATAGTTAGTGTGTTATATAGTGTTTAGTGTGTAGTGGAGTCGTTTTTTTTTTTTAATGAGTCAAAACAATGAGGAGACTGCTGAATGTGGAGCAGGCAGTGCAGCTCTTCATTGAGCTGGAGGAGCTCAGGCAGACCTGAGCATGAGGCATTGCCTGTATTTAAATGTAAATAGTTACATATAACTTTGTAAATTTCAAAAACGTATGCAATTTATATTTGCATTAATTAAAATGGTTCCTTAAGCATATTTGTGGTTTTCACAGTGAAAAAACTACCATTTTCCTACTCGGATTTTATGGGTTTTTTGTGATTTTTGGTCCATTGTGTTAATACAGTATGTCAAAATGAAATAAATAACTGTACAGTCACACATGTGAGGTTGTGCTGAAAATAATGACACCAAACAAGGCAAGGTAAATAGTTTTTACGGTGAAATATAATGGTAAAATCAAAAATAGTCAAAAACGGCCAATTATACCCCAGACCTCAAATTTAGTCTTGATATTTACCATATACAGTACAGAAATGGTGAAAAAATGATATTGATAAAATATTTTTCACCAGATATGTAATTGAATAACATTAAATTAACTTCTAAATTTTAACAACACTAACCCTTTTGTTCATTGTAAATAGCTAATTTTATTATAGCTAGCTAGCTAATTAGCTAGCTTCTCTACCTTTACCATAAAATGAAAACTCAACCGTTTGGTAGAGCACGTTTTTTAAAAAAATATTTGACCCTTATGGGACTTATTTTTGTTGAATTAAGTTACATAATTCTGTTTAACAACTCATCTGAAATGATAATATGTCAACAAAATAGTCTTACATTTGAAAGTCCCGCCAATATGTGTCATCAAAGGACGAGGGAATTTTCGCTGTGTCACTTCCCGATTGAAGGAATGCTGAAAAGGCATACTGCTCACAGACACAGTGCCATCTAGTGGATTTTTTTTTAGCACTGCACAACTAAACCAAATGGTAGAGATGGCTCATTCAGGTTGAGTTAAGCTTGATGCATTTATCAATGAAATATAGTGACTTAAAGTGTGGTCTACCAAATGGTTGAGTAGTACCTTAAAGGGACAAATCAACGCTGACTTTTGGTTTCACACTGGACACAAATGCCTTGGTGAAGGTCATCTGACATTTAATACATCTGATTGGAAGGACTGGTATACGCACTGCACGCAATTTCAAAGTTAAAACTGATTTTACTTCTATGTATGTTCGAGTGACTGAGCTACTACATTATATGTATGACATACAGTGTGCTGTTTTTCCTTAATTGCCTGGAATATTACAATAAATAGTGTAATACATAATGTGTTATAACTTCATATTTATTCCATTTATTTTTTCTCTTTTCTACAGCCAGCTCTCTCTGACGAACATCATCTGTTGATTCTGAACATATTGCAACGCCGGTGGCTGGCTTGCATCATTCAATATGGTATGTGTTTTATTGCTTAAGCGCCAGAGAGACTTTCTAGTCAATACTTATGCACACACAAAATATTTAAAATCAATAAAATGTTCATTTATTGAATTAGCACAGCTCCCTCCCTTATTTTTAGAGGCCAGCGCGTATGGGGTCTGGGATAAGAACACTGTGTTAAAGAAGGCATGGACGTTGAGTCACGCACCTTGGTGTGGTAATTAAGAGATCACAGTTCACACTACCACTCAGGTTTTGACTCACTGTGGGTTTCTCTGTTGAATTCCATTAGATGCAGTTTTCATTATCTCTCCTCATTGTATTTATTTATTCATTTTTTATAGCCATTACTAAAACCTTTCTTTTGAAAAGGTCGGCATGATAAAAAATCAAGTTTCGCTTTGATTAAGGGCATGAACAACAGTTAGTTTGGGAAAGGAAACTGCATTGGCTCCCCATTTATCAACAGCTCTCACTAGATGGACAATATTGATCTGAGATGTGGAAAGGTAAAGCCAGCGGGAATGTGGAGGCAATCTCTCTTTTATGCATTCTCAAACCTGCATTGCAGCATTTTCTTTTCTCTAATAGATACCAGGGTGGTTGTCAGAGCCGTCAAACCAGTATTTGTGTTTGTGTCTGTTTCTGTGAAAAAGGAAAAGCAAATTGATTGTCCTACCATTCATGTTGCTTCACACTCTGTTGTTAGCTCGATGTTGTCTCGCCCCGTCCCCTGATCTCACCTTTCAAGCTGGTGAGCAAAAATATCAACACAGCAAGCAAGAATGGTGGTCGGAGTTATAACAATAAGACCCAGGCTGCAAAAGTATTTCCCCCTTAAAGGCTCTTCTTTGACTGGACCATCTTGCCAAGGACAGTGACCACACAGTGCCCACACAGTGTAGCTAATTGGGCATATTTATAGTCCATAATTGGCAGGCAATGTCAAACCCTAAGGTTGTCTACAGTTAAATTGTGAGGCTTTAGTTTACTACAAGGTCAGACAAAATTGACTGTCATCTCTTCACACCTTTCACAGGTGGATATTTGCTGGCATTTGGACTAATAGGTTCACGATGATGGGCAGTTGTCAGACAACATATAACTCCAGGCAAGGGGAATGAAGTGATCAATGGAGAATTAATTACTTTTTCATGCAATCATAAATTATAAAACCTTCTGTTTTAAACATTTAAACGTTCCACAAAAAATGTCTGTCTTTCTTTGACTTTTTTCTTATTCCAACCTTCTATGACTAGGAGCGGTGCCTTTTTCACTATTTCAGTTAGAGCTTGAGCACATTACCGCATGATACTTTATGGGGTTAAACCTGTGGGGAGCATTCTGCACTCCAGGAGGCGGGGGAACTCCTGGAGATTTCCTGCAGCATGCCGAGGTCCCAGGCAGATGTAGCGTGCTGTGGATGGCCTGCTGTTTTTATAGTGTACCGCTCTCACAGTGTTCAACAACACTGGAGTCTAATGAGGTCAGTGGAAAGCATGGCCTGTATGGAATGCTGTACATTTAGTTCTCGTGCCACAATGATTGAAAATGATGAAGAGTATTAAAAGAATAGTTTGACATTTTGGGAAATGTGCTTATTTGTTTTCTTGCCGAGCTTCAAATTACGCTAATATATGTTCGTTAAGGTCGAACTGAAATGGAAAACGTGCCTTGTTTGCCTTTTCAGATAACATCATCTAGGGTCAACATACACTTATCTTCTTCCTGCAACAGAATCTTTCATGCTACACAAACTTGAACCAATTTTAACCTAGACAACACCGAGCATCACTGCATCATATTTCATGGATAAAATGCATTCTCATTTTTTTCTTAGAATGTCCTCTGGCTGCTCAGTCTGAGCCCTCCACAACAGCGGCTTTGAGAGCAAACAACAGCCTCTGACACCAACTGCCACTAGTTTTATCACAGGAAACTCAGTAACAAGGTGATTTATGAAGTTTAGCTGCTAGACAGTAAGTGTTTGCTAGGCCCCAGGTTGCAGAAGCCAAACCAAAGCAGGGTTTCTGCAGGTTTGAACAAGTCAAATATAAGACTTTTTAAGACCTTTTTGAATTAAATTTAAGACCTACACGAAGTACGAAAAAGAAAGGAAAAATAAAGTCCCAGAATTACTTTCAAAAATAACCAATTTTATTGCCATTCAAACAATAAAGAATGGAGTGAGTGAATGTGTGTCAGTGTTATTATAGTTTTTAAATTTCATTTTATTTTAATTTAGTATTTCATTTTTTTTTTTTTTTTTTCAGTTTAGTTTTAATTAGTTTAACAAGTGATTAAGTACTTTTAGTTTAGTTTTTTGTAATAACCCCGGTGTGTGTGTGTGTGTGTGTGTGTGTGTGCTTTCAACGTCAGAGTTGAGCCGAAGACGGTTTAAATGTCACTTGACTGCGAGATGGCAGAGGCGGCGCAGAGTTCGGGGTCGAGCAGAACTGGACAACTTGGACCGGGAACTGGTGACAAAGGCGTACAAAAATGTGTGTGACAGTGTGACTTCGCTGGAGACTTTTAGAGGCTAACTGGTGTTTTTCTGATTTTGTGTGTGACACCAGCGCTTTCACACCAGGAGTGCCCAATTTAAGGGTCCTCTTGCAGAGCGTACACTGCGCTTCAAATTCATTATGAGGGACAGCTTTTAACCAACTGAATTCTGATTGTTCAAGCCAACAATTTTGTTACACTTTCCCATAGTTGTAGCAGATTCCGCGGTCAAAGTCTTTCCGGAACTGGTGAAGTGTACGGCGATAAATTCCGACCGGGCTGTTGGCAAAATGCCACTTACGTTCCAGGATACTTCAGAAAGAAGAACAACACACAGAGCTAACTGTGAATCTCACCAACACATTTCCACAAAACAAAAACAAAAAATGGTGACGACCGAAGTATGGAGGACCAAACCTGACATAAGTATAAATAAATAAATAAATAAATAAATGCATAAATGCATAAATAAATACATAAATAAATAAATAAATAAATGCTGAAATAAATGTATAAATAAATAAATGCATAAATAAATACATGCATAAATAAATGAATAAATAAATAAATGCTGAAATAAATGTATAAATAAATAAATAAAAGTATAAATAAAAGAATAAATGCTTTTTATTTATTTATACATTTCTGTTCACCTACATGTATTTTTTTCTGTATTTCTGTATTTCTGTTCACCTACATATATTTATTTCTGTATTTCTGTGTCCATATGTAAATGAGGAGGTAGGAGGTCCTAACCTCAGTCAAGAGCATGATTGGTCAAATCGGAGAGCCAGACAAAAGCAAACGATTCCTGATCTCAAGCCTCCCTCTCTGTAACGTTGTAAACAGCTCCAGTTAGCTTAATGGCCTCGACCAGTGTGACAGGTTAACTGGCGTTCATTTTAACTTGCGAGGGTCCCAGATGTGCTGGTGGTGTGGTTTGAGAATCCTGTCTGGAGAGCCATGTCCGCTAACCAGGAAAAACATTCTGCTCATCGCTCCAAGTCATGTATATGTGTATTCGTTTTGACGTGGCTTGAACACTTCTATCCACACGGAGAAGCCGGGGCTGCGACTTGCAAACCACTGCTAGACGAGCGCTACAGAGCACAAATCGTCCAAAAGTGCATGTTGTCGGTCTCATATCTTTGTCGTGAATGTCTGTACTCTTAAACAACTCATGTGTGGAACAGTATCAAGCATTTGTTCACGCCGAGTGGCTTGAGAGCGGCGTGGACACCGCTGTTAGCAGTTAGCTGCTAGTTAGCTTTTAGCTGCTCACTGAAGCGCTAAGAGCGTAGCGTCCAGGTTAACTGTTGACACATGTTACCACCGAGAGTGAGATACATGTCTGGGCTTTCCTATGAACCATTGTCGCTACTGGTGTTTGTATCACAGGTTGATCTGGACGTCTCACGATTTGCCACAGCTGATTGACCTCACGCTGAGCTCGGGCTGGATGTCAACGTACTCTGCAGACTGTTTGACCAGCAGGCTGTATGACAGTGTACAGTTTTCACACTGACTTAACTTCAGCTTAATAACGATGTATGCGGCTCGGAACGATGGCTTTAAGCGACCATTTGAACAGTGCGGAATGAAAAATACCCGATGGTAACCGGTGTCACAAGGTAGCCTGGACGCTGCGCTACAGCGAGCAGCTAACAGCTAACATAAGAGCTAAAAGGGGTCTCCACACCGCTCTCGAGCCGCTCGACGTGAACAAATGCCTCAGCCTGTTCCACCCATGAGTTATTTGAGAGTACAGACATTCACGACAAAGATATGAGACCGACAACATGCACTTTTGGACGATTTGTGCTCTGTAGCGCTCGTCTAGATACACATATACATGACTTGGAGCGATGAGCAGAATGTTTTTCCTGGTTAGCGGACATGGCTGAGGATCCCTCTCTCTCCAGACGGGATTCTCAAACCACACCACCAGCACACCTGGGACCCTCGCAAGTTAAAATGAACGCCAGTCAAATTCAAAACTAAACCAGAGCTACATGAACAAATGTCAACAACTGCAGCTAACAGTTAGCTGAGCGGGCTTGCTGGTAGCCAGCAACATTTCTGTACAGTGTACAGGAATCAGTGCCGCTAGTAAGGCCGAAGTAGTAGACCCTCATCGAGCACACTCCTGTAACCAATCATGCTCTTGACTGAGGTTAGGACCTCCTACCTCCTCATTTACATATGGACACAGAAATACAGAAATAAATATATGTAGGTGAACAGAAATACAGAAATACAGAAATAAATAAATGTAGGTGAACAGAAATACAGAAATAAATAAATGTAGGTGAACAGAAATGTATAAATAAATAAAAAGCATTTATTCTTTTATTTATACTTTTATTTATTTATTTATTTATACATTTATTTCAGCATTTATTTATTTATTCATTTATTTATGCATGTATTTATTTATGCATGTATTTATTTATACATTTATTTCAGCATTTATTTATTTATGTATTTATTTATGCATTTATGCATTATGCATTTATTTATGTATTTATTTATGCATTTATGCATTTATGCATTTATTTATTTATTTAGTTATACTTATGTCAGGTTTGGTCCTCCATACCGAAGCAGTAAATGAACGCACATATTTAAGACCTAACAAAATGTAATTCAAGACCTATATGCAAAATATGGATGTATTTCAGACTTTTTAAGGCCTAAAATTGAAGTTGTCAAATTTGAGACTTTTTAAGCTCCTGCGGAAACCTTGTGGAAGACAATACATATGAAAACATCAGAACTGCTCTTTCCTCCCATTCTGTTGATTATTTTAAAAAGTTTTTTCCATTTGAGAAAATATCTGTTAACATCAGGTTACAGTTGTACAGTGAGTTATGGATTGGACTATTTCTTGACCAGCCGCAGTGACTTTCTGGAGTCTCTGATGGCTTCTTAGCCCAAATTACTGTGATGACAAGAGATAAGAATTATACTTGATTCATTTCGTCTTGTGCAATTTAATACAGTAGCTCTTTTGTTTCACTCAACAGTGAAGAGAGGATCCATGGGAATGGCTGGTCCTGAGTTCAGGGATGTAGTGGGAGGAAAAAGCATTTTTAATTTTCAAATGATTTTTCATGCATGCATTGGACAAATGCAGTTAACACTGAATAAACTGTGTGGGGGTAATGTGTCCCTTGAATGTTGCAATCTCCAACACTTGTGATTATTTGCAGCATATAAACTGAGCAGAATCCTTAGTTAACAAACCAATTTCATGTGCACAACAGCTGGTTATATTGCAGCGTCCTGGATGTGGATGCCTTCCACCTCTAAATGGCTGCAGGGATCTAATCAACTAAAAGGTAACACCCTAATACATCACATGGAGGCCATTCAAGTCTTATTTTGAATTCTATCTACATCACAGCAAAAGCACAAAAGTTGTGCACCAGGTGCCAGCTAACTGGGGCAGAGGTTCAACAGATCTTTTTTTCAGATGCGGTATGACGCCTCCAACTCGCTGCATCAAACAAAATGATACGATCTGTGAGTGTCAACATTAATGAAGCTGGCTGCCTTTTTTAAAAGGGGATCTTTCTTTCACTAAGCTGAGTGCATAATAAATTGCTACAGAGATACGTGAGGCACACCTCATCACTTGCAGGGGACAGGTAAAGAATGGGGTGTGCGCTCATTGTTTGCAACCTTTGAAGAATTGCATGACTTCTAGGCTTTACTGAAGGAACAATAGTCTGCCCGTGCTAGTCAACTGTGCAAGCTACAGTGACCCCTTCCTCTGGTTGGGTGACTACTGTTAGAGAGACCTTTACTCTGCCTCGCATATAAGATCTGCGGTCGATTTTTGCAGACCCCTTCCAAAGACCCATTTTTCTATATATGTATCCTTAGAAGAAAAAGAGATCAATTTTCACTGAACAGCAGGAACTCACTTGACTGCCTTGGTCTATCCATATCCAATCAGATATACAGCAGTCACTGTGGTTCTTCTTATCTAGTAGCCTACCATTTTCCACTCAGATGTGCTAAAAGCCCACCCGGAACTTCACTTATAGACAGACACCCTTGCTTATCAGGAAAATCACACGCTGTCGGACCGCTACGCACACTAAAGACAGAGTACGGCCGCCATTATGTGGACTGCGCATTAGAGCTCTTCGCACTAAATGGAGGGACATGAGACTCGACTATTATCAACAGTTACACCAGCACTGTGAGCAGAATGCACTTGAATTTTTAAAATGACTGACTCTCAGGCCCATACGCACACGAATATAAGTAGTTTCTATGCATTTTGGCCTTTTTTTAAACACCCATTTTATAAAACTGCAGGGTAAATATAATCAGAAACTCAGTTTCAAGTGTTAACTGAAAGAAACTAGGTTTTTTTGAAAGAATGACGCATACACACAGGTTCGCTTCTTAATTTAGCCTTATCAGTGTACAGTATGTAACACCACCTGTGAACTTGGAGTACGTGTTAGGTGTAACATGATTTATATTCAGAAAGACACAGACTGACATTGACATTGACATACGATGATGGAAATGGCTGCCGACAATGTTTTAATAAAAATAGCCCTATTCAGGAGGAATCTGTGAAGGGCAGTCATGCTTCCCTGCCTCATTCATAGTACCTTCTGTCACTAAGCAACCGTCCACAGAGTATACACCATGCTTCCTATTTATGTGTCTTCAGGTGTGTTAGTATGGACCAGTATTATTTGCAGAGCAGTGTGAAAATGCTTGAGATCTTTTTTGTATCAAAACCCTTTTTCCACAAAAACATGTTTTTTGTGGAGAAAACAGAGGATTTATTTTCCTCTACTTATTCGTTGTGCCATCTTAAAATGGATACAAGCGATTTTAGTGAATGTGCAAATATATCAAAATTGTCACACATACATCATCTGCTTTTTTTTCCCTTCCCCAAATATTCAGCCTGTTATCTCCAATTGCTGTAGATGTGAATGTTATCTTGACACACTTTTTTGGCTTTTGCATGTCATTTTACACCCTCCACATTTAGCCTGTCGTGGGTCATTATGTGCACGAATGTCACAGAGAAAAACAGGTGATACGGTATAAAGGCTGAGAAAGTTCAAGCTGATTGGTCAAACAAACCCGGGTGTAGCGCCAGTTGAAAATTAATGAAGCTTTACTGGTGGTCTGAAGTGTTTTATTCCTTTCTGTAATTCCTTGTGTCTTTACAATCCGACCAACAACATCAACACCAACGTAAGAGCTAAAACAGAAACAAATACAAAGCCATTAGTTCATAACGTACATCAGTAGCTAGCTTGTAGCGTTTAGCTTAACTTTAGTACATGACAATTTACTCAAATTTCAGCACACACACAAGCCTTTACCTTGTTGCCACTTCCAACTGGGCTAATAAATCACTCATGAAGTCAACTTTCAACACCGTAGTTAATTTCCTTTATCCGTGAATTTCATCTTATCCGTGATGCCATACTTGCCAACATTGGGTTGTGAAAAATAGGGAGATTTTTTTCATCGGTGTATCGGCCCAAGTAACAAGGTTCCTTCGCCAGGTGTGCGATTTATTTGTCATAATTTCTTGCCTTGTATTTTAAACCACACAAAATTCTTAGAACAGTGTTTCCCCTAATTTTTTTTATAGCAGCTGTGCTCTGAGTTGATAACCTAGCAACACTAGGGGGGTCTGGGGGCATGCCCCCCCGGAAAAAAATTTGAAAAATGACCCTTTAAATCTCCTACTCGTGAGATTTTTGAAAAGAAAATCATTTTCAGAATTTCAGAATCAGAATCTAAGACATGAGACAAAATAGTGTAGAAGCTGACATTGCTGCTTGAAAATATGTTAACATCCTGAGCATTTCAGAAGTCAGTGAGCCACATGCCATGGAAGCTATTGAGAAATAATTCATAATATTTATCATAATAATTCATCATAATTTCTGCATATTAATATTCATATTAAATGGAGGAAGCACTAAAATACAATAACAATAGGTGTCTTACTCGTCCAGTTTACTGATACAATCTGCAGCTGGTTTGGAGTCACTGGGTCACATGACATGAAAGATATTCTAAAAAACAGCAGTTATTTTGTATTAATTTATTGATGCTAAGTAATTTAATGACGGTCCCTAAATCAGTCTCAGTGATTCAGCGCGAGGCTCTGAGAGGTGAGCTGACCGTCCTCCTGCTGCTGACACTGGGAGAACCTCAGTAAAGTCTCAGCTGGACCCGATATCCACAGAATATCCAAACTGAAACTAACTTCACAAAAACAGATTTGCATGATTCACGAGAGCTTTCAGGTCGGAAAAGCCGGATTACGGGATTTATCAGGAACAATCACACACCTGCTCATCCACACAGGCAGGCCAGGGTTGCCAGATACTGCAACAAATATAGGGACACAATCTTACTTGTTTCCTTTACTGTAAAATCGGGAGATTAACGGGAGAAATTATTGACCGGGAGCATCGAGGGAGATAGGGTTAAAAATCGGGAGTCTCCCGCGTGAATCGGGAGAGTTGGCAACTATGGTGATGCTCCTTGACCTTTCGCTATCACATTTGTTGCTGTCATTTAGCTCTTTGTTTCCGTTTAGAACCCTTTCAAAATAAAATACATCGCACAAAGTCTTTCAAAATAAAATACCTCGGTTTAACCGGAAGTGTCAAAATAAATTACATCAAATAATACATAGTACATCAAAAACAACATGCACTACGTTGATGTTCCTTACACCGGGAGACCGCAGTTTGTTGTCGGTGACTTAACTTGATGAACATGACAGATTGAACCTACGTCACATCCTTTTTTTTAAAACTGAAAACTAGTTTAAGCCTAAACCTAGCCACGCTTCGACCATTTCACAAAGTTAACCATGTGCTGCATCTGCATTGACGGGCAGGATTGTCAAATGGCCTGCACACACAACTGCGAACTGCATACAGTCCAGTAGTCTAAAGTCTGTTATTTGTACAGAGATTGAAGATGTGACATTTGAAATGAGGTGCTTGATTGGGTCGAAAGTCGGTCGGCAGAGCTGAGATGCACAGTTTGAATCCTGAATTTTTTTTCAAGATGACGACGCAAAACAAAGAACACTTAGATTTGATCATCTGGTGTTTCCCATCTGTGGTGCAATTGTTCAGTTTGGACACCTGCACATATTAAAAAGCAGAAGAGGAGAATAAACCCAAGTAAAGTTTTACAAACCTTCTTCTAATGCATCTGCTTTTTTCCAGATATTCTGATCATGGTGTGGCGTGGGCTCACACAGATGCTGATGCAGCAGTCTCTGTGTGTTTTGCGGTCCGTAGGTGTGTGAAGCCTAGCTTGGTGTTCGAGCGGTGCAAACGCATTACGACATGATTGAAGTCGTTTTCAGCATCATCTGTCATCTGTCCACTCTGTCTCTGCAACAGCTGCAGTCGTTCACTTCTCAATCTATCCACCTAGTGTATCTATCCACGGCAAATAAGTTTGAAGGCTGTGTCTAAGCTAAATCACTTC
Source organism: Sparus aurata (assembly GCF_900880675.1). Taxonomy (NCBI): domain Eukaryota; kingdom Metazoa; phylum Chordata; class Actinopteri; order Spariformes; family Sparidae; genus Sparus; species Sparus aurata. The sequence continues at coordinate 18,124,415 of NC_044198.1, forward strand.
ATCACATACATCACTGTTTGGGAAGAGGAACTTAACAGTTGGAAGTTTTCGATCCCTTGTGGCTATGACCGATTCTGATACTTAATGTATTTTTCAGAAAGCTTGCTGATCAAAAGAAATTAATTCCATGAGGAAAAGTAGGGGGAGAAATAAGCATCCTCTTTGCTGTAATGAAGCCTAACTACTTCAGTGGATTAATTAATTTTCTTCCCTGAAAGAATGACTTTGTTATTTCTTACTTAGCTTTAAAAAGAAAAAAAAAACTGATAAAATTGTCTGTAACAGGTTTCGGTGGGTAGTTGTCTCGGGTCAGGGGCGCAGGTGTAGTCTGATAATAAGCACCTGTGGGGAGGGAAAAAAGGAACAACAGAAAGAGTAAAAGAAAGAATGTAGTCAGTTTAACTGTGCAATTCAAAGCAGACTTGCAGCAAAGTAAATTTGCAATACTTAATGAGAAATGTAAGAAAGTGTTTCCTCTTAATGCCACTTAGATGTTTTGGCCAGAGGCTATGTCTGTAATCCCTACAATGGTTTCTCAGTTACGGCACAAAATAAGAAAAACACTGTCTAGAACACTCAATTAGGATTAGACCTGAGGTCATAGATTTACATTAAGTGTTCCCCTCTAGAACTGCAAAACATCAATACAACGCACAGCCAAATGACTTAATTCCCTGTGATTGGCATGGATGTTAAGGGCACATGGCTTCAACGTGTTTCCCTGTTTGTGTGATGTGTGATGATTTCCTGTGCATACATGCTTGGAAGATGTTAGAAGTTGTTATTCCAGTGGGGACCTTTCTTTTTCTATGCGGCCCCCAACACACAGAAAATCAAGGTCTTTGAGAAAGGGTTTCACAACACGGTAATTTGATGAACTGATATCTTGCTGATTTATGCACGCCCACATGCAAACAGGAAAAATAAATAAAAAAATGTTTGGTAGAATCCGTGCAATTAAATGAAATCTTAAATGAATATGTTCAATCACTGTGACTTGCCAACAGGCAGCCGATTAACATTTACAACCACAGTGTTAATGTTGTCAAATTCAGCTTATCAACTGATAGCGTTTGTGCCCATAAAATCCTCATATGCTTGTTTTTAAATCCACATTTTTATAATAGCGATGGCCTCTGGAGAGGCATCTTTGTGTAATTGTTCATGACACGTCAAAGCAATTTTTGGAAGCTCTTGTACTTAATAATTAATATCAAAGTGGTAATGTTAGCATTTCCATGTCAACAAACCATACAACAAAAAATTAATAATTCTCAAGCAATTAGAGTTTGGTGAGAAAGATTAACATTTTTCATATTCTTATATCATAAATGCGTCTCTGTGTTGATGCTCTGAGATGTATCATCTGAAGTTTGTGAAAGAAAAATCATGCAACTTTTTTTTACTTTAAAATAACAGCTTCAAAATTATTTTGATAGGGTCAGGGTCTGGACAAATTGTCACACACCTGGGGTTTGTATTTACAAAACTGTAGGGGGCGCCAAATCACCCAAAATGCCAATTCAGACCTTTACACCTTCAGACTTTCTTTATTTGTCATTCAAATTTCACCTTACAGTGGAGATCTTAACAAAGTGTCGTTGCAGATGGCTCGGTTTGGTACAGGATACAAAACAGCAAGTAGTTACATTAAATTAACTTGCTGGGTTATTAGCCGTTAAATCTCTGGTGCAATTGCGAGCCATTGCAGCCGAGCAGGGTGCCACCATGTTTATGTCATTTCTACAGGACGTTGCATTAAGTTTTATTGGTCCATTTAAAACTTTCTTCTTAGTATATAATCAAATCAAATCAAATCAATTTTATTTATATAGCCCAAAATCACAAACACATTGCCTCAGTGGGCTTTACAATCTGTACAGTGAACAACATCCTCTGTCCTTAGACCCTCAATTCCAGTGAGGAAAAAAAAGAGTATAAGAAAAAATATTTCACGTTTTCTGCCAAAAAGATAAAAACAAACCGACAAATAAAACCAAAAAAAAAGTCCTTGGCTCTATCTTACTTCATTGCAACTCTGCATCGAACGTTGTTAAGCTGTTGAGAACAAGATAATCCAACTAGGGATTTCTATAACATGTGGTTGAACCCTCTGTCTGCCTGCTGTATCTCAGTGCAGTACAAAAGACAAAGAAAAAAAATAGATTAAGAATAAAAAGGATTAAACAATAAAACAATATTTTAAAAACTTCAGACCCCAAAAGTCAGTCCTGTATTGTTCTTGTTCTCTCCTGATATGACTTGCTGAGGTTTTAAGTTCCAGTGTGACTGTCAGGTTGACTCCTTGTCGAGGAGCACAGACTACAGAAAAATAATAGCCTCATGCTGCTGAGGATGGCAAAGGAGACATCTCTGGAGGTTTAGGCAAGGGCTCACCTTCCCTATGGGCAGGTATGGGAGCTGGCAGAAAACCGCTGTCCTCGCTAAGAAATTATTTTTATTTATAGGCCAGCTGGAATAATAAATGTCAAATGAAGGATTTTTTTTTTTTCTTTTAAAGGTGAATCACGGCTGGGTGGTAGCTCTGTTCTGGGCCTTGTTTAACCGATGAAGCATCAGAGAGACATCATGCTTTTGTTTCAGCCTTGTGTGGTCCATGGTGTTCTCGGAAACAAATAAGAATCTCCATTTTAACCATTTGGATGCTGTGTTTTTTGGTTATAAGACACATTGTGTGGAATTAAAATAAATAGTGGTCAGTTTACTGCCTATGAGATGGCACACAGGTTCATTAAGCACCCTAATACATTTCCAAGACATAATGGTGAGAAAGAACCGATAAAGGCTGAAGTTATGTTTCCAAGCTAACTTTGCTTCGGCTTTCCAATCCAAAATTCAAGAGTTAACTTCAGAACTTTTAATAAGACAAACGAGGTTGATGATTATGTTCTCCATCGCCTCTCAACATCCTATAATGCAACGAGACACTCTAATTAAGACATATTTCAGGAAACCACTAGGGAAATCTGAGAGGATTCCAAAAACAACGTACAATCCATAAATCACTGAGGAGGAACCCGGCCCCACCCGCTTCAAGGCTGTTATAGAATTATACACATTCACTCACTGCTGGTTCAAAATAAATTTTGACCGTATTAGCAAAATTAGTTATTTTCTCTCTGAGTAAATACTTTCAATTGTATATGATCGGGGGTGTATGACAAATAAGGGCTACGCTTAAAAAGTGGACTACTAGACATGTTTCAAACAATGTGATTATCAGTAGACAAGCATGTAATCTTTCAGTTTAAGTTAAACATATTTAGTCCATCATTTACTTACTTTACTTCAGTTTTCACACCCTGAGGTGGGCCCTGGTTCTAAATGTTGTCGGAAAATGTAGTTTTTAATTTGCAGTTAAACTGTACGAAACCAACAAGAAATTCTACAGCACTGTCAGAGGATACTTACCTTTGCACTTAATGCTGGGGTATATATTTTTAAAGGCATTACATTTTTTTCGCTTGTTGAAAGTCATTAAATCTAATGCAGTGACAAAAAAAGAGAAAAATAAAATCAGGTATCTCTCTGTGTTACTTATAATAATCCCACCTGCCTGTCAACCTACCTACCTACTTGCCTACCCACGTGGATTGTGCACATGAGTCTTCCAAGGCGGCTATGTTGCTAAAGCAATTAGCGAGCTAGTGGCACGACAATAATGGAGAAAGTGCAGCTAAAATTATCCAACACTAACATGCTATCCTGACAGCTGTGAGTTCTAACAATAGCCATGTTCATTGATTACATTTGGTGTGATAATGGTAGACGTTTTCTTACATGTGAACATGACACGAGGTAGTTGGATGTGGTTAGCGATGACAGCTATTGGGAGACGTGCTTTGGAGGGAGCCTGAAGGGAGGGAGTGGGAATGTTTTGGTTGGATAAACCTAGCTTACTCTTGCTGGTTTCACGAGCAATACCAACCCTTTCTTTTATTTGTCAGATGACATGCAGCATCCTCTGGAGCCACTTCATACAGGCTTCATACAACTTTTTCACATTAAATGTGGTAGAGTGCGGTAGACCTGTAAAGACACTTTACGGGGCGCTGTGAAGCTCAGTTGGTAGAGCGGGCGTCCCATGTGCAGGGGCTTTGTCGTCGCTGCGGCGGCCCTTGGTTCAAATCCTGGCCTGGGCGCCCTTTGCCGCATGTCTCACTCTCATTCCGTTTCCTGTCATGTCTTCAGCTGTACTATCAATAAAGCCAATAAGAGGCCAAAAAAAAAATTAAAAAAAAAAGACACTTTACTGTGGAAAATTGGTGTTTTTTGGAGTTACCCTTTAATTGCCTTATAAGCTCCTACTAAGTTTATCTTAACATATACAGTAGAATGCTATCATACATTATATTTTAACAGCCCATCCTCATCAGGAAAACAACCATATAGATTGACTGAGCAGGAAGTGTATGACGACCAATATTGATGTTTCTTACTCAGCGCTGACCTCTAGTGGCCAAAGTAATTATTACAACACCAAAGGTGGAAGTTAGGGAAAGTAGAATAAAGTGCAACAAAGGCCACATAAGGAGGTGGACTTGGTATGTTCTTTTAATCTTAATTGTATGTACATACGATACTTAAATTATGGTTGTAGTTTAATGGGTTTTTTTGCCTCACCTCAACCAACTACAAGCTTATGTTGAAAGTCCAGTACATGTGTGGTATACTGCAACTGCTGTGTTGTTAAGGACCACTGACATCACACCATCATTTTGGAAGTTGGCAATTGACCCATTCAGTCGTCTAGGTGTGGGGATGCATCACATGTTAAGGAGTAACTGCTTGAAGTGATGTCTTCATGGCAAATTGTCTGTCTTTGTATGCATACGTCACAAATGTTATCAAGCCAAAGCACCTGGTCTTTATTTGTCTCGAACAGATCGGTTTAAATACGATAGACTCGTGTTTGTGAGAGGCAAGATCAAGCACTCCTCATTATTGCCCTTGGAGCTGCATCTAATCTGAGCTTCTGCTCAGCACAAGGTGAAGGAGTATTGATCCCTGGACACAGAATGTGTTGAATGAACGGTAATGAAAGCAGCAGTGAGGGTAGAGACAGTTTATTATAGAGGCTTTGCTTGGGCTGGAGAAAGCTATAAAGGACATTGTACAAAAGGCTTCTCTAAAGAGCCACGGCTAGCACTGACACTGAATGATCAGGGTTACATATCGTGATTCTGTAATCGGTCATGAATGTAGACAAACTCATAAGAAAACTAAATACAAAAAAAAAAAACATCTTAAAATTTGAGATCCCCAGATTTTGCTCTGTGTGAAGTGATTTAAAAATGGAAAAAACTGCAGCAAATAATTATAAAATGTTTCTAATTGATGTGCTTAACACCTTGATTTTGCATGCGCCTGCCCCAGGAGAATACCAGATGTTTGATTAATCCGCCTAATTGTTTTTGCTTTAACAGCTCAGAAGCTTCAGGTGAGAACACTTCTATAATTTATGGACCAAATCAGCCAAAACCAAGGAAGTGGTGCATTACATATCTTGGCAGTAATTTCTTTTAAGCGCAGCATCGGTGCGATTGCTTAACTGTCATCAGTCAACAGGACACATGCACGCTAATGTCGTTAGCACTAACAAGCTTGCTGCTGTTGTGCATCACAATGACATTATCAGCTGTTCAGGGGCTGCTGATTTCCATGGTAATGGTACACAAAGTTTTGGAAAATCTGCAAAATGACTTAGCGTGGGAGGAGGGATATTTTCGAAAAGCTATCTCGAGGCAATTAGTTGATGGTTCTTACATCCAAAAGCAGTGAACTTTATAAATTTCTAACTGCTTTCTTTTGCAAGCGAGGGCACAGTGTGTTAAGATGTTTTGATTAATTAGGTGCAAGCTAGGACAAGACTGCAAATCATCAGTGTCACTTAGAAAAGTCTGTAAATAAGAGTTGAGACTGTCGGATCTGAAAGGTAGACATTGTGTTTCATGTTAGCGCGTTGTTGCCGGTATGAATATCTGTTGGAGTGATTCTCGCCTGTGGAATTAGCAGTTTCATCATGACGGGGGTTCGAGCTGACTCCTTTTCATCACATAAAAAGGATCCCACCCAACATGCGCGCACACACACACACACACACACACACACACACACACACACATGCACGCTCACGTACACACACACAGAATCAGGCCATATCCATAAATTAGACCTGCAGTTGTAATTCAAAACCCAGTCAGACCGCCTGGCAAATGAAATGAGTTCATCTATTCTTAATAGAGAGCGGTGAATTTGTTGCGGCCCCGTGAAAAATGACAGGCTGCCAACAAATGATGCTGGCTGATCTTGACCTTGGCACACCTTCGTTGACTCCCGTTTGTTTCATAATCAAGGTTGTGATTTGTCTTTGTCATCGCTCCCGTGATCATTTGTAACTGCTGAGCTAAACAGTGTTAAACTGGACATTAGACATCTTCACCGAGAGCTGTGTCTGTCCTCAGAATATTGCAGGAAAAAGAAGTGTTTTGCCATTTGCTGTTATTAAAGGAGGCCCAAGTGACAAGCACATGAGAAATATCCTCCCACAAGGAAATGTGATGGCTGAGGAAAAAAAAAACAACTGTGACAAGACCAGTACAGAGAATTAGAAATAACGGTAAAAGATGACTCAGTGCTCATTATATAGTTTGACACCTAAAATAAGGTACAGTGCAGGATCGCTACAGCAATAACTGCTTGGCACCAAACACTGCACGTTGCCCTTGGCAAAATATGAGGATCTCACAAATTACCACTCTAAATGAGAAATGCCACTTGATATTTCAGCGCAAGTGTGTATGTGTGTGCACTGTTGTGTTTTATGTTGCCACCTGGGCTGCTAGAGCCACACGGAGAGCAGTTTGTATCTGACATTTTAATATAATGCTCTCTAAAAACGGCGACACTGGGGGGGAAACCGAGGCTATGAAAAAATTAGAGGCTCTCTTCACACTCTCGATAAACATTTAGCATGTTGAGCCCACCTTTTGTGCGGAAACGGCCGCACACAACTCAAATGAAAACTTATGTACACAAGCTGGTGGATCCTCTCTCAGCCAAGAGCCCGCACATTATTTGACAAAGGACTTTAAAGCAAACAGCTGCTGATTAATCATGATGGGTCTAAATTACTGGCTGCCTCTCAACCGGGTATGGAACTGGATGCCCAGCAGCACTAAGAACCTGCTTTGCATGTACTTGACAGCTGCGTAGACCAAGTGCCAATTCTGCCCATTTAGCTGCATCGGTCGACTCCTTCTACAGTAGCCCAAAAATAGCCTCCATACATGACGTGTTTAAAGTCCTATCACACACTCCAGATCAATAGTTAAATCATTGGGGATATGATTAATAGTTCATTCTAGCTTGTTGGTGTCATGGCAATCTTAATGACTGGCATTTAATTTAGATATCACCATTTAATATTGAGCCATCTCAAGCGGCACAGAGGAAGAATTTCAAACCTCAATTATAAACTAACCCAAGCTAAGGCTCCCACAGAGATTGCAACTCACTACTCCCCATGGTTGCATAATGCATAATCAATACTTTGCTTTAAGGCTTTTATTGCACACATTACATTCCATACACCATATACATAGGATACATAAAATATACTTTATTTTTTTATTTGGTCTTCATCAGCTGTCACTAACACGGCTGGAACACCAAGGGGATAAGATACAACAGCAGTTGCATGTTTATGTAATCAGTGCAATAACTGAGTAAGTAGACCAATAACTTGAACTAAGTTGTTCAAAGGTTTTAAACATAAAGCAACATTATGTAACTTTTCTCCCTTAAATAAACAGCTTCCAAATTAATTTGATGGTACAGTGTCTTGAAACAGGCTGAATGGTATCTCTGTCTCAGCCACTCGGCCCCGCCATCACTTGTTTCTGCACTGTATAACTTCAGTGATTGGGTAGGATCATCGCGTTTCATACATGTTTACTTCAAGATAAAAGTTTACAACGCATAAGGTTGTCAGGATTTAATGAGTTTTGTGTGTAGTTAGCACCTACTTTTCATCTGACAATTTGTTACAGAGCTGGGATTTGTTTTCACTTAACTCAGAAACTGTGTGGCACAAAAATGACACAAAATGCTAATTTCTACATAATGCTGCTTTAAATTTAGGAGTCGTCTTTGGTTTTCTTTCAACTTTTTTTAAGTAAGGTAAACTTTTTAAAACGCACAGTGTATGGGTATTTTCTTAAGCGATTACTTTTGCTGACATATAGTATGCAATGAAATGTTAAAAGAAAAGCCACCACCACAACTCATTTTATTAAAAAAATATTCCAAAGAACAGCTTGTTCCAAAATAATACAGTTTTGTGTATTTTAATTGTCATAAAAATTGTAATACTTCATATTTCTGGTAGATTGTTCACTTTTTCCTCTACATGCTTTTTTGTGCTTTGTTTTTTGGTATGTGGTAAAACTGTAATTACAGTTTGTCAGTCCTGCACCCAGCAGAGTGGTAATCAACAGATCTAGGTACCCACGGGCCCCAGTACTGTTTTGGGCCAGTAAATGGGCTGTCTTCACAATAAAACACACACACTGGTAACACATCAACCAACAGTAGCTACAGCGGGGTGATGAATAACTGATCCCCCGCCAAATTGGAAAAAACATACCTTGACCCAACTTGGTGAACATTTTTACAGTGATGTCCTCTAAAACAGAGAGCAAAATGCAAAAATGGATAGGGTAAAGCTTTTATCTATTATATAGAGAAACTGGAACAGTATGCTGCCATCCAATACATAATGGATGTATTCCATGCTGGTGGACAGTTCAAGAACTCAGATTGCTAAAATAAGTGACATAATTCAGTTCTACAGGATTAGCCTGCAAAGTAAAGTATGATTATACAGTAGGAAATGCTGTGAATAGCATATAGGAGACCGACATAGTCTTTAGTTGTTAGTTGGCTAGTTAGGTTGGCTTCATGAACTGTATACTTTCTCAATCTACTTTGAAGTTGGCAAATCTTTAACTTTGTTTCAGCTTGTTTGAATTATGTATGTATGTTAATTCATTTTCCAGCCACAGAGCTGTCAGTGTGGTGATAATGAGAGGTAAGGTAAGAAAGAAACAAAAGGTGCTATTTGTTATGTGTTAAACACACCGTTTTTTCTGAATTGTTGAGGTTACAGATGGTTTGACTTTAGAGTTCATGTACGGCAAAATGGAGCCAGAATGTTTTTGTTGATTTTTACATTTGACTGTCATTTGTTTTGTCAGTTTTCTTTGGTTGTGATGGATTTTTTTTGCCCTCTGGCATCTTCGGCAGCGCAGGCTGCTCTGCATAATTTAACCTCCCTGGCTGAAAGTTAAACCTATCCTCCTCTGCCTGTAAAGTTTGAATCAAGTCTTTGTTTAATTGATTTGCCAAAATTAATTTATAAAAATTAAGTTTCCTAGTTTTACCCGGATAGCGCAGGTAAACTTTTAACAAGGTCAAATCTTTCCAAAGCACACAAAGACTTGAGAAAAATGTGGGTGTTTTTTCTATTCATAATAAATGCAGCAATTCATTGTTCAAAATCGATTCAACAAATGTCTCTTTCTTATTGTTTGTTTTATAGCAGCTAATACATTCTTTTCCCTTTGTGTGTTCCTCACTCACCCTCTGAGTTCATATGCAATGTTCTTGTTGTTGTCAGTCCGGCGTCTTTCCTGTCTACAGCAAAAACAACAACAGCAAAAAAAAAAACAAAAACAAGGAAACAAACTCTCCCTCCCACCATGGTTACATAATTGAAATGAATCTATACATTATTAAAAAAGCGATGCTTGGTTCTCGGGTGAATTCTCGGTTGTCAAAATAATCAACAAATGTGATGCAGGAAAAAGGGAAAATGCGACAGTTGGCATGAGTCATCCGAATTGGAGCACTCCCACCGACTGTTCTTTGTTCATCTGTCCATGGGAGACATGAAACGGAACAGTTGCATGATTGAGTTGTATTGTACAGCACACCGTTGCACCATAGACAGGTTTTTGAATACTGCTGGGAATTTGTTTGCACTATGAAAATGCAATGTGCAGGAAGAGAGAGGCTGCACCCAGGGTGGCTTTTAAACGTTAAATTTCCAAACTACACAAACAGCCTTAAAGATTGTTTTTTTTCCCCCTTTTCCTGCTTTTATTTTTCTTGCGTCTGATTCCGACGTTGACAAAGGGATTTCTCATGATGTGGGTTTCCAGTCCTGTCAAGTCCACAGTGAATAAAAACCCCACTCTGCAGCTTTCAATCGCTTTCAGCTCACTGGTCCGTGTGGTTGAGTTTCAACAGTTCTCAAAAAACCCTTAAATAAACCGTAGTCAGCCGTGTTTGTCGCATGAACTTGCGGGGGCCGGGTGTATGCTACCTCACTCGGTGCAAAAATGATGGTGCGCTAAAGAGCACACTTGACCTTTTTTTTTTTTTTTTTTCTAAATGTAATGTAATCCCCCCTAGTGGGCAAAACTATTTCAATGCAGCTGTGAAGTCTTTGCATATAGTGTGGAAGATGCAGATGTTTGTGTGTTGCCCAACCACTGTTATTAAAGTTAAAGACACATGATCTGCTAAAGCAACATGAGGTATTGCCACCTTCTTATATTTGAGGTCTTAGCAACATATTCTTTCTGCTACATCCACTCTAAAATTCTACTTCGAAGTTCCTCATACACTTTTCACCAAGGACTACACAAAACAGCACAACATGTCGCTTTTAAAAGGCAACACAAATTGTTCCATCAGCCGCTGGAGCAGAGATCGGGGGCCTGCCCTTGGAGCACCTGTCTTGTAGTTGTCAAAAGGGAGACTGATGTGTATGTGCACATGTACGAGTGTGTGTCCAGATTGTGGGAGTATATATCTTGATCCGCAGCAGCTGCCCCTCAAGCACAATGACAAGCACGCTCATCCGAACTACTCTTTTGTTCAAAGTAGAATGGAGTCAGATCTGCTCTATTTTCAGACTGAGCCAAGTCCTCTTTGTTTTTTTTTCTTTCTCTCTCTGTCCCAACAATCTTTTCCCCTAATCACGTTACCACAGTTGATGTGATGAGTTGAAAAGACATTTAAATTCGAGGTGTACTGAAATGACATTTGTGAGGCAGTTTGTAATCATATTTCCTTTATTAATGGAGTTTTTCTTTATGGACGTCCATATCCTTATCTCACAGGCATTCCATTATAATTCAGAGTGCTTGTTAAAAAGAACTAATCAAAGGTCTTGGGGCCAACATTTATTTTTTTTTTCACAGAACATCAACTGCTGCTTTTTGACAGTAATGACTGTCACGGACTAAGTGACAAGCTCACCTCTACATGGACAAAGCAGAGGTCCAGAAAGTGGAGAAAACAGAGGTAAATTAAGTCCTTATGGCTGAATGTCCCTTTTCACCCAGAGAGAATATGCTTAACAAAGGAGGCGTAGTTGATACACCCGTTGGCGTCTTCCTGTCCAGCCATCAGCCTGTCTACCTCGTCTTCTGTCATCCTCTCCCCCAGTGTCGCCAGCACGTGGCGCAGCTCCGCTCCCATGATGGTGCCGTTGCCTTCCTTGTCGAAAACCCGGAGCCCCTCCACAAAATCCTCAAAGTTGCCTTGATCTTTTGCACGGGAGATGTGCTGCAACATTGGCAGAAAGGTCTCAAAGTCCACCATTTTAGTGCTCATGTCCTCCGGCCGCGGCTTGCCCAGCACTTTGAGCACATCTGCATTGGTGGGGTTCTGACCCAGGGCTCGCATCACGTCCCCGCACTGGGCGTAGGTGATCTTCATCTCTCCGGTCGGTGTGCGGTCAAACAAGGTGAAGGCCTCCTTGAACTCCTCAATCTGGTCGGCGCTGTACTCAAGGGTGATGCTTTTGGGATCAAATGCGGGCTCCTTGGGCGGCTCTGGCAGCGGCTCTGGAGGAGGAGCCGGCTTAGCGGCTGGAGCAGCATCTTTCTTAGGCTCTGGCTTTTTGGGCTCGGGTTTCTTGGGTTCAATCTTCTTCGGTGCCATGTTGTTAAGGGATTCCGGGGGTGAGCTGCCACTTGCTGCGAAACAAGCAAGAGACTGAAGGGGATTCGGGGTGATTCCCAAGCACAGAGTCACATCCTCTCCCACAGCTTTTATATGTGCTTTGTCTGGGGAGCAAGATGGCAATTTCCACCAGCACACCTATAAAAGGAAGAAACCTGAAATAGATTCACATAGCAAGTGATGTCAACATTCAATATTGTTCTCAGCTGCTGTCATCTAGCCGACGGGGCTATTTGCTGTCATTAGCGAGGGTCCAGTTGCATTAGGCGGAAAATGTTCTGTCTCTCTGATGGACAAAGGGATCAGAGCACAGCCAGTGTATCAGCCCATGAGGGAGAGGGACCAAAATAGCTTTGCTTTGCTAACTGCTGGCTGTCTGGGAATCACTGCTTTCTGGAACAATGCTTTTTTTTTTTTTTTTTCCAGGACACTGTTGTAACAACATCACAAATAGTTAATTATTTTATCTAAGAGGTCCCGGGATTGATGAGCACACTCCGGGACTTGCTATTATGTATTATTTATATAATAAGAGAGGGGGAATTCTCTTCTGAGAAAATAACGATAGGGCTGAGGGGAATGCATTAAACCTGCCTTAGAATTTATGTCATGGCTTTATAGTTTTTTTTAAAGAGACAAAAGGTCTGCCAACGCTTTTCTCTATGAGAGATGTGTTTGGATAGTATCAGTGCTCAATGATACGTTGGGGATTTTGGCAATTTCTCATTTCCCCAATAAATGATAGCTGGCATTTTCCATCCTGTCGCTGAGTGGCTCAGAGTGTTAGAGCATATTTAGGGAACCTGGCAGGCTCTCAGAGATCCTAAAGGGACTCTTAATTAATGCTTTAATAAAGGGCTGATGTACTTTAAAGGTCAACCAGCTGAGCCCATAAACGTTAAAAATACATCCAGTGCCAGTATCAACTATAATACAATAGGTATGTTGTCTGCTGCAGGTGCCTGATTACAGCGATCAAGGCATTTCCAGTTATAGTACCGTATAGATAATTTCTATTGTGGAAAAAAAAAAAAATATTTGTTTATTCTTTCTATAATTTGCAAAATGTACAATTAAAGTTGTTTAAATGCAGAGTAAGCAGTGTCGGCTGTTATAGGTCCTCAAACCAAAATAATTAAAACAAAAGGGATACTCTGAAGACATGAGAACAAAGTACTGGGAGTAATCATCGACGACATGTTAAGTTGGAAGCCACACATAAGACAGCTAAAAAGGAAGTTGGCCAGGAGTGTGTCCATACTCTGGAAAGCACAAAAAATATTAAATCAAAAAGCACTTCACCTGTTGTACTGTGCACTCGTCTCTCCACACCTGCAATACTGTGCAGAGGTGTGGGGACACACATATAAAGGCTCCACACAGCCTTTGTTAATACTCCAAAAAAGAGCTCTGAGAATCTTACATTATGCCAACTATAGGGCACACACAAATCAGTTATTTATTGAATCAAGAATACTTAAACTATATGACTTAATAAACTATCGCACACTACAAATGATGTACAAAGCTGCTAACAAAAGCCTCCCTCATAATTTGCAAATACTCTTCCTAGACAGAGAAGAGAGACACAATCTCAGAGGGAACATGATTTTCAGGCAAAGTAAAGTACGAACTACGTTAAAATCCTTTTCTTTATCGGTCAAAGGTGTTAAACAATGGAATGTGCTAGAAGAAGATGTCAAAAAATCAGCAACACTAAGTGGCTTCAAAAAAAAAGTATGTACATTCAATCGTTGATCAGTACAGATCTATACTAGAGGGTTGATAAAGGTCAGAGGCACGAATCAACAGACACTGGGCAGACACTGTGTTGAGACGGCATGTAAGCATAACAAATACCATTCTGTACCCAAACAATAAGTTGAACCTGAGAAAATTGTATGGTCCAAGGACATTCTGACTTTGTGGCAAGCCTGGCTATAAGATGAGGCTATAACATGAGACTGTTGTTCACTCATGATGGACTAATATGGACACATGTGCAGACACACATGTAATCTGTATGTACTGTCTAGAGCTTGAATTCAGCTCTGTATGCTACTGCTGTAATATGTTTTGTCAAAGGTCATAACAAAAGAAAAAAAAAGAGAAGAAAAGAAAAAAGTTAATTGCAAAAGACAAGAAAAGATCAGGATGAAGATTTTCTCCTGTGGGTAATGGGGGCGGGACTTGATAAGCTTTGGCTTCTCCCGCTTTTCCCTTTCGGCCATGTGTATTGTATTATTTGAACAATGATGAAATGTGATGCTTATGAATTGACATGCCCGAAATAAACAACATAAATAAATAAATAAATAAATAAATGAAGTAGTTGGGATCATGGGAGATCTTGCCTTATTTTGGGGGAAAAAAACATACAGAATGTCAGAATGTCAACAGTACAAAAACAACTGTAGTCCTGTTTGAATTGTGGCATGTGTTACACATATGATGCTTGTCAATCTAAAGCGTAGTTTCACATATCAAGAAAGTTTTTTGTCAAGAAGGTAAAATATCACTTTGTTTTATGTAAAACCGATTAGTGAATTACATTGTCTTGTTCAATATATGCCACCAACACCAACATGGCTGTCAGCTCTGCACAGAAGTAAAGATGAAAAAAAAAGGGTGAAAATCCCAATATGTTATGTTACCATCAAACCTAAGGAATATGGTGCCATGATTGAACAAGGTTAGACTGAAGACCTAGAGCTTAATCCAAGAGTAACATGCGTACGTGTCATGTGATGTTTCCGCGGAAATTAAAGCAAACTGGTGACCAAACAAAATCTGAGTCAAAGAGCATTCTCTGGCTCTAAACATCGTCGAAAACATTTGGGATAGGGTACGTGCACAAATCAAGTATGTAACAACCTTCTAGTTGTTTTTGGATATTTCAATGCAGAAATGTTACAAATTATATGATGTAAAAAAAAAATAAAACAAAAGGGGGTTATTCAAATGATTGATTGGCAGCATCCTGTGTGCTTAGAATGTGCCCGCTGTCTTTATGTTCCCATGCCCAACTCAGTAAACGGTATAGTATATCTTGCATGGCTACAAGGTGAAAGGCAAGCAAGGCAATTCCATTATGTGTCGGGTATATAAATATATAATATGTCACTTGGCTTTATGTAGATGACTGCTCTGTAATACCCTCCAGTGAATGATAAATGAACCAACAAAACATTCATTTCATTTATTATAAGATGTGCGGTTCCATGCCACAATTTTAATCACAGAAAACTTTAATTTTATGCACGCATCACAGTTTATCAGGCTAGTTTGAGACAGCTCAAGCCTGTCACGCGATAATCACATTTACCCTTCTCTGTCTTCATGCCAGTCCCCCTTGATCCGTCAATCTAGAGCCTGGAGTCCTTGGACAGTGTAGTTTAAGTGTGCAGATGTGTGTGTGTGTGTCTGTATAGCTGTCCTTAGCCTTAGATCATTATCTCCCTTGTCTTTGCTTTTGAGGTCACATGGCTACTAAAAACTGACAGCTAATTTGTCGACTTTCGGTGGGCATGTGGGTCTGTGCACACTTGTGTCTGACGGAAACAAAGAGTGAGACGTGCGAGAGGGGCTCAATCTTTTATCTATACTGAAACTCTATATTTGTAACATTACAGGCATTTCCCACGTGGGCACTGCTGAGTAAAAATAAATGACGGAATGTTTTGGTCTTTTACCTCATTTGCTTTTCTCTGTACTTGAATGGGTCACTCACCAGTAATGATAACTGTTGTTTCACCCACCAAAAAGAATCAAATGAATTCATATCAACCTGTTTCATGATGGTACCGTGTGCTGACAGCGATATAATTCTCTCACATTCACGATGACCTCAAAGAAAAACGTGGCCTGTTGGTCGTCACCTTTGAATTCCAGCCAAAGGAAGACCCCTGTCGAACGCACCAGTTCGAGTAACACAACATCAAATGGCGATTTCACAGAGAAACAAACCGTTGCAGTCAGTTTTTTTGTGGCTCGAGCTTCTCAGCACATCTGAAGCGGGAGCTCTATCAAGCTGTCACTCACGGGTGCCGCGAAGATGCGACGCTGGCTGGATAGGTCGCGCGGGGACAGACTTGTTATTGTTCCTGTTTTCCGTCAAAACTTCCTTCGAACAAGGCTTCAATCAGTCGTCTGCTGCTGCAATGATTGAATCAGTCGATTACTGCTTTCAGCGTCTGAAGTCAAACATTCAGTAATTTCATTGGTCCCTACGCTTCTTCTTTAAAGAGCTGTCAGCCGTCTGTACATGTTGGCAAAAGCTGTTTTATCTCTGACCTTAAAAAACACATTATTTTTTTTTCCCCCTCGTTTTTAAAAGCTTTACTTAAACCTGATCAGATTACTACTCACTATGTACTCTTGTTATGATTAGGGATACTCAGACTGAAACAGACGGTTTCTGATCACTGCTACTTGCACGTGCCTGTCTTCAACTTGAGTGACGTGGATTTAATTTAAGAAAAACAATCAATATAATTAAAAAATCATTAAATAGTACAACTGAAAGTCTGATACCAGGCAGCGCTGAAGATGATGATGAAGAAAAAAAACAGAGTTCATGAAGGCATACACTGAACTGCATTCTCTCATATTATATTGACAATGTAGTCACTGCAGATATAATAGAAACCCATAGGTATCAAAAAGCAGACATCGGATGACATTACAGTCATGTATGGGAGGATTTGATTAAAACCACGATATGACTGATACCACACGTTATTAGACTTCATGTAAACACACTCACTGCTGTGTCTCTGATGTGGCTCACTCAAACATGACATCATTGTTTGAGTGAGCAGCGTGTCAAAAAAAAGAAAAAGTCGACTCCTTTAGTCTTGAATTGCTTCATGAATACGGATGTCTTGATGCCATGGTAACCGGTGTGAATGTTCAGTGGCGACATTGTGCTCTCAGGCCTTCAGTGTAACCCTTAATGGTTCTTCTAAACTTAATGTCAAGATTAAGATGTTCATGGTCAGTCCGCTCTCGCTCCCGGCATGTGTATTACAGCAGCTCAAGACATCTAAGTTTGACACTGTAGTTACCATAATTTCTGGAAGCTCCCCTTTAGCATAGAGGTGTAAAGAGAAAGAGAAGTCCAAGTCAGGCGGTTAGGGGTGATTAGGTGAGTCATACAAAGGGCTATCTCACAAGAGACCAGGTTCTCATTTCCTGTGTGTAACGAAGTAGAAACATTTTAAGTTATGCTGTGTAAGTAAATGGACTGTAAGTTACATAAGTGATGTGACTGAAAGTTAACACAAGGCAGGATGGTTTCCTAAATCTAACCTGATTTTTGTGTCTAAACCTAACCAAAAAGTTTTCAGCATTAACCTAACCAAGAAGTTTTATGGTGTCAAGCTAACCAAGTGGTTTTAGGGTGTAAACCTAACCAAGTAGTTTTATGGTGTCAAGCTAACCAAGTGGTTTTAGGGTGTAAACCTAACCAAGTGGTTTTAGGGTGTAAACCTAACCAAGTAGTTTTAGGTTGTAAACCTAACCAAACCACAAATGTTTGAAAATGTCGATAAGAGTTCAGAAGACATAATATATTATAATATACATCTCATAAGCAAACGCTACTTTGAAAGTCTAACTGGACATTGTCAGTAGTTTCCCGACGAACAAAACTGACACTGGAGGGGTAGGTTTAGCAACACTGACCAAGCTGCTCTATTTGACAAGTAGGGAGTGAACATGTGTTGCCATGGTGTCATCTCGACATGTTGCTTGTTATCTGTATTTTTATATTTACAATTGGTCAAATGCTTATGCGTGATATAAGAGATGACTCATGCTGATAATCACACAGGGAATCATTTCTTCACTTTAAGCCTATTGTTGCCTGATGTTTTGGTTTATGGAACCGACACTAGCAGGCCGTCAAACCAAGTTTACAGCTTGTGAACAAAATAATAAAATACTGACGCTGACAATGTCATGGCTGTAAAAAAGTGTTTTGTTTTCCTTTCCATCCTCAAACAATACTGTCTATAGTCTAACTCACATGCTCTCTCTACAGCTATTCTGAGATATTTTTAAACACTAGAAAAAATTTAAAGAAACTAAACTATATCCACCAAATCCCTCCATATAGGCAGTCATTCCCCTCTAACACCATTTGTTAACTCATGTGTGGTTGAGTGTGTGCTTGCTGCATGACTCTGTTTTTGCAGGGGTCTCCTGAGTGTTTGTTTATATGTGTGTGACCAGGCGGAGAGAGGGTGGTCAAAGACAGCGAGCCCTTAATCCTCCAGATAACACTGGGAATGAGGGCAGGCAGACCACCGGTCTGCTCGGGGCTAATAAAAGAGAGCGTTTGAGACAGCGGTTACATTCCTCCGATGGTCCTGATGGGGTGTGACTCAGACTTTAAAGATTCTGTGTTTTGTTAACTGGCTAAAAAGGGAAGCAGCCCTGAGCCCCTTTCTGTCCTCTGGAGTCCCATTGACTGCGACTATGCGGAATAATATAAGAAAAAAAAAGGAATAGTCAACAATTATTGATTCTCATCTGTGTGAGATGAAAAAAAAAAAAAACATTCTAAAACTTGATTTGTCCTTAAAAATCCCAAAATCAAATCTGCGTGTCCACACTGAGAGCCAGCGTCTTGTCTTTCATCATATATGTTTCGCTATAAATACTATAAATTCACGGAACCAGTATGTTGAAAAGAACCATAAACACCTTGCTGTTGACCAATGGGATTCAATGATGTGTTGACAGTGTGGAATTTAGTGCCGAAACATTAGTGCCTCCCCTCCTACAGCTGCCACTCCAAAGCCTTTTTCATAGCAACCTCCAGAGACAGAGCACTTGTTGGACTCCGCTAATCTCAACGCAGGAATTCATGCCTGTATTTTAATGGTACCCTATAGAGTGCAGTAAGCAGCCACACAAAAACTTTTTCTTATGTGTCCAGTAATAATGATGCGCTGTTATAACGGAATGACTGTTGCTGGGAACCAGCTTGCAGACATCTGTGTAAACAATTTAATTAAGACCATGTTTGATGAATTATAGCTGGTGAAGGCACTGCCTGTTCTAATACTTCAGATTCTTAATTACACCAGACATCCATGTGTTCAGTCGCTCTGCCTGCCCCATACTCTTTACTCTCCCCCCCCGACCATGCTCACAATGATAGAAATTGAAAAACTACAAAAGGGAAAGTGCATTTCACACTCTACTGAAGCAAAGCAAGCAATTTGAAATTAATCAAAACACAATAAGTTTACAACATGATAAAGAGGCGCTGTGTATGAAATGAGGGGAGTCAATTTGTGATGCTCAGCCCTGTGTTTTATATCGCAACGTTAAAAAAAATGGCCAAGAATTGCGTCCGGACTGAATTATATTTAAGGTGAGAAATTTTAAATATTTACATTACAAAGCCAAACACGTCTGAATATAAAGTCTCGGTTTATCCTTTTGAGTAAATGGAATTTGCAAATGCTCTTTTCACAGATGAATAACAAAGCAAAAAGCCCTCAAGCAAACACAATTTTGTGTCTTTTATGTGGACGGTTATATATAGAGATGACCTTTGTCATTAAAAAAAAAAAAAAGTACACCATTGGTGAAGCCAGACATTGAATGTCATCACTCGTAATAACAATAGCACTGACTTAACCCAGTGAACCTTGAATCAGAGAAGAGCACATTTCATGCTCAGGGTCGGATTATCATATGGGATTCAGACAATCGGTGTATCTTGTTTCCTCTGAGAGGCCCATCAGATTCATCAGCACAGTTTAGAAACAAAGACAGAGGTGTATTCAAGGACAAGCGTCCCAATGAGACAGTGGAAAATGCCTTTTGTTGATATCACAGAAGTGACTATATTGACTCACAAACATATCAGGCAATGTGATTACTACAAAGGTGGGCTGGTTATGTTGTCCTGTAGCCAATTGTTGGCCTGAAGCCACATAACCACATAACCAACCTACCATTTCTATACTGCAGGCATTGATAGAGTTCAGGCCTCTTTTCTTAAGTAGATGTTTCACGTATCTATACTTTACTTGGGTATTTATTTTTCTGACACCTTTTTACTTTTAATTCCTACATTTTACACAGATATTTGAACTGCCGACTTACATTTTCAAAAACAGGCCTGTAACTTAAGCTTTAATGTATTTTAGGGGAATGTTGGATTATTCTCGACATTTAACAATCCCAAACTGTTTGTATTTCATGTCCTGGGAATGAGACAGAACAATTACCGATCTCTCTGGTGTGTTATAATGATATGATTATAATAATATGATGTGAGGTCCAGTTAGCTTTGCCCAGAAATGGCCTCAGAAAATTCTCCCCTAAGTGGGCTACTTATTACTTTCATACTTTGAGTACATTACAGAGCTTGCACTTCCTTACTTTTACCTAAGTAAAGCGGTTGAATGAGTACTTCTACTTTTACCAGTCTTACAAGTATCTCTACCTCTACCTGAGTGAAGGTGAGGTTCGTCCAGGGTGTCATGCAAGCTAGTACCAAGGCACACTGTAAATGTGATTTTAAAATGCAGCACTTCTTTGTGACAGTGCATGATAACTCAATGATAAACAATAACTTTGATATGCCCCAATAAACTCATCAACGTCACTGTTTATATTTGTTTCATGTGAGTTATCCAAAGGATACCCAAGTCTGTGCCAAACAATAGCTGGGGATCACAGTGCACACCCCCCCCCCCCCCCCCCCCCCCCCCGCCCCCCTCACTCGGAATGAACACTATGCTTCTTTCTCAAAAGCTTGGCTGGGAATTCTGACGGGGAGATTAGGGAAGTTTCCAAGCTATTCATACCCCCCCTCTCCCCTCGCCTCCCCTCTCCTCCCCTCACCTCCCCTCCTCTATTCTCTACAGTGCTTGGCTTCGTGGCAGAATCCTCTCCTGCTCAGCTGGACTGGTCTATTTCCGATGCGCCTCTGATGCCGTGTTTGGAGCGTGTCTCTGAATGGCTTGTACCTGTTTATCCCAGCAGCACACAGGCTTATGAGATGTTTTCCTCGAAGCTTACCAGGTGCTTTTCACAGCTGGAATGCCTGTATGTTTAATTCAGACCTCTAATCCTGGCAAAAGTGGACCAAACATGTCTTTGGCTTGCTTTTCAGTATCTATCACGGAAAAAATGTGGACTCGGAAACTTTGCCTTTTTTTGCATCTCTTCCCAGTTTACCAAGGAAAGGCGCTCTAGACTCACCAGTAATGCATCCTGACACATCAGAAAAGACACCAAAGCACAAACCAGATATATATGATGCAGAAAACAGATTTGCTTCAAGCGATGAGAAAAAACAGCTGGCATTATCCATAATGCAGATGCTATGTCAACAAAAAAAAGGCTGCTTGAGAAAGTATTTCCTGTGACTATACAGTGATGCTTCGGCAGCTGGTGAAATACTGACACGATGCATCATGGTTGCGATGCTACTGCAGCAGTTATATCTGGATTTGTTTGGTCCATATTTCACTCCCCAGCTGTGAGGTGGGTCAACCTTTTGTCATTCTTTTTTTTTTTGTTTGTTTGTTTCTTCTTGTGTCTAGTTCCCCGTTTGTGGGACTAGTAAGGGAATTCTGATTCTGACACCAGGAACAATGGCTGCTCCCTCAGTGCCAGCTTAACAGGATCAAATTAATATAAATAACAAGTAGCTCAAGATGGTTCTTTGTTTGTCTAATTTGAGATTACTCTGCAGGGGTATTAGAAAAATACGAGCAATATTGAGATAAAATGTTTTGATGTTAATTGATGTTAATCATTCAGGAAACCATCTTGTGATGAAGTACTGCTTTTTTCCTTTTAACATCTAAGAAAATCTGACGAGGCGCTTTCCAGTCACAGATTACTTGGAAAATGATTTTGGTTTGTAAGATGTCATTTATTGTTTAAGTTAAAAGGACCAGTCTGTGGGATTTAATGGCATCCAGCGGTGTGGTTGCTGATTATATCCAACTGAACACCCCCCTAATCACACCCTTCCCTACGGTGTTGGGTAAAAACACAAAGAAACAAAAGGAAACTGACCCTCTCTAAGGTAACAATAACACACTAACAGGTTAGTTCCAGGTGATTAAACTCTTTGAATAGTACATTACATTTCAGCCAACAGAATAGAGAAATGATACAGCATAATGGGACAACAATATTCAATTGGAAAAAAGGGGAAAGCTTTTGGTAATTTGAGATGGATTTTGTGGTGTGAAACAACATGAATCAGATTAGAATAGACCAACTTTCATCAAGTCCTACTCAGCTGAGAGACTGGGAAAAGTCAAAAACTTTCTTGGTTGGTCTTGAACCCGCAGCTTCTGGTGCGGAACGCGCAATGAGACAAGGTCAGTTGCTCGGCAACGGAAGACACAATCAATAAGCCCGTCGATGACAAATCTGGGGCTTCGTCCAACACGACCAGTGGCTCTGTCCAGCTGTGGATGTGACCACGGAGCAAGATGGGGGATATTTTTGCTTTCATGGTGGCGAGATTATTTATCAGACTGGCTGAATCTTGTCAGGAAATACGTGGAGTGAAGCTTCTGAATTCTTATTCTGTTCCATTAACTGTTTCAACAAGAATCCTCATTTGCCGCAGTAGATGTAGAAACACTACACATGGGGCCTTGAAGTGAATGTTTTTAACTGCCTTCAAAAAGGTGGGTGAGCAGCAAATGACAAAAGAGCGGAGAGAGAGTTTTGTTATATTCAGAAGAAATATTATATTTGTCTGTATTTGCCTTTGGGAAGTGAGATAATAGTGTTTTTATTATCTTTGGCTTGTTGAACAAAGGCTTGTGTATCTGATCACACTGCGGCAGCAATTTTCTATTACTGCTTTCATTTTCTAAACGGCTTATCCTACTGTATGCGTCGTTGTGAGGGACTGGGTCTATTCCTGCATGTGCGAGACAAAAAAGTACACTCTGGTAATGTTGCCACTCTGTAACAGGGCTTACACCCGCAGACAAACAAAGCATTGCCCTCCGCTCCTGTTTTGAAATTAAGAGTTTCCAAATATATTTTAGTGTGGGAGGAAAACCAAAGAGAACCTGCAGAATCCAACATTTGTGACAGGAAATGATGAGCGCAAAAGTGTGAGATTTGTCTCAAAAAGTGGGCAGCAGACCCCCCGTTGTTCTAACACCTACTGTGCGAGAGGCATGTCAGGTCAGCGCTGATGTGACTGCAGCTGCGACCCACGGCTGATGGTGTTGTGTGTGTTGGGGGTGGGGGTTTACGCCGTTTTCGATAGCACTAACATTAGCTCACAGCAGAGGATGTCATACAAAAACCTCCATCTCTATTGCCTCCATACTTGTTAACTTGTTCAGACAGGCTGTTATGTGTCTCTGTGGGCTTAGTGTGTTGAAGTGCTTGTGGCTCCAGCCATCCGAGCATCCAATGCCCATTGCATTTGCAAAATATGTCGACACATTTTAAGGGGACAACACTGATTTGGACTAACAAAGAAAAGCGTTGTTAGTCTTGCAAGTCTAACATTTACACACCCAGGTATCAGGAATTTGCTTTGCGGTTTATTGGTGTATTTCCTCTGTCATACAGAAATAGGGATAAGGATTACTATAAAATAAAAAAAAATCATTGAGTTTTTTCTTAAAATCAGAGTTGTAACTTCAAACTCTTTTCCTCTGACTTTTTTTGAAATATACACTCAGAATTCTTGGTCAGAAACGGTCAGATTTGTGAATAAAAAAAGTCAGAGCCATCCCAAAATCCCAATTTAATTGGCCCTAATCTTCTTCTATAGAGACAATTTTAGTGTTGATTGACATTGGTTATGTGCTATGCCAGTGCCCTTTGCCCTAAAACTAACTGGTAGCCACAGCTTACATTTGTCTCCCCCACTATCCTGAGGACAAAGATGCCAGTTGTCACATTCATAGTCCATTCTCCCTTTTTGTAGATACAAATGTTGTAGATAGATAAAAAAAAAA
The DNA here is from genome assembly GCF_900880675.1 of Sparus aurata. NCBI lineage: Eukaryota > Metazoa > Chordata > Actinopteri > Spariformes > Sparidae > Sparus > Sparus aurata. Next base: position 18,148,450 of record NC_044198.1, read on the forward strand.
AGTCATTTTCCAAAAGCAAAAATGTACTTAGGAAAAATAGTTATTTTAAGGTAAATTTTCATTTTTGCTGATGAAATTTTTTTCAAATAAATCTTCAATCTTTCAAGCTATTAATTCAATGGGAACTAATCAGTCCGGCTGCCCTTTACCAAGCAGGAGATGGACATTATAAATGTCACCAAGATAAAACACTTTAATTATCTAAGACTTAAATGAATTGCTTCATCTGTGCCAATGTATTGCCAATGTCTTCTGCTGGGATGTAGCATCAAATTTGGATAGCAGGTTAATCTGCCAGTGCAACATCAGGCCAAAATCTCCGTGATTAAAAATTAATGCGCTTCCTCATCCACATTTTCTTGTGCTGCTCCATGCTTGCATTGGCAAACCCTGCAGGCTTTTTTATTTCTTTTTGGAAGAAAACTACACTCAGCCGCGCGTAAGTTTATTTGGGAAAAACCCAACAGGCTGCATTAAATTGTCATCTCTCCAAAGATCAAGAGTCTGTGTGGCCAGTGTCCATCTTTCAGAGTCGTTTGTGCTGGGCATACAGCCGACAGAGATACAGAAATAACAGGTTTTTTTTCTCCAGGACACATACTTCTGCTGCATCAAGTACTTTTATAGTATGCGGAGTACAGAGTTTTATGTTATATAGGTTACAGATTGGGATCATGAACTATGAAGGACTCTTTCTACAAGAATCTCTGCAAGGCCAGGAGGAGATACATTTTGAAGTAAGCCTGCTCTTCATAATAATAACTGGTTTAAAATAAGCTAAGAAGCAATCAGCTATAAAAAGTGCATCCACCATTAAAGCCTGCCCAGCTGTATTGCTATATAGTTAGAGTAGAGTAAACAGGAATAACGGTGTTGTGGATGAATTTCTCAGTCTTGCACTCACGGTGTTGTTTGCTAATTGCTGCGGCAGGTCCAAAAGGTTATGTTGATAGGCCCACTTGATAAATGTAAACAGTGAGCCTCTAGACACAGTTAGACAAGCTCCCAGTTAAGTGTCTACACTGCTCAATTAGCTCTCCAGAAGTTTGTCTGCCCTCCTTTTAGAGATTATCGCAGGCAGATTTTTTTTGATTTTCACCATTCAGGTAGCGGCATTATAAAGGCAGAAAGGGGTCTTATACATTTTAAGGCTGATAGTTTCAAAGCAGCAAAGACCAAAAGAATAGCAACACATGGAGCATCTGGACAATCAACATGAGGGATAAACCAAGGGATGTATTCCAAAAGTGAGAAATGCAAACCAAGTGGTTGACGATTCAGACATACCTAAGGATTTAATATTGAATATTTTTGCATCCAAACACCTGTATTTACATGACATAATACCAAATGTTCCCGTGTGAAAATGTTCAAACCCAGAGAAATCCACAGGTTCACGGCAGCCTTTCATTTGGGAGTAAATGACCTGACCATTAATTTGGGGTTCAGTGTCTTGCCATAGGACACTTCGACTTGTTGACAGTAGGAGCTGGGGAATGCTAAAAATGAGTGTAATAAAGCCACGAAAGTTGCAGGATGTGGATTTTTACATATCCCAAAAAAACAAGCACCACCAGGCTTGCATGCGCTCACTCTTTTTTCAGGTTTTGTTTGGTATACATTTTCCGTTATGCATGAAGACTTCAGGGCACCTCACAGAACCTTTTCGAGTCTCATCCGCCCGACAATCACATTGTGAAATGGAATAAATGTAGAGGCTTTATTTGCCTGCTTACCACTGGATCTGTTGTATCCATCCAAAGGAGATTAAATGTGGCACAGGTTAGACAAATGGCTTCTGGATGCTCAAACCGGAATCAGTTTACTCTATCTTCATATCCCGACTACAAAGACACTTGCGGTTATCCAGCATCTCAGCGCATAAACAAAAACGCATTTAGTGCACTAGAAGATGTATAAGTCAGATAGAGCAGAAAGGCAAAACAAAACAAATCAGATAAACAATTGTGCACGGCGGCGACAGGGCCTTGGATTTTTTGGCAGGTGCTCGGGCTATATCAATCGCTTAGATTGTGAGATTTTTATTGAACTAAATGGTATGCATGAGTAACAGCTGGGGCCACTGCATCAAAATGTAATGAGTGCATAAATAAGGACAGAGATGATGATGAGAAATACAGAGGCCTGCTGGGATATTACACCTCTCCAAGGTAGCATGGCTGGATACTAAGTAATATCTGCCATGGCTGTGTGTATGTGTGTGTGTGTGTGTGTGTGTGTGTATCATTATGTCCTTAAATCATGAGGTTAACAATTCTTCTGTGGACGTAAAATCGGTGATACTCTTGCTAAACTCTCGTTGGGCAGGTTATACGCTCTCAGGTAATTGAGAATCGCTGAACCTAATTTAGAAGGTGAGGATCGGGCTTGGCGCGAGGAGTGATGAAAACACCATGGGAAAGTAATGACTACATGTAAGAAAAAATAAAAATAAATCATGCATGTGTTTATCTGGAATATCTCCCTCTCGCAAATTCTTACGGTTCAATGATCAATTTGAGGTGAGATCCAGCTCTGTGGAAGACATGGTGGGGAGACGGCGCGTGTGGAATGAAGGGGGAAATAAGGACACCCCTTTTCAAAAGGCGGCTGTGCGCAAACAGGGTCTTTAAAGTGTAATCCTACCTTGTCAGGGCACTTACAGGTAAGTCACACTCTATTTTCCACTCCTATCCCCCTCTTTCTCCACTCTGCTAGGGATACAATGTGCTTGAAACATCAAAAAGGCATTATTATTCCCTCCGGAGTTTCCTTTCCTCCATATATAAACCGCAAAATACATGTGATAAAAGTGCCATGATGTCTTCCCTTTGAGCCTCTGGGAGGTGTTTTTATATGCTTCTGAGGATACCTGATGAGGTTTGTTTGGCAGCCTGCCTTAGCTGTGGGGGAATCTTGCGCGGTAGAACCTGGCTGCGGCCTTCGGGGTGTCAAATTTGTAGCAATAACCATTAAGATTGACAGGGAGGACGGCGGGAAGGTATAAGGTGCGCTCAATCTTGGTCTCACACTGACTGGAAGGCAGCACGTAATTTAATAAATCCTTCACAGAAACTCAGGGAAACTGCGAACAGGTGTGTCCCTACAGGAGATCCGTCCCCATCTTTGGCAAGGTTCTGGATTCCACACCTTCTGTGTAAAAATAACGCAGTTTGTTTAATGTGGGGCGAAGACGATCCGCAGTGTTTGCTTTGGGAGCCCAGTTTATGATCCCTGGGGATAAAAAAAAACTTTAGTGTCTCCAGAGAAAAACTATAAAAACCAGTGGGTTTGGCTCCTCTGTCACCTTCGACAGCTCTGGTAATTTTAAGATTCCACTGCGGATGCCCACAGTAACAGTCAGCGCCATTAACAGAATATAGCCATGCTGGGCCCTTGCTGCAAAACACACAAACGCTCCCCACCCCCTCCGCCACATTCGGTTTTATGGATACACAACGGCGCACACACCAAACATTCCCTCATTGGTGACTACGGGCTTTGTGGCCCCACATGGTTAGCAGCGTTGTGAAATATCTCACAGCTCTGCGGCACTGACGGCATTTAGGGCACTCTGGAATTTATTTCGATAAATAAGCACCGGGTCCAAGCACCTATCGTAAATACTTTTTTAATAATATGCCACGGTGGAAGAGTTTGGCAGTAGAACTGTGACAACAGCCTTTAAAAAGAAGTTTGAGTTTGAATATATTACATAAACAGCATATGAATTGGCGCGTTCGGAGACATTATAAAGAGTGCAGACGTTGCACACTCACACACACACACATACACACTCACAAACACTCAACCAGACTATAGACCAATTAGCACCATCCTGTGGAAAGAGCTCAGAGAATGGGCGGCAAACGTCACACAATGGGTGATCGTATTTCTCGCGCAATGCATCTGGAAGTGTTAACACAAGCGCTAATACAGTGATTACATCTGATTAGCCTGTTGCCTGATTTTTCCAGGCATTGTGTGAGATCTTTCATACACAAAAATGAATCACCAAGATAAGCAACTGTTATCACTTCCTTTTATTTTTTGAAAAGGGATATATATATATATATATATATATATATATCATGAAAAACAATACCAGCACTGCAGCAGCACTTATGCTGTGGCCATGTCCTTTTATGAAGGCTTGGGTGTTATATACTGCAATCACATCAGCTCCCCTCATAAAGGGAATGTACAGCACTACATCAGCTGCCTCACAAAGACCACAATAGAAAACAACATGCCCACCTGATGCTGTACCTCACTCTTCAGTGTAAACATCTCAACCCATGGAGGCTTTGTGTGAAACAGGCTATTGGTAACCATTAGTAACCAAACACCCACTTTGTGTGCGGGGGCAAAGTAGATAAACACAACTGTGGGCAGATTAAAAAAAACGTATTATTAGGACAGGAGATTTGTTCAGTATTTATTAATATTTTTTATGCAGGAATAAATTCAACATAGAAACCATTCTCCCTTCCAACATGGAGAGAAAAAAAAAGATATTCCAGACGTTGTGTGAAAAGCCAGGCTTTCCAGGAAGGGATTTCTTTTTTTTTTTTATAGACGTTCGGTACATATTTGTTATAGTTTGACATTTGGATTTATACAAGGTACTCAGTCCAATGTTTATCCTCCCAAAAAATTCTATGTGGGATGTACTTCCTGCCGACTGCAATCTCTAACTTCTGTTTCTTGGTTTTAGCTCAGGGTTGACAGTCTCTTCGGTCGGCAGATTGTACCGCACAGCACACAGGGTGAAGTGGAAGTCACACCGATCGAGAAAGAACTCACCCTGGTTCTTGATTTCAACCTTCCGAACGCAGTTTTCTCTCTCCTTACCAGCAGTGTTCAAGACGCCGGAGGACTCTTGCTGCGGTGCTAAAGGTGCAGGAGGTTGACAAGTGATGTTTCTGAGGTTGCTGGACAGAAAAGATCTAGCACAGTTAGTCATGCAGAGTTTCAGATTGTAATACTTTTCGTGTCATTCGCGAGACAGGGACGACGTTGGGTTGTCTCAGAACTGACAACGGTTGACAGCTTCAGATCACCACCGTGAAATATTATCTGGGCTCCATACATGAGACCTGCACTTTCCTCCTGACAACTAGGTCACGGCGTGGAGACAGCAGCAGAGATGGTAGAACTTTCACTGCTAATTATCATTTGTGTTTTAAAACTTACCGGCCCTGCAGCGGGGGCTTCACAGTGAGAACATTAACGGCTTTAAGATCCCGTTTTAGATGCATTCATGCCTGCGACGGCATGTGCAATTGGCTCCTGGTAAACGTTGCTCCAGACATTTGTCACAATATTATTTCCATGTGCGAAGACGGCAAAGGAAAAAGAGGGCGAAAGAGGAGATGGCAGGAACAAAAATGTAGGTGGTGTAGCAGCGAGAGAACTCCTGACAGAAGTAGCCAGAGGTAGACGTCTATCACTGAGCTCACAGCGAAACGGTTCTCACATTCGCAGATCGGAGCACGCCTCTCGCGGAGGAGTCGAGATTCCTCTTGGTGCTCAGCTTTGGCACGTTCATGTGCAACACGTTGGCTTCTCCAACCTGCACAAGGCATCCGCAGTCGCCACCCGTCTGCAGCTTTCATGGCAAGTCCATTCAAAGTGTTCAACGTGTCGTCATTGTCTCCGACTGAAAACACAACAACGACGGGGAACAATTATGGGAAAAGATTACTAAATCAGAGGGCACCATCTCACGATGCAACAACTGGCTGCACATGATTACGGGTTGATGTGCTCCTTGGGGGGAAGTTATGATAATTAATTCATAATTTTGAGCGTAGAGAATGGCTGCTTGGCAGGCCTTCCCGCCGCTGATGCCTAGACTGATTTGTTGAAATGTGCCCCAACTAATGTGACACAGCAATGCTTCAGCCTTTAGCACATGGCTTTAAGTCTGAGCGAGCCTGATCGAGCCAAGAAGCTGGAAATTGGATCTACTTTTTCACTTCTTTTGTATAAATCAGCATTAATCTAGCCGCCACGGCTGAGTGATGTGAACGTGGAGGTGCCTTCAGCTGCAGTCAACACATTTTTTTTGCAGCAGGATGTAAGGCTCTGAATATTTAATTTCACGACATTTAATGCGTGTCTTGGGGTGATGAAGATAATTATTGTTTCATTAACTAGGTGTTAAAGGAAACATTTCATTATATTTTCTAAGTGGTTTATTTCCCTTAGGTGTGGCCATGGTGCAGCCCAGGTGGCAGGATAGAACATTGGCACGTAATGTTTCGTTGGCAAACCACAATCATGTTCAAATGTTCCTGTCATGGCGTACTAAAATTTCAACAGAATGTGTAATACTAGTTCACATTACGTGTATATGAGCTGACTTTTCATATTGGGAGATGGAGGGGATGGTGGTGGAGTTACAATGCGACGAGGCCGGCCAGCCAGGGACCAGGACCAACTGCCAGCCATGTTTGTGGTGCCCAAAACACAATTTTGCCACCTCCATTGTAAAGTCTCACTGAAAACTAGTGGTCGGCATTAGGACACAATTTGGCTATGATCTGATACCAAGTAATACAAGGCCAATATCACAGATTTTGATACTGTTACCTTTTAAAAGGCAACTAACAAATAATATATGGGGAATCTTTGCTGTGAAATACCAAAATAATGAGGTCTATAGTCTCGATACACTACCTGTAGCCTAAATTTAGGAACCCTATACTTTTCACAGTTATATTCAGTCCTTTTCATATTGAAATACGATGTTATTTCTCTTACCTAGTCTCTGGATTGACATGGATATGATGAACAACAGCAACAAAGACGCTGAAGGTTTAAAGATAAGATATTTTGAGACATGTTTGCTTGATGGATCGGTTGGTGTTCTCAACCTATCAGAGTCGGACAAAAAAAAAAAAAAAAAAAAAAGAAAAAAAAAAGTCAGACTGCTTACTTGTCCCACCACAGCTGCACTTTCTCAGCTTTGCTCAAACTTCTAGCTTTAGAAAATGGACAAAGATAACCACAAACAGTAATCCCAAAATCCAGGCTTCAAAATGTTTCTTCAAACATATATGGTTGCTAAATCCTATTTTTTTTTTCTTTTTTAACAGTAAATGCCATTTCCTATAAACTGAACATTTATCCCAACAGTTATTCACTGTGTGTGCGTCTATTCTTCTCCCGGGACAGGTTCCTCCTCTGACTCACCACTGCCTGTGGTGCCTTGTGTTAATGAGTTGGGTTGAGTGCGAGGCATGCTAATAGCAATTGAATATTTAGACTCATATGAAAGCTCACTGTTTAGCTACAATACATTCTATTTAGACGGTTTTGTTTAAGTGTGGACAACATTTCACCTCCCGCCCGTGACCTCGAATGGCTCTAGCACAGTCCAAACCGACCAGCTCCTCATTAAAAAGTTATGTGGGAGTGACATACTTCATCCGTCTTCACAATGCCATCTTGTGGTAATATCCCTTTGCAAAACGCAGGCAGCATTAGAGCTGTTGCTTTATTAGAGCGGCAAAGAACTGATCCTGTGATTCAGCTTGTAAATTAACCACATTTTAATTATAGCACACTACAACCAGTGTATTCCAAGGGCAGTTGCTTGTTACATTTCCATTTTGGAAATGATAATAATGTCACAGAGTAAAATGGCTTAAGCTTAAACAGCTATGGTACTCCATAAAGAAGGAGGGCGGGGTAGATGTGTTAGCACTTCAACCTTTTTTTTCTTTTTATTCGACTTTGCGTTCTCCGCCTTGCTGCCTATTTATAAACATTAAAGTTTACAGGAGTTAAACGCTGGTTTCGCATTCTGCAGCCCACGAGGAATAATCACCACCGCTTATCAAGAAAAGTCAAATACATTAATTACAATAAAACCAGTCCAAAGGTGTAAATCTAAATACATTCTCTCTTGTTCAACGGACTCATTCTTGCATATTTATTTCCTTTACAATTTCGCACATTTCTTGCTGTGTGCTCTCGCATGAAAACACTTTTCTTTTGTGCCACATAAATAACAAAAAAAACATTCAGTCCAAACCCGGTGATACTGTATCTTTGCACATAAGACGGCACATATGGCAATTTTCCCGTTCATGTTTTAATAATGTAGTGATACTGAGAACAGATGATGATGCACATGCATTTTGCACTTCACTGCCACTTTTTTTCCTCTACATATGGTACCATCGTGCTGTGACAGCTGCTAATACGCCATTTTTTTGGGTTGTGCAAAGTGCTGTTGTTTTTCCTGCTTTCTGTAAGTTGTGTTTTTAATAACTGAATATTAACTACAGCCAACGCTGATTACCATGGGGAACAGATCTTTGCCCTGAAACAAATATACTTTTTTTTTTAAAAACACAATTAATATGGAATGAGCCTGGCGTGGGTTGGTCATGTCCTGAGGTGAATTTCTCGGACAGGTTCTTTCATGACGCAAAAGAGATATCCTGCCTGTTTTTTTAAAGACTGGCAGGCACCAATGCGACCAGTATGCAGGGGCGGGCTCAGAATGTTTGAAGGACCGGGGCGGTAAAAATTCAAAGGCCACCGTCGCTGGGAAAGGGCACTGGGCAGGCACCCTAGATGGCACCTCATCACGTTTTGTCCGCTGAAAGGTCATCCGAGGGGACCCTTTTGCAGCATTTTTTTTCTCACGTGGAGGCACTAAGGCGGTGATCGAACATCTAAAACGACGTGGAAAAAACTTTTATTTTGAACCCTGTAAACCCTGCCTGGATGTCAACAGTGAAGGAATTCAATCGTTATCTTTACAACGTTCGACAAAGACACTGAATCGATGTCTTTTGGACATCTATTGCTGAGTTTGACGTCGCTGTAAACACTTCTGCCTTGGTCAAGAGAAGTAGTTTGACTAGGTTGTTTCAAGCATACCTCGGCCTTAACCCTAAGCGCGGCCCTGACCTCCACCATCTGTAATCTAAAGCATTCGATTAGCCGAGCTTATCTGATGCTGTGACAGCCCAGAAGGACAAAGAATGTCCCTCTCCTTATTTAATTGAGTGGCATGTCCCAAAGGTTAGCTACTTCACCCGCATGACCTCGAGCTGATTGTGTTTATTGGCTTATAGGTCCTGTCAACATTTACTGTGTATGCTGCAGTCTTCCCAATCAAGGCGGAATGCCTGCCGCAGCTCAGTGTGACCTTTGTTTGACGTCTACATAACAATGTGTTCATAAACACAGCAAAATATTTGTTGCATTTTTTTTCAGGCTGCAGCTCTCAACACTCTCTTCCCTGTAAAAACCAGTCTCCCCTACCTCTTGCTGCAAAACTGCACGTCTCAGCTACCTACGCATGTACATTCACTTGACATTTCACCCATTGCCTCACAGGGTATAATTGCACGAGCACTGCAGCAGTTTGCTGCATGTCTAGCCCCGGAGTCTTTGTCTGGGAAAGACAATTCAGACTGCACAATGTTCTGAGAGTCAATGCGTCTATAGTGTGAGTACATGCGTGTTTGATGTAAAAGCAGCGATAAGGAACAGACTACCGAACAGCAGCTGTGTGTCCTCTTCTTTCAGAAGATGTGATGATGTGTGAAGAAAGCGAAAGTATCATTCACACTAACTCGACCACTGGACCCTTACGTGCAGCCTGTGTTTATTTGCTCCATGTGCTAATGTAGTATTTCTTCCTCAGAAACACAGAGTGGACAGCGTGTACTCATTTCTGCATGTCATGAGCTGTTCAGTGTGTGATTAGGTAATTATTGCAAGTTCTACAGTAGAACAAAACCCAACAGGCGGCATTAAATTGCCATCTCTCCAAAGATCAAGAGTCTGTGTCACTGTGGCCAGTGTCCGTCTTTCAGAGTCATTTGTGATGTCAATGAATCTCATAAAAAACAAACAGGTAGAAGGATCTTGTTTGAATAGTAACCCTTACCCTAACCCCACAAAGGTCTTATAAAGCATTTAATTGTTTGTTAACCGTGGATAGCTAAACTAAAGTTTGATTAATAAGAGATTTACTAATTATCTATGATGGTATAGAGTCAACTAGAAAATGTTTTTATCGGATATCTGCTGTGGATGTGGTCGTTGTAGGTCGCGTGAACTTCTCTGAAATGCCGATGGGTGTCGCCTACTTTGAGAAATGTATAATAATAAGCAATTGGAACTGCAACCTTTTATTGTATTTACTGTACCCAGCAATGGGAACAAGAATTTACAAGCCAACCGGAATTGGAACAAACGGATAAGGTGTTCAACTCAGACTTTCACTCATGTCAGAACTTGCCAGGAACTACAGTTTTTTACCTGTTGATCCACTCCAGTCTCTCTCTGTTTCCCTCTCATCCCTGTGCTAAAGACCGAAGAACAGAACCGACCCAGTAATGTCGCTCGAGTTGAAACATTTGGAACTTGGTGTGGAAACATCTTTGCGCCTTACCGAAAACTCTCAGCTGAGTTTGTATAGAGTTGCATTGCCTTCAAAATTCACCCCCTTTTCCCATCTAAACATACTACACACACCCTGAATTTCAATGTCATATTTGTAGTCTTCATGCCCAACTGAAGCTGCCTTAAGCTTCGTCTCTAGAGACAATGCACCAGGCTATATGCAGCTCCTCCTGGAGCCTCAAAAACTTCTTTAGTTATTTTTTTCCATATGCAGTTGTGCTCACCAAAGACCTCTAAAGAGACTGGTGGTTAAAATCTGTGCATAGTTTCCCCCTTTTCAGGCATATGAAGCTATTCAGGCCTCAGCAGATACCTTAACTTGAGTAGATTCAGCACGGAGCTTTTTTAAATTTTCTTTATGAGTGACGGCCATTGCCTCAGAGTTGAACGGGTGAATGAACTTGTTAGCGAATAAGATAATGAATGCGAGGGGAAGAGTGAACATGCCATTTGTTAACACAGGATGCAGAGTTTGTGAGAATATGTTTATATTTTCAAGGCCAGAGTCTGGTAATGGCGATCGCATGCCCATTAGTGAACAGGACACTTCTGAGACCGTGGGACTAAGGATAACTTGATAAAGTTGGTTTACATTCCCTCGAAATAGGAGAACAGAAAGCTAAAAAGTTCTTGTTTGCATGAGACAAAATACAAAAAAAAAAAAAAAAAAAATACCATAATTCCTGACAGAAATCAATATTTACACTCAATTTAAAGAGACAATACTTATGTATGCAGTCCATGTTAAGTGTTTGCAAAAAAGTTTAGAACTAGTGTTTGAGGCTTATTCTGCCTCCCAGGAGGTAGCTGTTGACATACATATCAATATCCCGTGTCTCGGTCCAAGATGAATTGCAGTGTTGTGCACAGATGAACCAAAATTAAGTGGTAAGTCAATTTAAAATTTGTCACTCAAGGTAGCTCACGGGATACACTTTTAGTTTGATAATTGCAAGCATGATAATTTGTACCACAAATTGAAGTAAACAACGAAGGAAAATGAATAGAACTATCAGACATCATATTTCTATTTCAACTCACCATTTCCAGAGAAGTAACATGATGCGGCCACCATTTTCTGGTGTGCAGAAACTGACGGTCGTGATTCTAGGAACTGCTCTGTCATTTGTAATTCTGTGGTCGAGATGTTGACAGCCAGCGCCTGAAGGTAAAATACGAGCCTGCCATGCAGCTCACGTAGCTGTTCCACTTGCAGCTTCCCGATTCTCTGCAGGGAGATAGTAATACTGAAATGCTTTTTTGTTGATGTGTGCACAAGGATAGACAGATTTAACTGGTGAAGTAGCTTAGCTAGTGTACTGCTCAGGGACATCATTGTGAACAGATATATAACCTATGAAAATGTCCAAGCGTGACCTCAGTTACCAAGCAACCGGCACAACTGAATTGATTACTCTCTCCCCTTAAGCCTAGAACAAATCTGGCATTTTCTGAGCTCCCACATCTATTTTTGTTTGACAAAAAGGCTGTCCTCCTGTAATGTTCTAAGGGTGCAAACATGTACTTTATGTACAGAAACTTTTTTTCACCCACCATTACAAGGTAATGTAATAAAAGGAACATAAAAGAAAAAGGCGCTGCGGTTAGAGAGGTGGGTGGTGCATTTATCCCCTACCACCATGACCCGTGTTCCACTCAGAAGTGTTTTACACAGTGTAAAGCTGAACTTTTTCTCCTATAACCATGATTAAAAAGCACATTTCAACAGAATCACTTTTGCATTCTCGAAATTATGAAATAATCAAGAAGTGCTATTGTGAGACACATGATGCCAATTTCAGTGTGTTGTCACAAACCCTTTTTTCAGTTTAGGAGTATAATCATCACATTTGTGACATACTGAGAATCCGGCATTGCACTACTGTAGTTGCACTACATCTTTGGTGTCAAGACTGTCCGTGTACTGTGCTGCCCATCGTCCACCATCTTGGAGCAGGTTACACACACATGGTGTGTTAGGATCCCAGTTTTTTTATGTTCTCGTCCCCTGTTTTATTTTGAAAATGGTACACTCATGCTTCGCCTCCTGTGTGTTTTTCCCTCTCAGTGTTTTTTTCATTCCTTCGCTCACCAATCCTTTTCCCTTCCTCATTCCACCTGTTCCTCATCATTAGTTTTGTTGGTATTCAGTCTTTGTTCTCCCTTTTGTCTACGCCTGTTTGCTCCATGTTACTCCACCTTGTTCCGTCTTGGTCTGTGTCCACCTGTCTGCTACTCTGTCCGCTACTGTCTTCCCCCTGTTGTGTCATCTTTGGTGTCTCCTCACGTCTCGCCTGGGTATGTTTCTGGTTTTTGTTTTGCTTTTGTTTTGCACTGCTTTTTAGCTGCATTTTGGTTTCAGCTCTGTTTCTTAAAGCTCGCCTTCTCTTCCCCTATTTCCTGCCTCCAGCGTGTGACCACATTTGGGTCCTCACCTTGCTAAAACCATAACATAACATAGTGCACCTGAGTGCTGTGCAGTTTTTTTTCTGCTTTGAGACTGAGACTCTCATCCCCAGAAGAAAGACAGCATCTTGTTTGTTGTGCGGATGTGTGAAATAAGCTATGTGTATGTGTTTTTCGTAAGTAAATGCTCTTCCTCTCTTAGACGCAGTGAGGACCTTGATGTTGTATATGTGAGGCACTCTGCCACACTCTAACCCTGTCAACATGATTTGTGTTTCAGCTGCCTTTTAGTCATTCACAGTTTTCTGACAGAGCTGATAGACATTACTTTTAACTCTGTACATTTTCTGCATCCAATCACAAGTGCAACAACGGTGATGAAGCTCCGCTTACAATAGCGAATAAGTCATTTCCATTTTTACAATGTTCCCCTGACCTTAACAAAGGTACTCTCTTTATCTAAACCACGATATATCCTTAAAGTTTTTTCTGTGCTTAAACATAATCAAATCTTAACCAGAGGATTGCTGAATCATATAACACATTTATTTTTCAACAGTAATTTGAAAGAGCTTCTGATGGCATCTATAAATTGTATCATCCTGCTGGCAAACATCAAATCAAAAAATGTTTGGCATGAAAAAAATGACAAATATTGTCTTTAAATGCGGATAACATGTTGCGTTTCATGCTGCTTTCTGTCATTTTAATCACGACCGCAATCTTTTGCCCACCATGATGGTTTTGTAATCATTTATCCACCACAACATGCAATCAAGATTTACTTCATAATGATCAATAGAATCAGAGAACTGTGTTTATTGCTGGTTTAACAAAACCTTAACCAGACGGGAAAACAGGTGTAACACCAGAATGACATATGTGGGGGCAGCAGTAGCTTGGTCCATGGGGACCCGGTGTAATGACCCATTCGATTCAAGAGGTGGACTGGTAGCTGGGGAGATGCCAGTTCACTTCCAGGGCCCCTTGAGCAAGTCATCTAACCCCCATCCACTGCGGCAACACATAACTCTGACATGTCTCCATAACTGTAAAAAGTATCGGAATGAAAAGATGATTTTCCCAATCAAAATTACAAACAACCCCCTTTTGTCATTTAACTGCCAGGACCTGTTGCATTAACTGGTGCAAACACATACTTTAATCCCCCTTGTGGTCATTTATTTTATTTAAATGTTCATATTTAAATGTGTAAAAGCAGAGAAAAGATAAATATCTGACTCCTACAGACATCTATCACCCATAACGTCTTGCATGCTCTTCTCCACAGCCCTCTTTTTCAGTTGATTAACTCCATCTGAATGCCAGCATGTACAGTGCGTGTTCCATCTGTGGCCTCTAATTGCAGTGACATGTGTTGTATGTTAGCGGCAAACACGTTTATTGTACAGTTCATTGTTATTCCCAGTAAAACTGGAAAAATTATGATAAAATTGTTGATCTTTAAAGGAGTCATCAACTGGTTTTTTACATATCCAGTCCCTCTTGGATCACTTTGGATCAATTCTTAAAACTTATTAGAAAAAAAAATAAAAAATCAAACAGAGATTGTTCTGACACTTTTTCATACCGCGACTTTCTCACGCGAGATTATGCACGAGGTTTTGACTGGTCCGGATGTGCATTGTATTAATATGTGCATATGTGCAATATGTAATAGGTGCGCGTTGATTGGCCGCAGGAAGGACAGAGCCGGAATGGGGGGCGAGCCTGCATGCACACACAGACTCCAAAACCTAAACAGCCCCCTGTCATGGCGCACACACTAAATGACGAACCTCACAGAATTCAGGCATTTATGTACGAGCCGGAGTCGGAAACCGAACGGGAGAGTGAAGAGGCAGAGACGGTGGAAGAGACACATTTACAGCAGGATGTCTCTGAATGGTATATTCTTTTTTTTTCCTTCTTACTTTTCACACTCGTGTTTTACATGTAAGGCCTGAGTTTTAATGCTGGTGGTCACGATGTGTGGTGTGAAAATGACAGAGAAATAGGCAGATTCGGCGTGCTCACTCAGAAAGTCTGGCTGAGGACGGCTGTGAGCCAATGCTTATGCAAATAGCCTCCTGTGGTAACGTCACCACAGGAGCAGAGTCAAAATCTTGTGCTTTAGGAACGCGCACTATTGTGCGCTATTCCTGTTCGGAAAAAGAGCCAAAGCGAAAAAAATAAGCCACTTTCAAACTCCAGCTTTTCAGGCAAGTTTCAACAGAGGTCCAACACCAATATGCATGATTTAACGAGAGAAATTGCGATTTCCGTGTGATGACTCCTTTAAATGCCAGCATGTTCTGAAATGTGATCT
Organism: Sparus aurata; assembly: GCF_900880675.1. Lineage (NCBI taxonomy): Eukaryota > Metazoa > Chordata > Actinopteri > Spariformes > Sparidae > Sparus > Sparus aurata. The sequence continues at coordinate 18,163,622 of NC_044198.1, forward strand.
AAAAATCTGCTGTTTGAATCATATTCAGCTGGACTGCTGTATCCTCAAACTTGCGACTCGGCACGTCCCAAATGAGAATTTCAGATATACCTTTCAGGAGAAGCTGCTCCGATTCTCTCTATTCCATTACAGAACTGTCAGTGTGTCACAGTGGGAGCGCTCTGCTTTTAAAAGAGGATGAGAGAAGCGTGTTATGAAAGGCGGACTGACCCTGGCTCCTTGTTCTGGGATCCTCCAGAGCCTGAAAACTGTTAGACGCAAAGCACTTTAAAATCATAGAGACTGTCCAGTATACAGGTCAGTATACACTGGGTTTGTTTATTTGTTCCCTTACTTAATCCTGCTGCTCTGTTTACTGTTATTTCAACTGGTGTGATGCCTCTATCATTAAAGTTCAGCTAAACAAGTTTTACTGAGTCCAATTATTAAAAAAAAAAAAAAAAAGGTGTCTGCAGACATTTCCAAACAGGTTCAACTTTTGCACGCTGAAAAGAAAGTAGATACATTTATGTCAAAATTCCTTCCTCTGAGAAAAAGAGACGTGGCGCTGGCATTTAATGGCCGACTTGCTGACAGTTCTCTGATTATCTTGCCAATGGTGCTGCAAGTTTATGCTTTTTCATGAGATAAACATCAGATGTACAAAGCAATGCAAGAATTCAAATGAATCTCTGAAATGAATGTGGCCGTTATTCTGACTGTTAAATATACTGTATTTGTAATAAAACCTTTGCTGTATTTACCGCCTTATTTCTGCAATGTAAAATGGTATGCAGGATTTGACTGCTCAGCTGAATTGTGAGGAATTTTAACTGCTGCATAGATAAAGTATATATATAAGTATGAAAGTAAATTTGAGTTTTTAAACGCTGACTTGGATAGGATTCTTGGCTTTATATTTATTCTGTATAATACAATATATGTAAATTACAAGATAAATCATCAGATGGACCTGAAACTCAAACTAACTCAGACTCATGGATTCAGACTTGAGGATTTATTTGGAATTTAGAACTGGACATCTTTGCTCTGAACTGATTGGCTAAAACATACCATCAAAGTTCTGAGAAATGTCGGCAAAATGGCTTACAGTACCTTCTTACTACAATTAATTTGTAAACGCCATGGACAGTGTATTATTAAGTCTCATGAAACAGACAGAGTGCTGATACCCTACAAATTACATGCAGTATTATGCCATAACTGCAACCGACTCCATTATCATAATTACAAATAATACAAAAAAATGTATAAATTGAAAGGTGCAGTATGAAGGAATTGCCCCCCTGTTGAATTTATGCTAAAAACAAATTGCAGTAAGCTAATGGTTCGGACTGGGCTCAGAGCACTGCGCAGGAGATTTGGACCAGGACAGGCTAGGGTTAGCAGGTTAGCATATCAACTTCTGTTCGCTCTGCAGCACAACACATAGACGTCATAACTTTAAAAACATATTTTTCTTCCCATTCTGTTGATAATTTTGGTTATGAATTCTGAATGCTCAAGTAACATCTTGCATATTGCATCTTTAAAATCCAAAGGTTGTCCAAAAGTAATGATGTGGGAGGAAAAGTCCACATCATTATGTAAAAAGGAAAAAAAAACAGTATCTTGAGGAAACCTGACCTGTGCTAACCACAATTCGGTGACTCATCCTCTGAAAGATAATCTTTACTCAGAGGAGGGTGTGCAGGACTGGCAGAAAACTGATGCAACTGGGAGGAAAGCATGTCAGATAAAATGATAGGACAACTGCCCATCAAATCAGCCTGATATCAGGTGACGTGAAAGTGAACCCAAAATAAAAAATATGGGCCAAAAATGTTAATAATCTTTCAGAGAAAAGGACAAAACTGATGTGTTGTGTAATGACAACTCATCATCATTTGTGTATTGTGACAGCTTGGCATTGAGTGTCCCCTCAGATCTCATGTGTATTCTTCTGTTAGAGTCACGCGTTAAATTAAATATTAAAAACAGTGCAATGCATTGGTGCTGCCCCAAAAGCGCATGTCTTATTCATCGTTCCTCTGTAAAGAGATTCACTAAATCCAAGGCCAAAGCTGTTTTCAAGTTTAGGGTATAACTCTGAATGCAGTTAACCTTATCAGCACCAGAAACTCAAGCTCTCCTCTCGCTCCCAGCCTTTCTCAAGTGATCATCGCTCTCTGCCCCCTGCACAGAAGAGGTGAAGAGGTATCCCTTCATCTAATGCCGACCTGGTCATTTTCTCAGAGGAAGGAGTTTTCATTCTGTGTGACAAGAGGCCTGATCAAGCAGATGTCTTGATGGATTTGGAGTGGCTCGTTTCTTCCAGAGAACAATGCAGGATGGACACAACGAACAGGAAAAACCCAGCATGAGTGAAACGTTTGCCTCATCAAGAATAACTGAGTCGAGTCAGGTCCAATTTATATGCAAGTGTAACCGGTTCCTGATCAAGAAAGAGGAAAATAGTCGAAAACAGAAACCTCAACAATTATTCTTACCCAACACATCTCTATATCTAAGTTATTGAATTGGTCGATTGTCAGTGACACGTAAACAACATATATCGCCATTCCGATAACAACATGACCATTGCAGCATTCCAGCTACAGGCCAACTGGAACTTCATTCTACACTCGCACTTCACTCAGGCTTAGGCAGGAAAACTACTTTGTGGTTAGCTTTGACTTCTAAAACTTATTGGTTAGGTCTAGGAAAACATTGTTGATGGGTTAAAAGAAACTACTGTGCTTAACTACATTTAGTCATAAATGTACATAGGTTTCGTACACAACTTGAGTAACATGACGTAACTTAACTACCTTCGTATGTTAAAAGTACTGTGCTTGTTAAACCCAACCTAAGATCAACTACTACCACTGTGGGTCACCACCTGATAAGAAAAATAAATATGGGTCGTAGTTACGTTTCTTTCACAGTAAACATTTACGGTTGTTTCCCTGCTGCTAAATCTGTTTGCGCGTTAGCAAAAGGTTCCCAAATATACATCATCAATTTTTTTTCCACGTGTAAAATGTCTAGAAGCTATTCAAGCAATATTTAAAAATGTGTGAATTTGTTTCCAATCCAAAGTCTTCGGCTGCACTATGTCTTTTGAGACTTGCCTGTGTAAAGCTCTCATTAACTTCCCTTGTACCTCCCTTCAGAAAAGGAATAAAGCGTAAGAAGACGGAATATTTCTCAAAATACTCTGTCCTCAACACCGAGGGGATCTGCATAAAATTGAAAAGGCTATGTCACACAGAGAAAACAAAGACATCACCTACAGATACATATTCAAAAGCTCAGCAAGATCCAGTACCCCCGCCATCAGCTATGCTGGGTGCATGACCTGAGCGGAAGTTCAACACAGCGCATTTGCCTTTTATTTCCAGACATCCTGCAGGATGCAGACAAAAAAACAAAAAAACAAAAACACTTACATAAAGCAATATCTGAGAAAAGCATCCAAACAACAGGAGCACAAATGTGTCCGTTCAGATGTATCAAAGAGTGCAGGAAACAACAAGTGGGACTGTGACCGTGTGTTTTGCCTCATCACCTCGACAAAGAATGTTTTTAGTCAGCCTAGTTTGTCTGATAGCAGGATGTCCTCAAACTCTGTCATTAGAGTGCAAAAGAATGTGATGTTAAGTGAGGCAAACAAACAAATTATTCATTTGTTTGTGTCTTTGCGGTCAAGGCTGTGATTTGTCTCGTTACTCCAGAACCTTGAAAACCTTTTTATCAGGATTCTTCATTTCCTTGATTAAATCAGCATAGGCGACAACCAATTTTTCAACTGCAAAACCGAATCTCTTCAATTTGAATATGTCACTAACTGCTACAAATCATAGAAAAACTTCTCTAAATGTTACCTGGGCTGAGAGCTAATTAGCATGTAAAAGCTTTGTTTTCCAAAATGTTTACCTCGTTAGCGTGGTCGGATTTATATAAATTCTCAGCTCTTGAATACGCTGTGAGACTGCAACCACGTTTAAGGGTAAATTTGCACATACCACCTCTGAGCGATCCTGAAACATTTACTAGCATCTGAACAATGTGTCTAAATTGTCATTGACTGTGATCCCGTTCCTATTGACAGTATGATTAAAACTCCATAAATCTTTTGTTTTATGTAACAGAAGAGATGTATTGAATCGTTGTTTCTTGGCTCGCGGCTAAACTACCCACTGAATCCCATCGAAATCTGTTCACACATTTTTGAGATATTTACTGACAAGCAATTGCGACCAAAAACATAACCTCTCTGGCAGAGAAGGTATCAGATAGTAGCAGAGCACTAGAAGGGGTGAGAAGGATTTCACTGATGGCAGGCAGAAGTTGTTGCCAGTAGAAGAGGGACACCATGCTGCAGTGACTTTCATTGGACTGTTTATTTTTATTGGATTCTGTTCTGGATGGCAGCGCAGAGTGAGCTCTCATGTCTGACAAACAAGGGACTTGAAACTCTCTTCTAAGCTTAACAAAACAAGACAACCAATGCCAACAGGAGCAGGAAGAGAGCTAGCATTCAAAAATCTGAAAGCAAAAGCACTGATTACACGCCTCACAGATCACAAAGATTTTGACTTTCTTTGATGCAATCTGTAACAGACAGACTAGGTGGTTGATTGGTGAATTGTCCGTCACTGTAGGGCTCATCATTGCAAAGTACAAAGTGCAAGGTGAAAGAAAACTCAGGGACACTGTAATGGACAACCAGACAACATTTCTTTCGCTTTCACAAAATCATGTCTGACAACACATTTTGACCTAAGAAAAAGCATTCTTTTATAATTACAATTAAAAAAACAAGTTGTGAATCATAGTGAAAGGTTTTTAATCAACAGAGACCGGGTTAATCTAAGGATTTTGTAGAGAGGCACTGTTTACTTTCTCCATTTTAATGTCTGGTCGCCTTTCTTCTATTGCTTTGATGTAAAAAGTTAAATTAGTCGAGCATCACTCGTGACATAAGTATAGTTACTTACGCAAAGTACGTTACACCACTTACGTTCATCAACCTACTTAAAAAACAAATCACTCTGCACTCTTGGTCACACTCTGCACGCAAACCCTGGACTCTTGGGGTCCAGTGCATGACCTATCCAACCACGTCAACCACCACTGACTAGCACTTTCACCCTCACTACTGCACTAGAGGGGTGCTTCATGAAGTGACGTTAAAGGGGGTAACTACAGCGTCACTAACCTGGCCTCTGTGTTTGACTCCTACGGGGGGACAATGGGCTGGTTTGCTGGGTTATCTCAACTGACTACACAGATTGTTGTATTTGACACTCAGTACTTAATTCAAATCAATAAATTGTTGGGACCCACAGATGAAGTCATTCATTGTGGATTTCAAAATGGACTCTGAAATGAACTCAGTGTCCCAGAATTCCCCATTCTTCACACCTAGGTGCAGAATTCAGGTTTGAGCTACTATTGGTCAGGGTGACAGACCCCCTGCTGATCAGGTAGTCAAAACCCCAGAGCATTCAATGTTCTCTCTCTCACTCAACGCGCTCTACTCCTTTAACTTTGGATCTTCAAGGGCTCCTCTCCACCTCCCCCCACGGGGCTGCCTGCCTTCTAGATCCCTTCTTCTGGGCCCAACAAGCTGTGGGGAGCTGCAAGCTGCATTGGCAGCAGGCCCAAAGAACTTCTCCTCACTGCAGCGACACGAGGTCCTGCCAATCTGAGGATCTAAGGAACACCAAGCAGGTTAGCACCGAGCTGCTATCCTAACAAAGTAAAGGAGCGACCAGTTTCCTCCTCTGCCGACTTTCATCAAACCTTGCACAGCAAGAGCAGCTTGTTCAACCTTGGAGCCCCAACTTTCTCCTGCAACCGCCAGCACCTTCTCCTCAAAGACTGGTAACGTTGAACTGGGCTTAGATAGCAAACCATAGCACGGCTAAGCACAGGACTTTAAACTCTGGTTGATGTAATGTGTTCAATTGATGTGTTTGTTCAATGTTTTGGTGTTATGGTGACCTCGAGTCAAGTTATTGGTAGTTTGCTTTCCTAGACGGCTAATTCGACATTAGTTGAATTATGCTTCACACAGACTCAGGGTCTCTGCATGCAACTAACCATCTTCTATAACCTGGCACCACGTCACACACACATACATACTCACAGACACACACATTCCTGGAGGCTAGAGCATATCACACCCACATGTGATATCATTGACCGCCATTGTTCCTTTGTTCTGCCAGGCACTCGCACACACACACACACACACACACACACACACACACTGGTATAGTACATGTTAGTTAGATTGTGTGTTTCCATTTTGTGTTAAATAAAAGATCTTGAACCTTCTTGCTGTCTATTTAATATTGTACATGAGTGAATGTTGCCAACCTCTACACTGTCAAGAACTCCAAAATCCTTCAACCATTACTAGCTGTTATGGTGAATTTGGTTGTAGTTATTAAGTTAATTATTAACCAGAGTTATAAACAGTTCAGTACGTTTTTATGAGACTGATTTAGTAAAATTGCTATCTTTTTCCCTTCTTCAAGGGTGGTGCCCCGAGGTGATCTAATGCAAATTGGATCATATTCGTTCGTTCGTTCGTTTTCTTCCGCTTTATCCATGCGGGTCGCGGGTGATGTTACCGCTTTTATACCACCCTTTTTCAAGGTGGAGCGGGAATACTGGGGCCAAATCCAGTGGCTCTATGGGCGAAGGCCAGGGTACTCCCTGGATGAGACGCCAGCTCATCGCAGGGCCCTTACTGATGGCAGTGGCTGCCACGAAGGTGCCAACTGCACATCAGGAGCAGTGTTGGGGTTCAGCATCTTGCTCAAGGATGCTTCGGCTTGTAGCTCAGTCCCGCCCAGGGGAGCCAGGGATTTGAACCAGTGACCTTCCGGTCACTAGTCCTCAGCTCTACCCACTGAGCCACAGCCGCCCCTGGATCATATTATTTATCATAATTAATAATTATCCCAAATAATCATTAATTATTATTGATAGCCAAATATGTAACTTAATTCAAACCAGTAATGTCATGTTTTGTTTTTTTTAACATAACTTCCCTATACTTCTTTGTCTAATTTTATAGATGAAGACAAACACAGTGATTCATTTTACTAAGGTATAAATGCTAACATGTGCAGCCTTTAACTTGAGAAGTTAAAGTATACCTTAACTAATGTCCTCTAATGGTATTTATTGAGATAAGACAAAACAAATTACCTCTATTCATTCTCCTCAGATAAGACGTAACCTCGCCACCACCAACACCGCGATTAGGGCTGTGAGTCTACAAATCTTTGACAGCAGGGAGGTCTGAGGCTTCTTGGCCCTGGTAGCAGCAAGCTGTTCAAGTGCTTTGTGTGATGTTTTAAAAAGGGCTGACAATGCATGCAAATCATCTTGAGTGTCTGGGATGTTAATGCGCCCGAATCACTAGAGAGCAGTATCCTGCCAAGCTGAACTTTAACCAGTGCTATACCTGTAATCACAGGGTTTACTCCCCTAGCTGTCTCATTGGAGAGAAATTAAATGTCTTGCGGGGCCCTCAGCAGTCAGATTGAATGTTTGTGTTGTTACCACTGAACACACACTGTCAATCATGACAGATTGCCCAAGGTGGAAGGGCAGATTAGGAGACACTTCACGCGTTTAAATCAGCTTCTTGTCAGAAACCAGGCATCTGTGAATTAGTCTGGGGCTTTTTTAATGTGTTTCTTAAGCCCTTTATTTAAAAAGTGTCTTATACCTTGATTAGCAAACTTTCCACAGGGAGGTTTGGTTGTAATTATAAGCAGTATCTGATTGTTACTAAAAATAGAAAAAGCAATATTCCCGTGCATGTAACGGGCACCTATGAGAGTGAGACATACCGGAGCTGGGACAGTGTGACACTTTAAGGAATTTATGGCAACTCTAAATACCCCAGATCTCCTTTTTCTAACCAACGACACACAAAAGCGTACAGTTACAGCTTCTGACAGGTGTTAGATTGATTAATGTATGATTTTAGCATGCTGAGTGTGGATATTTTTCTCTTGCCCTTCTCCACCAAACTCCAGTCAATATCACCTTGGGGGGATGCAGGGGTGTGGAGGCAGGTTATATTAGGTATTTGGTTGATATATGACTGGCCTGCATCATTTCTGACTGCCTTATCGATCAATCACTCAGCAAGATGGAGATGCACAGGCAGACTTTTTTTAATGACCCCAACCTAAGTCGGAGGCAGACGCCGCTTTGTATTTTGTTCTCCTCATAGTTCACATCACATCGCATCCCAGCATGCTCCTGTTTTATTTTTGTGTATTTTGTTTTCTGGTGACTTTTATTCATATTTTTTAAATCTATTTTTCATATATAAGGACCCACACAAATTTAGAAAATTAGAGCATGTACAAGGTCCACTGTATCTAAAGAGGGTTTTGTAATAGTGCAGCCTTTCCTTTATTGTCAGCTCGCCACAAAATCTTATTCGAGAAATATATGGATTTCTTCTTGACCCCACATCATCTGCAAAATATAGTAGCTGCAGTGTGTGTAAAAGTCCCTGAGGTTGTGGTTTAAATGGTGTACAGTCTTCAACATGTCAAGCTTAATTCCAAAGCGAATGCCAATCAGGTGCACCAGGGCCTTATCCCTGATGCCGTTTTGACCCTCTGAATAGATATATCTGTGTGTGTGTCTAAGCAATTTTGCAGCCTCCTCAGTATTTTTCGTCCATAATTGCCTCCTGTCAAAATGTCTGAGTGAGCTGATTGCAGGAAATAGGACAGGACATGCATGCCCCTCATTAACCCATCAGTTGGTGCAGCAGATGTGGCAGATTGAAAGATAGGCTAACACGGGCAGATATCACCTCTGTAGTTGGTGTTTTTTTTTTCTTACAGTCTGTCATCATTTTCAAATGTATTAAGACAGGATTTATGTTGAAATGATAGTTTGCTCAATTAGCGTGTCATGTTACCTATGGCAATTCTTCTTGCACATACAGCACAGCAGTGACATAAAGAGTTGAGGTTACTGATAGCAGTTTCCCCATTGGAAATTAAACATTTTCTTTTGGGGCTTTTTATTATAGAAGATAAATTTATCCCGTCCAGGCTCACATCATCACACTTTGGGTGAGACACAAGGTACATCTTGGACACATGAATAAAACAACTGAACTGATTCACACCTAATGCATGAGCCTGTCCTCTCCAGTAAAAAAACCCAGACATTAGCATCGCCCTGGTTCCCTTAACAAAAAGCATTTGGGATTTATCAATTGGATTCCTTATTATTGCAGAAAATAAGTTTTGTGGCAAACACAAGTTTATGATACTTCACCATCTTCACAAATAAATGCCACTTTTAGGATTTTTGAAGCATATATGCGACCACCACATGTAAAAAGCTAACATTAGGCCAGAAAAACAAACTATATCGCGGGACGCTTTTAATGTCACCACCAAAGCCGACTAGTGAGTAGATGAGTCTCCTTGTTCGGCAAGATGATGTTTAATGTCGGGAGGAACGGGAAGTGCACAGAATGCAACTCAATTCCAGGTTTTGGGACTCAAATCAGTACGCCTGTTGCTGTTAGTTTGCAACAATCATACAGTATACAATAGAGTATATTATTTCGGTAGTCATTGGCATTTGGCCTATTCAGTCGCATAGGTGTGAAAAATGGTTTGCTGTACAGTATAATCATGCATATATTTATGAGTTTCACATTCACCTTGAACTCGCAATATTTTCATTTGGACTGTGGAGGATAGCCAGAAGATGTCCACAGTTATGTTGACGATACACTCACTTTTTTTATACAGAAAAAAAAGGGTTGGCAGATACCAAACCAGGACCTACTCACTGTGAAGGCTGGAGTTCTACCCACTGTCCATATTTAAATGTAAAAGCTCCTGCAAATGAAGGTTCTCCCCAAATGAATCCAAGCAGCATATGAGATTCTCAGGGAGCACAGAAAAACTACATGGAATATACTGAAGAGAACCCAGAGGGTACATATCACTGAGATGCAGTATATACATTATGCACAGGGCAGAAGATGCCATCGCAAGTATGGTAATAAGACAGTCGAACAGGAGGTGGAGGAGGGAGAAATCAGCACGTACACTACAGCAGGGGTAAGCAGCAAAATGAGCCGAGGTAGAGGCAGCATACATGATCAGAAGAGCGAGAGGGAAAGAGTGAGCTTGTTAGATTGTTAAGGCTGTCTTACCGACTTGTTCCAGTGTGACCGATGATGGCTATAGTCAGCTAGTACTTATCATCTAATGGTGTGCATGACTTTAGTGTGCCGCCCAAACTTGCACAGCTTGAGTCAGACACATCAGAGGATAAAGAACTGTTTATTTGCGCCAAACGACACAGATTGCGCTCGGCGTTGGGCGCTTTGTACTTCTGTGTACTCCCTGAATAAAACCAAGCAGAATGTGACATTATAATTCTGATCCCATTTAAGCCTTGTATTAGTCGACCAACTACTATCCCAATAATACAACTATGATGCACATTGTATGATACGGCTTTATGTTGACACAAGGATATCATAACCTGTAAGATAACAAGAAGCATATCTGCTGGACTGCATCGTGAGTTTATGTCCGTCAAGTGGGTAAGTCAATCAATTAGTAAGTCAGCCAGCTGCTGACAGGTTGCCCATACTGCGTTGTTAAGATAACACTCCTCCAGCATACAGAGAGAAATCAAATTAATTCATAATATCAATTATTACTGTTCAATGAATATTAAACATTCAAATCAATGCTAATATAATATTAATGCCCCCCAGTTGAATCAGCCGTATTCTGCCTAGCTGAAGCGGCTTAAGTTTCTAATTGCCATTCAGATTGGAGCCATTTAAAAGTCATCCTCCATAGCCTCTCCAAACACACCCATTTACTTCTGCAACCACAGCAGCCTTTTGGCCTACACAAGCTTTTTGGCCTGTGAAAACCTATCCTCTCAGTCTGGAGCTTGCCAGTGCCAGCCCAGGGCTTGGATGGCCTCCTTCTGCAGCTTGACAGCCTCCCTCACTGCCGGTGTCCGTGGAGAAAGTTTGCTCCGAGGTGAGAGTTGAAAATGATTTTTGGACCAACTTGTTCTCAGCAAATCCGGGGCTGCACATACGGCGGCGCACAGCGCTGTCTCCGCCATCTGATTCAAATCACTACCAGGTGGTGATCAGTTGACAGCTCAGGCCCTCACTTCACCCAGGACATAACACCTCACGCCTAATGAGACAGCTACAAAGACAGTCATTGATCTTTGGCCCAAAGAGCTCCGCTTCTGCCAAATGAAGCCGTTTGAGATTTGGGCAGAGCAGCACAGCTGAGTTTGTGTTTCTGTAGATCAGTGGCACATTGTGCTTTCTGGTGCACATTTTGGCAAGACATTTTGTCTGCATTTCTGCCGGCTCGGACCGCTTCTTAATCACGAGTGCAAAGACCAGTTTCAAACTGAGAACAAACTGCTCTGCTTTGCTCACATTGCACAACGTAATCCTGTTTTTGTTATCTAAATTTGAGTTTTCTTGTGTGGATTGGATTACCCTAACTCTCGCATACACTTAGTATGCATCTTGTGTCCCTGAAGTTCTTTTATAACGATGCTACCTGATTGGAGAAAGAAAAGTTGGCAGGCTCATTTCAGATAAAGTAAATTAAAGCAAAAACTACTTCGACAAATTGATAATAACATTGCCATAATAAATTCATATGCATTATATTTGTACTGTCATCATTAGTGCATTTAATCCTCCATGGCTGAGCATCGTCAAAGGCAAAGGCAATGTCGCTAAAGAGCATTAACCTTTTGTGAACTGCTTAAGATTAATATGCAAAAAATTAAATGCACTGCAATGGTTTAGTGCGGAATCATCCAGTTTACTTACAGAAAGCTATAGGAAGACTTGGGTGATTGTATTTGTGTTACAGTATCACTGCATCTATTTATTTTTTTTTTGCTAAAAGAGCAATTCAGTGCTAAGTTTTGTGCATTTTAAATAAACATAATCATTACCGGGACTCTACAACATTAAGGCATTAGACGCATGGATTGGCAGTTCGGCTTTTCATAATCCATTGGAATTGCGCAGCAGCCATTTGAGTCAGCCACTGAACTGTGCATCAAATTATTATCATGAAAATATTTTCAAAACCGAGACTCCTAAGCCTCACAACAAAGTTTGGCTAATTTGTCTGCGTAAAGTGGGTGTTTTATTGAGCCACAAAGCTTGAGAGAAACCCATAACGCAGTTTATCATAAATGTGTTGCAAAACATCCAATGTACCAGTCACGCCTGTATGTGACTTGTTTATTGTTAAGACAAATAGCTCATAATAAAAACAAAAGCACACATATTCTAAGTGCAAACACTCTTAATAAGGTGTTAAAGCCACACAGACTTCCTCTATATATGGCAGGTTCAGTCAGACAGACAGAGAATGAGTCTTCATATACACAAACACTCACACTGACACAGCAGAGGGAGACAGACACTCTCCCAGTCTTGTTAGAATTGACTCCAAAATGAGTCAGACGTTATGGGTGCACGGGCTCAGAAACAAACACACACAAAAACAAGGCCCCTCAGATACGTGAGCCAGCCCCAGTCATTCACCTCAAAGAGTCAGCCTGTTTGTGAACAAACACGGGCAATGGAATATGTGATCTAAATATTGCAAGTTCGAGGGCTTGTGTTGTGCACAGGATGTCACAAAGGAGCCCTGTTTGATTCCGACATGCATTATTTCTCTCTTCGTTATATCAGCTGATAACAGCCTAACAATAAGCAGATTTACCTCACACAATTTAAATGCAGCCAAGTGCTAAGAATGGATATTTATGTGTTAAAGCTGGGAATCAATATGCTACAGTCTTCCATTTCACAAATCCCTTCTCACCTCTGCTGAGCAGATGGCTTGTAAAAGAAAAAAAAAAAAAGTATGCCAACCAGTAATCATATGTGCAATAAATGGTGCTGGTTATGTTCCTGTGGAGTGACTACAGATGGCGTGGTGATAGTCCTGCCTTGGAGTGCATGTGCACATTTTCGACACACCCTTTATACTGCCCCAATGGGGACTTTTAGCACAGACCATGTCACTACGTATTGCCAAGGCAACTGTCCAAAAGAGCGGTAAATCAGACTGGAAATGACTTTTATGGACATCTCATTTTATTGGTTTTTGCCTGGCCAGATGCTAACCAGTAAGTTCAGCTAATTATCTGTGGTTTGGATTAAAAATATGAGAAAGTAATAATAAGCCATAAAACTCTGTGTGTTTGTTTGGAGTGCAAATCTGTGACAAACAAAAAACAAACAAACCCAGGCGAATATTAGGTAATTCAAATATTCTGACATTTTACAGACATGATCAGCAGTGTAGTTTACTTCCTTAATAAATTATTCACTTGCACAATGCAGTGTTATGCATATCCACTTTAAGAACTGCGCTTTTTTTTTTTTGCTTTCAGTGCCAACTCTACATTTTCATCCATAACTTCGTTAAATACTTCACTTTTCACAGTCCGTTTTGTAAATATTAGTAATAATTTACAGTTTTGTTTTTGTATACAGTGTTTTTAACATTGTTGTCTCTATGACTCTTTTTTCACACGCAGTGCTGGAAAAAACTGCCGAAAATGAAAAAGTGACTGAAGTACACCGCCTTGTGAAAGCAAGCAGTAAAGCTTCGACCTCACTGGTGTGTATGTGTATATGCAGAGCTTTTAAGGATGGCAGATAGGCTAGCTGACAGGCCAACCATGCTAGTTCAAAGCACCTACGTGATTATCCAAATGATCAAAAACATTTAATACACTATATACAAAATTTACAATATACAATATATCCAAAGGGAACAAAGAAAAGTAAGTTATTTTAACAAAGTTAGGACTGTAAAAAAAAATATACTGAGATAACTACAGATGGATACTGTACAACTGGCACGGAAAGAAAAAGAACGTGCAGTTCGTAGATACATCACACCGCATCGTGCAAGTGAAGAATTGTTGTTCTCACTGCAAAAGAGCCATATTATCCAAGAACATTGGTAAAATAGCCTCCACTTGTAGCAGGGGACAAAGTGTAGATGCGTGTGGACATAATATTTTTTTTGCAATGTCTGAGATTTGGACTAATTGGTGGCTCAGAGGTAAATAAGGTGAGGGAAACAGGCAGCTAAGGCAGATTCGAGAAAGAATCCGTGCATTTAGAACAAGACAACCCACAATTACCATCTCTCACTATCGACTAAACACTTGTGCCGGATTATGGAAGACATAGATCAATGAAAGTGGAACGTTTTACTGATACAAATTTGTATTTTCTGTCAAATTTTTGTGCTGTTTTTTTAAGCACAGTTCTCACTAAATGTTGCTATTAATCTACATAAGTCATGATAAAATCAGATAAAATGACCTACCACCCACTTTCCTAAGTGAGACATTAGTTTAGCATTTGTGTATTAAAACAGCAAGCGGAGCAATTCCTGAAAGTGAAAGTAAATGGAGCATAGCAGTGGTTCAGGCAGAGACACTGGAATAGTGCCCGCATTAGCTGATTAACAATAATAACAATAACTTATTTGTATAGGACTTTTTCAAACAAAGTTGCCCTGCATGGTTGAGCCAGGATTAAAAACAGCAGATTGGCACCAGCTGTTTCGTTCATGCTTCACCAGCTCAATCTTCAGGGGCTAAACCAACAGCCAACTAGTAATGTCCAGTCATATTTATGCAGGTGTACAGCGTGGACTTGTTAACCCGACAGCCGCAGCACTCCTTTTGTTTTTGCGAGGGGAATCGCTGGTGGCCTAGTGAGCCGACTGGCATGCTGTGTCGTACCAGCATAAGATGAAATGGAAAAATCAAAGGGAAACAATACAGAGAAGCTACAATCCCTTAGAACGTTGGACTGTCAGCCCCCTCACTGTAGTCTGTGTGGCCGTGCTGTCGGGCGAAAAAAATGGACAGCGGAGAAGAAAGAGAGAACCAGAGGAAGAGAAAAGAGGGAGGGCATTAAAAAGAGGAAGGCCCGGTTGGAAAGTTCTGCTAATGGCCGTAAAATTCCAGAAATCTCTGCAAGAAGGTAAGGTGGGTCTCTGCGTGAGGGTAATTGCCAACGTTAGCAGGCGGATATTTGCGAACACAGTCTGTTTCAACTAAGCATCGAGCAACCGCAATACTCCCTTACAAATGGTGTGATTTTGAGAGTCGTTGAGTGAGTCGAGCTCATGTTGAATTGGTCATGCCATCTTGTAAATTCAGCATTAAATGCTATACATTAAATTGTTTATTACCTTGCCAAAGATTTGTCTTGGCACCGCTGTGCCAGTCGGTCTGGGTCCGTGTCTGAAGCGCGTCTTGTCTACCCACATTTAGCAGCTGTTTCGACTGATTTCGCCATTTACACTCAGTTTACGAAAGAAGACAGCGTTTTATCAATGGGAAACATGTCAAATTTTACAAATACACTAAACTGTAACCAGAAGGCAACTTCTTTGATGCTGCGATCAGATAAATCCGGGCAGAAGTTACTAGCAGGTCTCAATTCCCTCTAAAAGTACAAGATATGATACTGGAACAATTAGTTCAATATTTCAACAAACAGCTTACAGTGCGTGTGGTCTGTTTATGAATGCAGTGAATAAAGACTTTGGCCTGAATTATTCTCCCTGCCCTCTAATGCCCCAACCTCAGACATGAGTGCTAAATGTTTGGCATTAGTGATTTAACCAAGATCCCATGTGCATGTGGTGTTTTTTGTGGGGATTAGTTCTAGAAGAATCATCTTTTCTGCTCGGTTTCTGTGGGAGCTCCCTCAAAGAGCAGAGTCTTTTCCATTAAATCTAACACTGTAACCATTTGCTATAAACAGTTAATTCCTTGACATAAAATGCCTTTGACTGAACGAGATAAAGTTCCTCGCGGCTTCTTAAAAATTGCAGCTGTTTTGGTCAGGCTCCTACATTTTACATCACAGTCTCATTTTTGCTAATATTGCTCTGCACCGCTGAGTGGGTGAATGCTTGTTCTTGTCATCTGCCTCCTATGGAAAAAGCTGCATGGTAGCAAGGTGAACGCGAGGGCGTAAAGAATTGCTGCCGGTGACTCGGTAGCCCGTCACATCATCACCATCTGCTGCTGTTTGCTATGCTATGGAAATCTATGGACTGTCCTCCCACAACCGCTACTGCCTGGTGCACCGGCTGCTGACTGAACAACACTGCTTGTCTCAGGACGTGTGCATGAGTCTTGGCTCAATACGCTGCAGAGGCAAGAAACAACTAATGCGTGCCAGTGTTACTTAAGGGTGAGACCTTGATCCATGCCTTTTCATCCAGCCCGTGGTGGATGCCAGAGATGGCAACTCTCAAAGTCAGACCTGATTCCCAACGTGTTTCTCGTAGAGTCGGCTCAGGCACAGTGATACCTTTTTTTTTATAATTGCAATAGCAAGCTGTGAAAATTTGCAGCGAGCACATCATTCTCGAAGCCCTTTCTTTATCCTTTGACACGTCACATTGCGTGCCTGCCAGCCACAAGTGTGTGACACAAATGAACCGGCGCTTACACAGCGAGCAGCGTGGGTCATATGTTCTCTACCCTTGTGCAGTTGGATTACGGAATATAACAGCCCTTAGGCAGAACAGCAGAGTGTGTCTCATACCATCTGTGGGTAAAAAAACAGTAACGTCCTGATGTCCCAGCATCTGAGAGGCACGTCATTAACCTGCGATGTCTGTGGTTCACGTCTAGCAAAGGACTACTATCCCCCCTTTGTCCTACTCTCACTCCCTTCATGTCCTGATGCTCTCTGCTGTTAAATTAAGGCAGGAAATAAAAGAATAAATACATAAATAAACACATAGGCCACATCCTCCAACTTCTGCCGCAATACTTCCAGACTGGCAAGTACATTGCTTATGTTAGCGCGATCCTTGATCTGCTGCTCTCGCTCTTAACCCTTGTGTCCCGCTCAAATTCACTACCCTCTGGACACCATCATGGCAAAAATGTACATACACAAAAAAACGGATTTTTTCATAAATCTCTTAAACAACTTCAGACTTGCTCAAAACTATCAAACATTCAATCAGTTTCAGGATTTTAACCCTTTAAATGCCGGTTTAATTATCTGAGTCATTTCCTTATTTATTACAAAAAAGCCACAACAAATTGATATTTTCCATATGATAAATAGTAGGGGGATGGGACTTTGGTGGGGATTAGAGTCTTGGATATGTCAAAGATTAGCAACAAAATTGATTTGATTGCATTAGTATCGTGTCTTGTCAGATACTCCCTCTGGACACCTCTGTGGCAAAAATGTACACGCACAAAATCTGCAATAAAATCCTCGTACATCAAGTTTCTTTTTTGTTTTGTTTTTTTTTGCTTTTTGCTTGGATCCCTGAATCAACTCCAGCCCTGATCAAAATGATCAAATATTCAATAATTTTCTATTTCAATAATTCAATAATTTTCAATTTTCTTCTTCACATGAGTCCTACTGCTCTAAAGCTTATTCTGCACTGAAAGGCCTCTTCATTTTTGCTCCTTCTCTGCTCACTAATGAAACGACCCTCAGCCAAGCTGCAGGATTATCTTTGGCTGTGGAAGCAGCCAGGTGCATAAACACACTAACAGTTGTTTTTTGTTTTTGTTTTTGAGTACAGCAAAGGCAGGAGGCCATGTTTTTACTCAAGCACCTCTTCAAAGACACATGAAACACATCCCTCAAAAGATGACATTTCTTCACCCCTGGACTGATCAGCGCTTACATATTCACGCACACTCTCTCTCTCACACACGCACACATGCACACACACTCACAACTCTTGGGGCCCCCTGGTAGTCACACGGCTCCGTACTATAACTGGCAAAAATACCAGCCTACAATATCGGCCTACAATGTGAAAATGGTTGAATCTGTTGAAATACAGTAAAAATGTCAAATATCACACATTTTCTTTGCCACATTGCCAGCTCAATGGGCAAGTTTGAAAAAATCACTTTTTTAATTTTTTCATCATTTTTTTTTTTTTTATTTAATACTGATAGCAGTTGTTTTGTTCGTGTACCTTTTTGACATGAAGGTGTCCAGAGGGTGCAAAATGCATCAATAGAGTATAAAAGACATGTAAGAGTAAACGACATTGGATTTCATGCCACACGCTGTGACACAGCCACAATGATCACCCAAAAAATTGATAAAGATGTACAAAAATGCCCTAGGGGGGTGTAAGGGTTAAGTCAGATTTGGCTTCAGTCCTATTAACTTCATCCACGAATCAGCATCACTGTTTGCTTAATTGATGAGATGCTAAAGTGCAACAAACCGATAAGGACTGATAAGCAGGGGTCTTTAGTTCACAGTGATTAAGTGGAGCATTTTACCACTCGGTGCCTTTGTGTAGCATTGAGTTTCCAGTGCACCTACTGTATGGTGCTTTCAGACAGGGAGTCTACTGTTTTTTTCAGTAGAAACACAGTGGGAACCCTGATGCACCTTTGATTCGTGATGCCCCTTAAGGCTGGCTGCCACCAGCCGTACAACGCAAGAGGACCAAGGAGCTGCAGTGACTGTGAGCTAGCTAGCTACTGCCATCACTGCTTTGGGAAAATCATGTCAGAGTGGACAGACCCTGTGCAAGACCCTCCGCTGCCACCTGAGAAGAGTTTATTCACCAGTGTGGGAGCTTTTTACTGCTGATTTGGCCACAGCTGAGGGAGTACGTCGCAGTACTCTGAAACGGGAAATGTAATCTTTGTTACCATGCAGTCGGACGTGTTTTCTCTCTTCTTGTTAGCTGTTTGGCAGCGACGATGAAGCGAAAGAGAGACTTCAGAGAGGTCGACGCAAGAATGGCTGCTGCGTCACAGTTTATCAGACTGGTTAGCTTTCAGCCTGTGGCCGTCTCACTCACAAACTTTTGTTTCATTTGGCATTGTATTGATGGGTCTTCTTTACACCACTATATCTGCTTACCTATCCATAAATGTAACTGTTATTGTGAGTTCTTTTGGTGACACTAATCATCCAGTGAAAATCTGATATCATAGTGTTATTAAAGTGTCATTATGCTGATCATCAATACTATTTTAAGCTCCAATCTGCTCTATTTAGCTGCATGATGAGATGACACGAGGCAGATAGCTGTAGACCATGGTGTACAGGCTGGTAGCCGAGAGCTGCGGCGGCGGAGTTGCACCCTACTTGACAAAAAACCCCACACCGAACATCAACGCTGACAGACGGCGGCTGCTGCTCACCCGTCTGTAAGCACCTTTACTTGCGTGGACTCGAATAGGAGAACATGGGGAGATAGTTTGCAGTTTGCATTTATAATTTCTCAACTCTCTGCAATTATACAGCAAATTAAAAAAAAAGGCCGTCCTTTGTGAGGAGCATTAAAATCAGTGTTGGCTCATCAGCTCTGACTAACTGTCGGAGGGTTCACAGGCATTTAGACTCTCATGGCAGTAATGGAAGTCATCAAAGTCGCATGAGCTTAAGCGTGAATCCATGTGAAACTGAAAAAGGAGAAGATGTCATAAGCAGCTGATAAGTGCTGCTGCAGGCCCTCTCCTCTGTTCAGGGATGGCTGTTCATGTTGAACACAGATTCTGCCCTTCACTCTTCTCTTCAAACCGTCTGTCCCGTCATCACCTGTCATCTGTCTTGCTTCTCAGCGAGACTCACTTTCACACTGCCTGGGAAAATATGAGACAGTATGTTGTGAGCTCCAGCCTTGGACGAGACGTTCTAATAACGGGGTTTCAGCACCGGGGACAGCGCCCACGCTCACCCTCCCATCCGGGGTGAGCGCAGGGGGGGATCGATACTGGATCGATGCTCTCTGGATAATTTGACAAGTGCTTTCAGCTCTGTGTGCCCCAACCTGCGCTTTGTATCTTGATTACTGATTAAGTGGATGTCCCCAGGATCTGACCTGCAGTGGAAGGATTGAGCGGCGCCTCGCACTACGGACTCAAGCAATTGTAAGCTTGGCAATTGCCCTATTATCTGCTCATCTCTCACTCCCTGTGATTTCTGCACCTCCACCAGCCATGTTTTCCCTGAGCGCCACAGAACACGGAAATTCCTGTTGCATTTCAAATGAAGATCTTTCTTTTTTTTTAGGCGAGTAATTGGGCACTGACCAGGCACACTGGGGCACTATACGCCGCACAATTTTGACCGACCTGTGCTTCTTTTAGGTAATCTGGTATGCAGCAGGTGAAGACATAGATCAAAAAGGAAAAGACTTTAAAGTGTCAGCTAAAATGAAAACTTCTGCCTTCACTCATACAGTATTCTATCCAACACGGTATCCTGATGAAATAGAATTTCATCCTTTTAATTAAGGATTGGCATGGCGTCCAAGACTAGGTGTACTATAAGCGAGGATTAAATAGGCGTAAAGCTGTACTTTTTATTAAATGTATCCAGGTTGGACACAGTGGACCCATTGGGATGCGGTCCAAGAGAAGATTGGATCAAAAGAACATTCAAATTCAAATCAGGATATTGCAGCTTGCATGAAATATCACAGCTTCAGTGTTACTCTGCGTGATATCCAACAGGTTGTCTTAACCAAGCATCTGAGAATGTCGTGGTGCAGCGTGGCCTCACATTGCAGCCTAACAGCAACACTTTCAATCCTGCCTTCTCCAATATGGCCTATACTTACCGGACCGGAAAGAATGCCCCTGCATGTCAGAAATATCACCCTGCCTCTGGCGAGATGACCTGCCCACTGGCCATCTTTTCCATTATCTATTTTCTCATTCCTCGTGTGTCCTTACTGCAGGGACTTCTGGCTGTCCCAAGGTCAAGGCTCGAAAACTCAAAGGTGACTAAGATTTTGCTGACGATTTCTCCAGGAAAGCCTCCCTCAGTATCTCAAAAAAAAAACAAAAAAAAAACGCTAAATGTTTTTTTTTGCAGGGCAACTCAAAACTCCAATTTTGTCTTTTTCTTGTGTGGTTTGACTGCAATGTTTCTAAACACATGCGTTGTCCATCTCCATCTTTTCCTTCTGTTCTCTTACCGCTGAAAAACACCACTGATCTCATCTTTTCCTTCGTTTGTTTGACCATTTGAATTTTCTGCTGCTGCTGGTATGAGGACACTGATGCATGTCTTGAGTACTAAACCATCTCGACCTGTTCTAGGAGCAACCCTAAATACAATCATGTACCTGATAATGAGCCTAATATGTCTCCTTTAAGGTTATAGCTGTTACGTGGCAAAAACAGATTTTTTTGTGTGCAGCCATTTATTGTTTCAATGCCCTGGCTCTATCAATTATCATCTGAGAGTATCTGCGTCGACCGATCCATGAAACTCCTGCTAATCAACTGCGTGGTCACAAACCATTATACGGACGCTTTCTCTTAAAATCTTCACCTCTTCACTTCGCTTGCAATATATCCTGCGCGCACATAATGTCTTATCGCATTTGGTCAATCTTATTTTAAAACCCTTATGTCTTAAAAGGAGGTTTAATTTGCTCTTTTTCGAGTCTGATTCTGCCACGATTAAAGACATTTCTTCTTATCAGTCTCATGTACGCCTCCTCCTCCTCTCCTCCTATCTTCCCGTTCATACGTCCTGTTTTTTTCTGTCCTCTTGCTGTCCCTTTTCTCTCCTTAATTTAATCTTACTTCGGTCTAATTCTGTGCCTCTACACGCTCTATCTGATGGGCTTGTGCTCTCCGTTCAATTCCTTCATTTAAACCCCCTTTCATTCTCCCTTTGTAATTCTCTCTCTATCTCCTCTGCACCTTCATGTAGTTGATCACTACCCCTCCTCGCTCCTTTTGTGTAATCGGGCTATCGGCTGTGCTGTGGAGCTGCACCTCTGTCTGGCTTTGTAAAGCACTCAAACAGCTCGCTCTTTAATTCCTCCCATCTCCATTCATATTCTAAGTGGGTTCATTGTCCGGACATGAGCAGGGGAGGTGAGTTACAAGTTGGAGGTGGGGTTAGGGTTGTGGAAATAGGCGGGGCACCCATCAAAGTCGCACAGAGCTCAAAATGAAAGCGCAGCTCCGCGTTCTCTGAGGAGGGCTCCGACACCCTGCCACTGTGTGATAATCAGCTGATGAACTTTCCAGGTAACACCCGCTGCCGGCGCTCCGATGACACATTTTGCCCTCGGCGCTGCTGTTACAAAAAGCGGCATACTGGAGAGGGGCAAGTGGTGCACAGCGTTCCTTAAAAAAGAACGAACAAAGAAATTGTTGAGCCCTAACAGGTGTGACAAAACTTTGCCAGCGAGATTGTTGAGAAACTTTTGACCCTGAGGAGTGATCGTAACTGACAAACCAACTGAAAACATCTGTGCACGGGTAGAATTACTCCGAGCGGAAATCTGAGATCAAGCAGTCGTGTTTAATCACGGCACGCAAGGCAAACTAATTATTACAGCTGGTGCTTTTAGTTTGAAATCTGAATTACATTTAAACACAGACACAAATTTAATGACGGATATTTGACAATTTGCCCAAAAATGTTGAATTCACTCCAGCGGGAGGGAAATGTCTGTCATCAATCGCATGTCCTGATGCCTTATCAGTAAGTAATTACACAATTGTTGCACTCTTCATTAATTAAAGGAGCTCTCTGTAGTTTTGGAGAGTCAGACTCAGACCTTTGGTATTTACAATATTAACAAGGTTATAATACAAACTCAGTTTTTTTTTCCATAAATAAACATTTTTCCATAAATGAATAAACAAGTTCTCAGAGGAAAATAAGTTCCTCAGAACACTGTTTGAAGCTGGAGGGTGGCAGGGTCCACCACATATAAACAAAGTAACACAGTATGAAACTCATGACTGTCTCCATCTTGTTCTCATGACTGAAAAACTGAATAAACAAACTGACCCTCTAAGGTCAGTTTGTTTATTCAGTTTTTCAGTCATGAGAACAAAGAGAGTTTGTTTATGTAGTTTGTTTATGCATAAAAAGAATCACTCAATGAAGATCTTTCTCTTCTGATCAGACGCCACCCTCCTTGTTAGCGAAATGACAATAATGTCATCCCCCTTGTTAATCTGCCACCCCCTTCTTCGAGTAGTAGGAGAGAGAGTGCAGAGCAGAGGGGTTGTTTAGTTGAATATGTTAATCTAGTCCGACTGACTCATCGATCCTTTATCTGACTGAGCTTTGAGCACCTTAGAATCTACTGCCCCGACCGTGTCTCCGAAATATCAGTAAGCTAACTTCGCTGTGCATTGATTAGTCCATGATGTTCTCTGTGTTACTGAAGAAGCAGACACATCTGTAAATACGTCCTTTTCACTCAGCACCACCCTTCTTTTAGTTTCCTTCTTGGATCTATACTATTGTATAAACTATATACTAAAAATGATATTCTACCTTGTAGCCTACATTCCTCATAAAGTAGATTTGCCTTTATGATCAAAGTAGAAATGTGTAATTACAGAAGCGCAAGAGGATAGCGACACACTTAGATTCAATTTAAAGGTGTATTGATCATTTCTGTGACACAAAGTTATAGAAAGAAGATTGTAGTCAGAAGAGAAAAGGAAGAAAACTGTATAAAATGGTATTTGCATGTCAAAAGTGTTCACACTGTGAATGAAGGCATCAACTGACATCACGTCACAACTCATGACGATGCCAGATTTGTTGATAATTTATGTTTGACCTCACTCTGTATTACATGACAATGGACGCACAATTATGAAAGAGAATGTGACAAAGGTGTCTTGGGATGAGTAACCTTGATTGCTGTTGGGATCAACGGATGGAACATGATGGGCACAGTTGCCAAGTCCGCCTATTATAAGCGACTTTGGGCTTGTTTTTCTGTAAAGTCGCTTATAAATATTGTTAGTCATGGGTTGCGGGTTTTTGGGCTTGTTGTTAAAGGGTTCCTCTTCCTATTATATTGCATGTCATATTGTTTTGAAGTCCTGGGACTAAAACAAAAAAGGATCCTAACATATAAAAACAATAATAAATACAATGATATTTCTGGATTCAGGGTGATATTTGTGTGTGTGCAAAGTGTAATAATCTCTCTCTTTTTTTTTTTCCACAAACGGAGAAGTTGCTTGTTTTGGGCTTGTTTTCATAGGCCTGCTTGCTTGTTTCTCTCACGATATCTGCAACACTGGTGATGGGACGTAAGGACTCAGAGAAAGAGATTTTTTTAAACTCTGGGAACAGTATGAAGTCCAAGTAGATAATAATGGTGAGAATTTAATTGCACAATGTCACATCAAAAGTGAATAGCCTTGACTGTAGAGTCAACACGAACCAGTCAATGTAAAATGTGCAATAACATTTACTGACCAGGTTAAAGTCATCTGTATCCATCACAACCAATATCAATATCGAACAACTCCAATATCACAACGAGGTACTGTAGAAATCACCTGCTTGTCAGTCTGACGTTTTCATGGTGTGAGTTATTTCTCTGAACATTTTTAAACATAAATTATTCTTTTTTTAAATAGTGATAGGAACAAAATTGACCATTTATAAAAATGTGTCCTGAATGACACCCAAAGGCATTTCTTTAAAGGTGCACTTTGTAGTTTTAGGGAAGATGTTTCAGTATCTTCAGTCTTCAGTTTTGAGATTGAATAAACTGAATAAACAAATTGGCCTTAAAAGACAGCACAGTTTCATACTGTTTTACTTATATTTTATAGTTTATATGTGGCAGACCCTGCCACCTTTCTAGCTTCAAAAAGTGTTTTGGGGTAGGGATGTATATCGTTAGGATTTTATCAATACCGATACCGATACTGATACTCCTTATCAGTACCGATACTTATCAATACTCTTATCAATACTGCAACATGTAATTTTGTGTAAAAAAAAATAAAGACTTTACTAAATGTCAAAAGATTCAACCTTTTATTACCACAAGGTAATAATAAAGATTCAACAGAACAGAAGCGATACAATTACAAATACTCCAGAACAGATAACCAGGACTTTTATATCTGGCGGATGCCACAGCACGACGCAGCAATTCAGCTGAATTTAGCACCGAGCAGACAGGAAGTCAAGTACTGAAATATCGATATAACATCCGGTTACTTTTCAAAATAAAACAATCCGTGTTGTCACCAGCACACAAATCTCAAAAAAGGGACAAACACAAGATCCTCTACTAATCCTTCGGTCGGGAACACTTCCTGTTGTTTTTATGACACATACCTATAACTGCGGTCGCGAGTGATTATGTGATTATCGCGGAAACTCCTCGGCCTCGCGACGCCAGCTGTCTACCGTACTGTGCCGTGGCGGACTCAAAACGCAACCGGTGGGGGTTACCAGGCGGCAGACGGCAGAGCAAAACCAGATCGGAGCCATAACGCAGCGGACAGCATGCAGGGGAAATTCGGGGTAAGCAACATCACCAAACACTTGGAGCATAGTATGAAGCGGTTGGGTAGACGTTCAGAAACCATCCATGTCAAAAACCGATAAAGATCATCAAAAAAAAGTTTTTTTTTAATAAAAGTACTGATAACAGTACTGTTTGTCCAGAATCTTAACGGTACCTTGGTACCCACCCAATTAGGAGCCGGTACCAAAAAGTACCGGTCCTCGGTATACATCCCTATTCTGGGAACAGCTTGTTTGTTCTGTTATGGAAAAAAATAAATAATTCTGTGTTATTATTATTACCTCGGAATGAGCTTGTAATTCTTCTCTGAAATCACATAGTGCCCCTTTAAATCCACTTCACTGATAAAAACAGTACTTTTGCCTCAAAGAATGGGGGAGTTGCTGGTGTATCACTGCTTCAGTTGGATGGTTGGTACAGTCTGTAACTGTGTTTTAACGTATCACTACACTTTCACAGCCACTGGACCGGACCGGATCCCCTGGCTCAGACATCTGAGATGAAAAAGTGCTACTTGTGCTCTAGCTACGTGTCATTGAGCCAGTCAGGGCTACAGGGCGATGCCAGAGAACCCTGAGACCCCTCTCATAGCTCTGCAAGCTGGCACTATTTTTCTGCCAATCCCTGTAAAGCTCGGTCAGTGGCAGGTATCATTTTAATGCGAGAATATTCCCATGTCACAAATTCACATATTGGAGCAAGCTATTGCAAAATTGCCAGCGAAAATACATTTGATGCTACATATTTGCACCAACTCTAACCCTTTTCAGCATCATTCATTTGGCACGTCCACATAAGTAAAGTAGCATCAATGTCTTTTGGGAGGTGTACATGGATCTATGTTGGTTGGTGGTGAGGTGGGGGAGCAAGGGAGTCTTGCAATTGAGCCAGCTCCCCTGTAAAAAATTAACAAGCCACTGACTGGCCTCAGTGGCATTAGGCCAATAACAAATCGGAGGTCACCCATTAGGTTGTCACTCAAGCGCGGCAGCTTAGAACAGAGCCACGTCTTAACAATTGAATTAATTTGATCGAATGACATGTTAGTTGTCATTGGTTCAAACTTGTCACTCTCCTAAAAAGCTTCCAGTTCAGTTTATATGAATAAAGGAATGCCTATACTAATTATACCGGACGTACACACTGTTTCCCAAGGCTAACAAATATGACATGTCAGTGTAGGGACCCTATTCATGAAGGTCTGATGATTTTCCTATATCAATACGCATTCACCAGCTCCTTTAATTGAATGATTAAATTGAAGTGACACATGAATATGGCATGGATTGCCATGCTCCCCTGGGAAATCATTAACTCCAACACCATTCACAGCATCCCCGGGGAGAACGGGATGACCCCTTACATGATTATAACAGCCACAAAGATTAACCAGTCCCCACAGCATGTAATGTCTTGCCTTAAATCAAGATCATTTAATCATCGTGACCCCCCGGACCCCGGACACGAGCAGTTATCTCCTACGGTGAAGAAAATGGAGAAGGGCCACATACTGCGATTAAGGTGTTAGACCCAAAGTGTTACTTTTTTTTAAGTGGAATCCATTATTCACATTTTCATTAACGGATGGAACCAAGTCTTTCAGATTAAAATCAGACTTATTTTAAGAGTGAAAAACCATTTGCAGTTGTGTTCAGAGGAGAATTTTTTTAGTTCCTTAAATAACTGCTGTGTCCCCGTATGTTCAGGTCAGAGCAAATCTTCCTACTCCGTCTGAGCACACGCAGCATTCCTAATGCGAGTATTGACTCCATTTAGGCAGGGAAAACAAAACTTAAATGTTAACCAACAGTGAAAACTAAAGTAGAAGAACACATGCTAATAACCGTCTGCTGAATCGAGAGATAGAGCGACAATTTCTACTCCTCCTCATTTAGTCTCTCAATACTGCTACCTTGAACCATGGGAGATAACTACTTCCAAGAGTTATGCCTGAGGTTGCACCGCTTTTTCATCTTTTTCTACAGGGCCAGATGTGGTGCTTGAAGTTTCTTTGATGTGCTCCGCTCAGGGTACCAGAAGGTGAAACTCAAGGTCGCACAAAGGAATTGGTGATTATAACGGTGGTAGGTCATAAAGAAGCTTTTTAAAAGCTGAGGCTTTTTGATACCAACCATGCATGGATTTAGTCCGCCGCGCTGGAGTTCTGCCGACTCATTAAAGTACATGAGTTATGTCTTACTATGCGACTGGCTCTTGGTCTTCCTCTCACCTTTTTATTAGATCTTAGATTAGATGTTTATTTTTTGAATATTATTGTTGTTTATGGTCATATTGAACTGTCCTTTGGCTGCTGCGATGCACACATTTCGCCGTTTGCAAGAATAATAAAGAATTCCTAAATTATCATTCGGATTCTGGTCAGTCATGTCTTAAATATATGCTTTTCGGTGCTGTGTTCGAGTGGTGCCAGGGAAGCTAAGACGCTTGATGGAGCAGAGAAATCAAAACAGCAGCGCGAGAAGCACACATCCGATTCACAGAGCGAATCACAGCTGTCATTTTTCATTGTTGCCCCGCATTCTGATATTTTTCGAGCTTACCCAAACAACACGAAAGCAGATCTATAAATAATGTGCAAAAATAATGCAGATGTGTTGAAAGCTGTTTACTTGATTATTCTTAAATTTGTTTGATGAAGCTTTCAGTCTACGCCGAGGATATTTGTTTGCCTCTCATGGCTGGCATGAAAGCAACAACCCTTATCATCATGTCATACACTCACTGTCATTATTCATTCACATAACTGACAGGTTGCCATTTTGTCTCAGTAACAATGGGAAGGGCATAAACTGACTATATTACAGTGTTGCAACTCTTACCCCATTAGCTGCGTGTTTCATTATATTTGTATCATTCCACCCAGTAGTTATATAAAAGTGTATAAAGTATACCTGTCTACAGTACATGTACATGAAGTATACTTTTAGTTCACACACTTGCAACACATGGATAACCAGTGAACTCTTTACATCGTCATTTTCTAGCTTGGGCTGGTTTGATTAAGTCTGCACAACTCCCATACTGGGGGGAATTGGAGGGGGACCTGGTTGAAAGAATTTGTATGAAAAAAAAAAAAACATGGCAGAGCCGTTGTGCCGTGTGGAGGACAGCATTTTCTTACAAACAGCCACTGTGAAATTTATAAAATTCACAACATATGGATGCATGGTACTATTGATTGGATTTATGTTTCATTTAAATCTGTGTGTGTGAAGATGCAGCGTGACAGTTTCAGTGAGCTAAACTTTCAAATCCTATCCATGAGGATCCCGCTGATGATATATTTGCCACTTGGAGGCAGGAGAAAGATGCTTTAACTACAGCACTGAAATATTATCACCATTTAAGTGAAGGGGCTGAACATGTTAGAAAGCAGTTAGCCGTTATAGATCCAGCAAAGCCCGTCCTCATCAGAAAAAACGACCATGCAGGTCGACTATGAAAATTATTACAACCCAAGGGCGGCGACCTCCAGTGGTTGTAGTAATTATTACAGCTGCAAAGGAGGAAGTACGAGTGCTGCCATACTTGGAGTTTAAAAATCAGTTTTGCGATGAGGTCGGGGATAGATGGTTGGGTTAGATAAGAACAGGAGTTTAATTCAGTTTGAAACCACAAGTCATCCATAAGTTCTTTTAACTTGCAAACTTAGTGAGGTTATGTGATGTAAATCACATAAGTAACCAATGTTCATACATAGGTATGTTTGTTATAGAAGTTACAGAAGCAACATAGTTATTTGAAACTAAACCACATTGTTTTCCTAAACCTAACCGAGCAGTTTTGATGCCTTGACACAACCAAGTATTTTTCTTGCGTAAGCCTAACCCAACCAGTGAGCGTGCAATGCACGTCAGGCACTCTTGCCAATGAAACACTGCAGCAGTCAGTGATAATGGTAATATATGTCGTTCTCGCTGGTGTGAGGACGGTGTGTTCTCCAGCAGATACTGTACAAATAAGAATTAGAGAATCAAACTTTTGACCACCTGACCAGTTTGTCTGTATTCAGTCTGCTTTTATATCTGTTTTTTTGTCTCCATGAAGTCAAAAGAGAAATATTTGGCTCCCTGGCTGCCCTTTCATGTAGCGAACAATGTTTTTGTGCAAAGCTTTTTCATCGACAACAGCCGAGAACGCTATTGATGAGAACAGTGAGAGCGCACCAGAACAGTGGTACTGTGGGCCTGTAGACGTTAACAATGAGCTGAAAGGTGCTGTTTACATAACATAATGCAGTCTTGGGTGATAATTATTTGTCATTTCTTTGTGAATCTATGTTATCCATTGTCAATATATTTAAAAAATAAAAAAATAAATAAAACCACAACAAAAACATTGATAATCACTGCTTAAAGCAATATCGACATACAACTGCGGAAAGATTTGTAACAAGAAAATACAATTAGAGTCAATCCTAAAAAAATATTGGGTGTACTTGTGTGTAAATGTGGGTACTTCAGGAACTGATGACTCCAGCCAGACTCCAAGGCTTTGGCCTACAGGGAAATTTGCCTCAGTCAGTTTGTCTGATTATTTTTTCAAATATATATATTTTTAACATAATTAAAAGGGAAGGAAAAAGTCTTTGGGGAAATAACATAAATGCTCCTTTTTGCTTCAGCCGACTGGAGGGGCGTCCTGGTGTCCGCTGTGCTTGAAAGCCAGCTTGCCAGTTTTTATCCTGCAGGGAACGAGAGACAAAGCAGACAAGCATGTGCCGTAGCTTACATGTCAGGGACAGACAGGGCATATTAAAGAGTAAAGACCACACAGCAATCTGACAGAGGAGACATTTGTTTACATGCTGTTTTATGTGCTGCAGCCGGGCAGCTAATTAGCAATAGCTTACAAACCGATGCACTTTTCTCTAGTGAACATTTATTCAGTCTATTGCTCAACAAGCTAAGGTGCAGGACGAGTTGTGTGTTGATGTGGTTGAGTGTAGAAGGAGCCTTAAGCAGAAAGGCTAATGTGCTTTAATGTTTACAGCCTGAGTGTCTTGAGTGCTCAGAGCTGCAACGATAAATCACTTCATCTGTTAGTCTGTCAAAAGAAAGATTAGTTATAGACCGACTTCAGTCATTTTACAAGCAAAAATGTCAAACATTTGCTGGTTACAGCTTCTTAAATATCAGGATTAGCTGCTTTTCTTCACCATTTATGTAAATATAGAGTCTTTGGGTGTTGCACTGTTCCTTCACCAAAATAACCAATTTGAAGATCACTTTGTGCTCTAGTAAACTGTGATGAGCTCATATTAATTATACAAATAATCTGAAATCAATAAAGAAAATAATCGCTAGTTGCAGCCCAACTTGTGTTGTGTAAGCAGGCTGCTGCAGCACACTGGCTCAGCGTGACCATCTGCTCTGCCTATGACTGAATTCTGACATTACAGCTTTATGCATCATGTGATTGGCTGTAGCGAAATAGGGTGTCCATCTATGTAGACAGGGAACTACTCCATCAAATAAATGCAAAACCGGGGGGCACCATCATGAAAATATATGAAAAATAAATACATGAAATATGAATTTCTCCCTTTTGGTTTCAGAGAGAACGCAGGGTGGAGCAGATTGTCTGCTGTACCAGACGAGAATAATGCTATGTAATCTCAGTCAGGCTTTTAAAGGTGGAGTAAAAAATCCTCTACATGTGCTGGCAACTACATTCTGCTTGATGAGATCAATACTAGTATAAAATAAGTGAAATATCAAAAACTTTAAGATCAAAATTTTGTGTGTTGCATGATGATAACGAATAAGATTCCATCTGCTTGTCCCAACACTTCATTTCAGTTCTGATGCATATACTGGCTGAAATATTCATACGCAGCATCCTGATGTCGGGTGCATCACTTGTCCACAGTCCACATCGCAATAAATCAACGTTTCATACATAATTTGCCAATAGCTGCTGCCTCAGTCTGTCTGTCTGTCTGTCATCCTCCCTTTGCATCAGACCCTTTGTCGCTCTGTCTGTTTCCCCCTCTCGTCATGCCTCTCTGTATGACACCGTGTGTCAGCTGGTCAGTGCCTTAATGGCAGCCCCTGTCACATCAGTCTAGGTTTAAGTTACTGGGTCCCTCTCCGTCTGTCAACTGGTTGTTGTCAACAGCAACCGCCTCCTGGGAAACTTGACCATTTTTTTGACCTGTCTTTGGATAGTTCACACTGTTGCACTTTCTCCCGGGGACAGCTTTGACATGTGATGGTGATGTTTTTGAAAATTGCTTTAGCAATGTCTGGGATGATGACAGAAGAGTGGATGGTGATAGAAGCGATGTTTCATAGGGAAATGGGGTCTCGGTATAGTGGGAATAAAGAAAATAGGCGAGCATGTGGTCTCTACTAGTCCTGAATAATGAACTGACTGGGTTTCTGGTGTCAAGATTGACCTCTTTATTGCCACATCCTTGTTCTGTGATGTCTAATCTTTTTAAATATACATTCTTTCATAGAGATTCCTTTTATGTATGTCCTGCTGACTTTCCTTATACATTCTTCAACCGGCAGACGTATCTAAAAGCCCGTAACAAATACAGGTTTAATCTGATTAAGGCAATGACGCTGGAAGGCAGAGAAAAGATTATGTGATTCTTTCGGCATACGTTCTCCACAACAGCTTGCACGTATGAAAGCCTTCCCTTTCAGTTGATTAACTCGCTTTACAGCCATCTGAAGTCAGCAGGTATGCTCCATCTGCGGCCTCTAATTTCAGCGGCGCACATTACGCTTGCTAGCTCCTCTGTGGTCACCTTAATTAAATCTTGTACAATCACGACCAGGTTGTTGCAAAACACAGCCACAGAAATGTATGTGTTCTTGCGTACGACACACTGAAACACACACAGTTTGCACTTTTCAGAGTGAGACAAAAACAGATGTACCTCTGGTGTTTCTAGCAGAGCGGCGGAGCTGTACTGCATATATCTGTGCGGATGTTGTTTAAAAAGTTGATGGAGGATGTCAAGTTGTTGTGGGATTTTATGGAGAACTTCCTCTTGATGCTATGTAAAAAAAAATAGACGGGGGGGGGGGGGGGGGAGAGAGTGTAGGTAAAATCTATTTTTAATTCTAATGTGTGAATCTGAGATACACAGGCTGACCAGCGAAAGAAGGATTTGCACTGTACCTCAAATTCAAGAGTCGTGGCTGCGGTCAAAAACATGATGTGTAAGAGCAAACTCATGGCTTTGTCACCGAAATAAACCTAATCCTCAGTCGAACAGCAGTGACTTTTTGTGAGATGACTTCAAACCACCACAAATATTTAACAAATTTACAATAAATTCTATATAGTGAACACCTGAATCACGCAATAGCTCACGTACAATTCAACTGTGAATTTGAGATGCTATTTCAAAGTGTATGCATCTCATCTTTCTATAAAAGCACGGAATCTCTGTCTGTCTGTGTGTGTGTGTTTCTGTTAGTCAAATATCTCTGCGGATCAGGATCACACTGACCTGAGACTTTCAACATGGCTGCTGCGTGGTTCAGTGGTGTGCATCTAAGCATTTGCTTGGACTGCAATGATACCGTGACAAAATTATTTCATAAATGCTTTTCAAATTCCACCGAGCATTGTCCACCGGAGCCACCACAGTCACATGCGCACCAGAGCCAATCACTGCAGAGCTCAAGCCCACGACATACCTGAAGAAACCGCTGATACCTGCAGCGGCGCGAGCTGGACCGGGATTTTGCCGGCGGTTCGGTCCCGTTCTGTTCTGTGCATCTAAACTGACTGTTGTGAATTAATCTGATTAAACGAGTCCGGACCGAGTCTGTTCGGGTCTGAGGAGATCCGGAGACGCGCGGACAACAAAGTGGAATCAGAATCTGTGGATGTTCATGTGTAGCTAGCCGCTAGCTAGCAGCTAGCTGCTAGCCGCTAGCTACACGTTTTTCGCGAACATAGCCGTCACGTTTGCTTTGTGTCTGGTGCAGGAAGAAACGGTAAAAACGGGCTTTTGTCACGAAAGTGTCCAAGCAGCAAGTTTGGTTGTTGAGGAACAGGAAGTTGTGGGAGGGACCTAGGCGGATGATTGACAGGCCGAACGACAGTCGGTGTATAGACAGCGATTTTGAGAGTTGAGAGATTTGTGACATTTAGCGTATTTGGAGTGTGGAGTTAGTGTGTTATGTAGTGTTTGGTGTAGTGTGTTTAGTGTGCAGTGGAGTCGTTTTTTTGTTTAATGAGTCAGAACAATGAGAAGATGCTGAATGTGGAGCAGGCAGTGCAGCTCTTCATTCAGCTGGAAGGAGCTCAGGCAGACCTGAGCATTGCCTGCATTTAAATGTAAATAGTTACATATAACTTAGTAAATGTTTAAAATGTATGCACAAATTTAGCAAACAACAATTTATATTTGCATTACAAGTAAAAATGGTTTGTTAAACATATTTGTGGTTTTTCACAGTAAAAAAATCTAACTTTTTCTACTCTGATTTTATGTTTTTTTTTGTGATTTTAGGTCCATTGTGTTAATACAGTATGTCAAAATAAAACAATAACTGTACAGTCACACATGTGAGGTTGTGCTGAAAATAATGACACCAAGTAAATAGTTTTTAAGGTGAAATATAATGGCAAAATCAAAAATAGTCAAAAACAGCTAATTATACCCTGGAATATCGGATTTCACAACAAACCTAAATATCCCTGACGTCCCACCTTCAAACACAGCCTCATTTGGCCATCCATGAAAAAGCTACTTAACCTCCCACTTTTTATAGGAATACATTTTTCTTATGGGCACTGCACTAGTTCATTTAAAATGCATGTTTGATGCTGTCACATGTTATTCATGACAAAACTTTAACTAACATTACATTGGAGCCTCCACAGATAAAAGAAAAAGACAGCTTAAGTTTACCCAGAGCTAGCAGGTATGCTGAGCTGTGCTATCAAAAAATGCCAGCAAAGCAACACTGTACATAAAACAATCACAGCAGAAACATCCGATAAGTCTGACCAGTTACGGATGAAAATTATAATATAATTAAGCAGGTTTGCTTATTTGGTATAAATACTTGAATGGATCCTTAATTATGTTCGTCAAAAAAAAAAAAGACGTGAGTTGTCAAAGTATTTTTATCTCTACAGCACTGCCTAAAGCCCCTCCACACAGAGGAGCCTATGTGCACGAGCAGGCTGGTAGCGATGGTAACAGAGGAAGCCAGATAACCAAGGTGGTGCATTAAAAACAACAGCAAAATAAGCCCTTACTGTTCTATTTCCGATCAAAACAACTAAATTACAATGAGTGCCTCATGCGGTGTCACTGTAGTAACCTGAGTAACAAACAATATTCCTCACATCATGATAAATTGAGTTACCAGGTAATCGACAATTTTGCCATGCTGCCTTTATGAAGCATGAGTAAGATTACTTCTCTGAACACATTCAACCACTTCAGAGCGTCCTGAACACAAACTTACATTATTAAAACTGCCTGGTCACTTGAAAGACACTTATGCTAACCAGTGGCCATAAAGACAAAGCTTAACACTGGAGTAAGCATACAAGCTAACAAGCTAGATTTACCAACAAGCTACGTAGCTTGACTGCAACATCATACTGCCATAAGCGCTATTGCAAGGATTACTGTAAAACATAGAATAAAACATATATCAAGCAGGGTTCCTTACCTGTCTAGCAGAAAAGTGGCTAACTCTGCTTCGCTCTTGAGTCCTTACAAATCCTGCAGCTCCCTCCACCTCTGAAATCACGTTCTGATATGTATCCTTGTTTTCTCTCTGGCTCGGTGCAATTCTTTGTTTTTACACTACTTTTCTTCGTCAGTCTTCTTATTTCTTCTCTTTGACATGGTCAATGGTGGGGCCTTTTTCAGTTCTGTTGTTGTCTGTTCTCCACCATTGTTTACAGTTTGTGCTTGAGCTTGAACTATCAGGTAAGAGCAGGCACTATGCCTCTGTGGGGGAGGGGCACTGCCTGAGTGAGGGAGGGGGGCTGCCAGCAGCATATGCATAAGAATGAGTGACACTTCTCAGACACTCCCCTTGGCTCTGATTGGTTGTGTTGATCCAGAGCGGTGGATGCTTGCAAATCAAATTACAGCCACTGGGTGGACCCGCAGACAGTGGGTTTTTAAACAGCTTACCTGTATCTTATTCTACTGTCAGATCATAATGACAATTTTAGCAAATATAATTAAAAAAATTGTTTATTATTACATAACCCTTTTAATTAGGGGTCAGCAATCAGATTCAACCATGTGGCAATTTAATACAAGGTGGTGTCAACCTTATTTTGTAGGTGTGGTGATGCATGATTATTTTTCTTTTAAGAAATTAATCTACAGATTATTTCTGTAAAATGTCACAAACTATTGATAAATTCTTGGCATATTTTCCAACAGTCCAAAACTGAAAGATATTCAGTTTAATATGACATAAAACAGGAAAAAAAAAAACGCTGGTGTTGCAGATACAAATCTCAGGTCTGTAATAGTTTGTCAGACAAAATGTAGGTGCTAACAAAACTCATCTCATTTCATCATAACAAGTTCATGTCTTGAAAAGTTGTATGTTGAAGTAAACTCACCCTCTCAATGAAACGTCAACAGAAACAAGTGATAGGGGGCCACTTACCCTTTTACAAGACACTGTGCCATCAAAATGAGTTGGAAGTTTTTATTTTAAGCCCAAAAAGGAAGGTGATGTTGTGTTGATTTATGCATTGTACTACAGAGACATGAATTGTAAGTGATGGGTTGTCTGCACTCAGTAAGCATTGGCGTGTTCCTTACAGTTTAATGAAAATACTGTGTTTGAGGCACAAACCAAGTATCTCTGCTGGAAGATTACACAAGTCTGTAACCTGAAGTAGATTGCTGAAAAAAATAGCAAAAGTTATTTGGCAAAAGAAATGCAGTTTTTAGTTTTCAGGTCCAAATACATTCATAGGAGGGCCAGATTTGGCCCGTGGGCCACAATTTGCCTCCCACTGGTAAAGGGTTCCTCCATTATTCCACACCTTCCCTGAACCTTTTTTTGCTTCCTTCTCTTTCCTAGTCATTTGTGCTTATTTTCTCCTACTTTCCTATTTCACCTTGTGTAAGGACTGCATTACAAAGTATATAATGATGTTGCTGTTGAATTATGAGTGTGAATTAAGCCATAAACCATGCACTTGCCAGTAAATAGAGCCCCTAAATCATCAGAAGAAATGCTAACTGCCGTGCATTCTGTTGCAGTGACTTTAGGACCCTAATTTCATGAATGCAGTTGCTTGCCTCGCATCAATATCACATAGGCCAAGATGTGATAACCTATGTGGAACCATAATATGAAAGGCTCTGCAATCCTCATTAAGACGGCGGAGGGGAAATTGTTTTTGTCAGCATGAGAGGAAATAACCCGAGCTCTCGACTAAATGTGCTGTAATATCGTAATGGAATGTATGCGGCACAAGTTCATTTCTGGTGTGCAGCAGACGATATGGATGTGATGTGCGTAGCTGGAGGGAATGTTGCACCAGACTGACCTTGATCAGCCAGTGCAGTGGTTGATGTTGCTGACCCTGTAAATGCGGTTGATGTCAGAGCAGTCATGGACATGTTCCTGCTGAAAATTATTTCTAGTGATGCTGCATTCACATGGACTCTGACAGATGGTAGACAGCACACCTGACATCATAGTGAGCAAGTGTAGGAAGGTAAAAATTCAGCTCGTTCTCGCTCCCAACATGGCAAATACTGTAGCCTGGTCAGTGGCCCTATGCTTCTGTTTGCTGCTGTAGGTGCCCCTCTAGCATAAAGAGCAAGAGAAGCCGAGTCAGGGGTTGGTCGGGGTGGCTGGATAGGTCTTTCTTTGGGTTTTACCTCCAGAGAATAGGGATCGTGTCCCATTTGTGATCAAGAATCAAGAGTGATAGTTATGATGAACATGAGAAAGCTAACATTCAAAAGTGATGTAACCTATGTTAGGTGTCATGAGTTACGTAAGTGACGTAACTCATGACACTTAACATAAGTTACATCACTTTTGAACTGTAGGAGGCTGAGCATAATTGATTTATACCAAAGTATGATCTTTTCCTTAACCTAACCAAGTAATGTTGGTGCCTAAACCTAATCAAACTTTGACTTTAACAATGTTAATACACGGCACTAGAGTCATAATTGTCATTGTCAGTTATGGCTGGTGAGAAGCAACATGTTCAGCAAACCATCCCTGAATAAGTAAAAGTGACAGAAAAATGGAAATTTACCACAAAAAAGAAGTGTATAGTGTAAATCTGCTGCAGAACAGCGACATAGGACATCATATCATTCTATCACAATGTTTCTTTTCTTTAGAAACTCAATGATTGGTTGCCAAGTTAGATCACACCTTCCCACCAGTGTTAATTGAAAGCACATGAGACACGGACAACATTTTGATCTTACACACCCACAACCTAACATAGAGACAACTGTTTGGCAAACAACAGTATGGGAAGCCATGGTTTATTCATTGCCTCCTGACGTAATTGAATGATTATTTATTGAAACAATTTGCAGGGAACATGGAACCTGGCCATGACAGGCTGAGGCCACAAATCTATAGGGACAAAGAATTTATCCACTCACTCAGATATCCATTCATCAAGCTGTCTCGGAAGGAGCAAACAACAAAGCTGCACACCTCCTGAGCAGCCCTTGGTGGGGTCTGCTGGTTGCTTGCAGCGGACAATGGGGGCAATCCACTAGGTCCCTGCATACACCCTGTCACAGTGAAAGTGACAGCACCCCACGGTTTTCTTGCCATCAGCTCGGTGAGGCATCTGCTGTGAGCCAGAGCACCTTCAACTTGGTTATTCTACATTTTTTGCTCAAACCTACGAATAAGTGCATCGTCTGTCCTCTATCTCCTGCTGGACAGCTAAAAACAAACATGTTTTTATTGTAAAAAAGTGAATTCCCAGGGACTTTTGTATGGTACACATTCAATTGCTTACTCATTCACTCACGCAATTAGAATTCATAGATGGGTAAATGAATGATTAATCATTTTAAAATGTGGCTGATTACATAGTTTATATAGTAACAGATTGGGCATAGAGCACCAATTACATTTTCAAATGTATTTCAGATGTTTTGGTCTTGTTGAAAGATGTCATCTTCACATAGGGGTCACTTTTATTACAACTTTCAGTTCACTTCATTCACTTACGATTTGGAGAACTCACACAACATCATATTTATTCAGTCAGAATGTAGTTCAAAGACAAGAACTGTCATCTCTTTGTGTCAGGAAAATACATCAGCTTAACATTTGAAGGAAGGAATGTGTCCAAACCCTCACCAAATGCTGTACAAACATGCCATTATTTTTATTGAATAGATTGTCTGGTTTTGATATGACTGGTTTTCTTAAAAAGTAGTTGTGCTGAGCTTTCACAGTCAGTTGAGTCCCATGCTGGGGATCAGCTTGCCAAAAAATGTGGAAGTATGACAAAGAGTAGGTGTGATCATTTGGTCCAACTGTGGTAAGAATGTGTATTCACAGTTTGTACTCATTTGGGACAAAGATTCATGTGCACATGATGAGTTTTATTTTAGTCATGAATGGCAGAGATTTGTTGGGAGAAAAGAGATTTAAAAAAAATAATACTTTATACCACATTTAGCTACACACATAACTATACCAGGCTTTGTTTACCACATTCCTTTCATATGTCGACACTGGTGTAACCTTTCTTTCTTCCTGGCAGCTGCAAGCAATACAAATAAGCTCATGCTATAATAGTTATGTGTGGACGGAACAGTGCCTGAACACTTGAATCGTGCCTTGACATTTTGAATTAATCTTAAATGAATTAAACCCTAAAGTTCTATTTCAAAAAACTTTGGTTATATGATTTCCAAAAAGATTGAAGTTTACATAATAGTTCAGGATAGGCAAACTTGAACATAAAAAACATTTATAAAGTGAAATAAGTTCCCTAGAACCCAATTGCAGCCTTGGTCCAGCTCAAAAGACTTCTGAGGTAAGTATCTTGCCTGGCATTTGAATGTGCTTATTTTTCTCTGCGCAGGGAGAAATGCACTTCAAGGAAACAAATTCCAATTCATGAAGAACCCAAGGACAGGAGCAAATATAAAAGCAATAAAAGATATCCAGGAGATAGGTCCTATCTGCAGTCATCACACTGCAAAGCATGCATCATGCTTTTGTCCTTGGGACATTTTCTACTCTCCACCTTCCCTCTAATACTTACCCTATCATATGAAAAATGTGATTAAACTGTTCCGCAGCTGAAAAACTACAGTGATTTCCACAGAGCTATTATTTTTTTTTCTTTTTCTGAAGCTGCAGATGTAGTTGCCTTGCTATCTACACATGGATTACACCTTCTCCCCTCAGTATTTTCTTTTATTTTTATTCCTCGTTTCCGACCTCATTTTTGCGGGACCCGGGGGAAAGGCATGTTACATGGTTTGAACTTCTCAACGTTTCAAGCGCAAACACTTCATTATCGAACACAAACGGAGGCTGAATTCGGATTACATTTACATTAAATGAATGAAGTTACAAAGCTGCAGTGTTCGGAGTGTTTCGGACAGACAGGAAAACGAGAGGCTCTCGCATGATATCTCCTGTTTGTGCACGGATAGTATAAATTACAGGATTCTAGAAACTTGACAAGATTTGATTCCGTTTGTGTAAAAAACATTTTTAAAAATAAAATGGCGTTGCAGTCTGACAGGAGCGAGAGAAAGAATTATCTGGTCAATGTCAGTGAAAATAGAGCGTTTAAATTTTGCGATCATCAAACTTAACCCTCATCAGTGCTTTCAATTCTTATCTGTGGCTGACACCATAGTCATCCCTCTACTGCGATTAATTAGCAAGGGTCTGACAGTCTGACTACACAAATCACATAAATCATAAATTATATGACAACACAAGCTGTTAAGTAGTTTTTTTCAGTGTGTATAACAGCAAAATATTTGTCTTTTAGATTAAATTGACATCGCTCTGACGCTCATATTTTCACACTGATACAATTCCCTAGAATGCCTCCATCATTGGTTAAACAGATCTGAAGCCATTGCCTTGAAATGTGACAAAGAGTGACACAGAAACACCTGCTTGCTAGTCAACTAGCGGAAATGCACAAAAACAGTCGATGCACTTTGCATTTTTAAAACATTTGAATAATCTTTTTTTCCTTCTGAGGAGGATTCAATTTTTTCATAGCATCAATAAACAATCTATCGCGCACGGAGACTGGAAGAAAAGCAGGAAGGAGAAGTGGATGAAGGGGAAATGGGATTAAAGGATGCCGTGAGAGAATGATGGATGGATGGAGGGAGGAAGGATAAAATGGAGGGAAGCCGCGAGGAAGGAAGAAGCTGTTGGAGGGAGGGGTGGAATCAGGGAGGCAGGGAAGATAGAGGGAATGAAAGAGATGAATGACGCCATGGTGCCATTGCCTTCCCGGCCTTAAGCTTTTGATCGATGGCATGTTTTTCTCCTCCTTTCTTGTGTTCCATGTCTGACCATCCACTGTAGGGTTGTGTTCAGGGACCACTGCGGGACACTACAGATGGCTGGGCAGTGGCTGCGAGGAGAAAATAAATCTCCTTTTTATCAAACGGCAACACCGAGTGGGACAAAGAGCTGAATAATAGATAGCATTAAACAATAAAACTCAACCGACACCACTGAGCAGCTAGTCTTCCTGTCATTTTCAGACTTTAATATGTATGTGTGTGTGTGTGTGTGTGCGTGTGTGTGTGTGCGTGTGTGTGTGTGGTGCGATTTCTAAAAGCAAACCCAAGCAAAGTGTTGACTCCCCACCACTTAAGGGAAATTGGGAAATTTGCCTGTCATGTGAGGTAACGTTACAAAGTGGATTATTGCTCCTGCACCCGAGGAGAAAATCCTATTTAAGCCACTATCTGTTTATAGAATGCAGTGGCTGAGACAATGGGGAGAGTCACAGTGTCATCAAAGTCAAATCCTGTAAGGTCAGTTTAAAAAGTGAAAGGGTTTTTTTTTTCTTTTTTGGAAGGGGAAATACTGTGGCCAACACCAGAAGGAAAATAAATCACTATCTGCAAATTGAAATCCATGCCAAAAGGCCATTAAGCGAGGAGAGATTAACGTTAAGCACTAACAAGTTTATTTGCCTTATAGCGCTGCAATTATTTCAATCTATTTTCTAAGGCAAATGAGCCGTACTTCTCAACGCAGGACCTGGGTATATTGCCATGAATATTTTAACAGTTTTATACATATAGTCCAGAATCACAAATCACAATTTGTCACAGGGGGCTTTGTAATCTGTGCAGCATGCATACAAAGAAGAAAGCCTCAGGAAGAGTTACAGAGGAGGGGTCAGAGAGACAGACAGACAATGGAGAGCAATGCCATGTGTACAGAATAGATCAGCACAATTCACATTATATAAATGTATATAATGTGATTTTCATTTTCTATAAAAATACAGATGTATGCAAGGGCAGATTTTTCACTGCACTGTTTGGGCAGAGCGGCAGTAAATAGAATAATTCTAAAGAGAAATTCCTGAAGGGGACATCACAGGAGCCTAGTGGTAGTACTGCTGTACAAAGTGCATACAGAGAAAACGCTGATATTGATATCAATATTTTGGCGATGGGATGCACAAGACTCAACTTTGAGGTAACAGGCAGAACAAAGTGCAGTGATAACAGTCAATGTGTTTTGTTTTATTGAGATAGATGCAAATAAAAATGTCAGACATGTCTTTCAGCCCAGTCTCCACAATAATATTTAGCAGTTATATTTCTGCATGTCACATGCTACTTCTTGTATTTACATTTTCACAAAACATTTCATATCACGTTCACATTACATGTACGGTGACTTTCATTCAGGGACGGGGACGAGGCGATGGTTCAAATGTGGGACTGCAGTGTTTCAACATTTGTAAACGTCACACCAGCAGATATCTTCAAGGAGATTTTGGACATTTTCCAGCTGTGTTTCTGGGCCAAACACTGGGTGTTTGTTAATGAGACTTTGGGGCATCTACAGCTGTGTTCTTGGTAACCAAAACAGGTAGCTACTTTAAGCCAAAGCACTATGTTTTCCGAACACTAGCCAAGTGGTAACTGTGCTTAAACCTAATAAGAGCGTAAGCACAGCTTTGAGAAAAGAGAAAACATGGCATCCGAGGTTTAGTGTGAGCTTTGGCAAGGAAGATTCTTACGATGGTCAGCCAGAACCACAGACACGCTTATAGAGACTGAGCACACTGCGTGGATTTGCAGGTTGATTGGCGGTGGACCAAACCAATGTGAGGCATATGAAGGGGGGAAACCATCTGTAGAAACTTAGATAAAATTTTATTAGCACAAGTGTTTTCAGTGCATGTTATTTAATCATTGTAATTTAACATCATATGTTTTCAATGACATAGGTTACTGACACGGGCAATTCTCTGTTTTCCCCTGGAAGAAGCGATTTTCCTTGATTTCTGCCTATGGATATATGTGGATTGCAGAAAAATAAGGTTCAGCAGGTTTCAGGTGTTGCAAGATAGATAGATAGAACCTGTGCCACACAACCTTCCTTACAGCCACAGAGACCTTGAGGGAGGACAGGCCACACAAACATAGAAGAGACAGCACAGCATTCATGCAGATGGAAGAGACAGACAAACACACAGAGGGAGAGGGAGTCACGCTCAAATGCAAACTAGGGAAAGAGGGGGAGAAGAGGAGAGGCTGAATCTCCTGGGGGACGATGATCCAGATCCAAACCTCTAGATGAAGCATCGACAGCCAGGAGAGCGAGAGGTTCCAGCATGGCCGATGGTCCAGCAGAGGGAAGCCTTAATGAAAATAGAGTGGAGGGAGGAGAGAAACTAGAGAAAGAGGGGGTAGAAGAGAGAGAGAGAGAGTTGCATGCGGCTTGGCAGCTTGCGGAAGACAGAAACAAACAACAGAAGTTAGAGAAGTGCAATAATAATCACGAGTTTAGGGTTTGTTGATTTCTCATTGCCAGAATAAACATACACCATAAGTACCGAAGTTAATAGATTCATTATGACTATGAGTCGCTGTGAGAATCGTCGTAAGATGTGCTGTACGAAGCCTGAGGTATCAAAGGAGGAGCACTAATTGAAAGTTAGGGTGAAACGATTATTTAAAAAAAAAAAAAATGTCTTAGCTTAGATTTGAAAGCCTTGACAGAGTCAGACTGTCTGATATCAGCCGGGAGGTTATACCAGAGAAAAGAGGCACATTAGGAAAGGCCCTGCAGCCCGCTGACTTCTTTTTAGCTCTAGGGACGGAGTAAAGCCCTGTATTCTGAGAGTGAAGAGCACTTGCTGGGTATAAGGTATAATGAGATCAGAGAGATACAACGGGGGAAAGACCATTTACAAGTTTGTAAGTCATCAGAAGCGCCTCGAAATCTGATCCGACAAGGAAAGGAAGCCCATGAAGTGGAGTTAAATTTATGCAATGTGGTGAAAGTTTTAGTGAAGAGTCTTCAAGAATCTGAACGGGACGTTTTGTTCTAGAAAGAGGACCAGGCAGCAAAACATTACAGAAATCGATTCTGGATGAAACAGTGGCCTGAAGTGAGGTCTCTGCATCAGCCAAATACAAATAAGTTCTAATTATAGCTATGTTATGAATGTTAAAGGGCGATGGTGATGGTTCCTTTAAGAACAATTGAAGAAAAGGGTAGGATGAAACATAATAAGAAGAATTGTAGCTGTTAATTTTAAGGGATCACGCAGTCGTTGAGGGTTACCGTTACTTGGTCAAACTGGTGTCGGTGTCAAGCATTGCAGTTATATCAGACTTAGGGGGCAAGAAATTACGACACATCCAGGAACAGCACAACAGTTGAAATGTATTCTACAGCTGTGTATAATTCGGCCCAGAGGCAACATTTTTAAAGAGAACAGGAGTGGGTTGAGAACAGAGCCCTGAGGTGCTCCATTTTTCACACCAGAATGCATTGATATAACATTATTTAAGGAAACGCAATGTGTTCTTTTGAAAAAGCAAGAGGCAAGGGACTTAAAAAAATGATTTTTTTTAATCGCTATTAAAACGTTTCTGTCCAATATAAACGCTAAAAAAAAGTAAAAGTGGATGAGAGATTTGTCAATAGGGTGAAAAAGTCAAAGTTACAGAAATATATTGTATCGAACGTCAGTTCAGTGAGATATATGAGGTCAACCTAACAGGGCATGAAGCACATCAATCAGTGTTCTTTTATGATTCTTGTATTA
The DNA here is from genome assembly GCF_900880675.1 of Sparus aurata. NCBI lineage: Eukaryota > Metazoa > Chordata > Actinopteri > Spariformes > Sparidae > Sparus > Sparus aurata. Next base: position 18,208,303 of record NC_044198.1, read on the forward strand.
TTCCCTACCTGAAATCTTACATCCATTTTATAAATATTAGCCTTTTCAAGTCAGACGATGATACAGCAGTCCGTTCTTGACTTGGCTGACATTATATGCTTCTTTAAATCTGTGTCTTGCCATTCAGGAAAAGGAGGCTGTAGCATAGATCCTGTTTAAATTGTGCCATGAATTAGTCAATCTGGAAGATGATTTTTGCTCAGGAGAAACCTGATGGTATATAAGACTGTGATAGTACTGTGATTGTACTCAAAAATATATCAGGTAAGTACTGTATCGTTTAACACACACTTAAACCCATAACCAGACCGTTGTAGAGCTGGTCCCGCATATTAGCTCACGGATCTGATGAACTCTCCTTTCACATAACTGCCGTTGTCAGTATGGCCATGTTGGTGTTGGTGACGGATACTGAATAGTATTCTACTATCTTTATCGCAAACTGCGTAATTCATGTAATGTAATTCATGGCACAATTCAAACAGGGTCGAAGATTTATTTATATCAACTTTTTTTGTTTTTTTTTCCCCAAGAACTGTGAAGTCCCATCGGGCACACCAGACTGGCCAAGACTTTGCCTCTCTATCTATTAAATAAAAGTAGAAAAAATAATTTTTAAAGCATCTTAACCCCTAAGACACAGCTGAAGGTGCAAAGCTGTTGAGGGAACCCATCTTGGGAGTTTCTCGCACGGAGGGAAAAGTTCACCAAATGCTGAAAAGTGGGTGTTTAAGGGCCGCAGATTGGATTATTCCAGGCTCAATCTTCCTGGCCAATTTTTACCTCAGACATGCTTGCATTTCTCCCTCAATGAAGTAAAGCTTTTAGGCAATTAAATGAAGCTGTTTTGGGGCCATAATGGATTTTATTTCCATCAGACGTATGTAGCCTACGAGCCAACAAACAGCACTGATGGATAAAGCAGGGGTTTTCCGGGATTGCTGGGCGCATTGTTGGGATATGGGTCAGAGTCAGTCTTTGCGCTTGCCAACATAAGTGAGAAATTACACTAATTACCCAATGTCTTGAGCCATTTTCACTCCTCTTAATGTCAAATCGATCTAAATGTAATTATTTCTGCACAAACAAAGGCCTGTGAGTGCTGCACGATTTTCACAAAGTTCTTTCTCTCAGAATCATTACATTACATTGCAGTATATCCGAAAAAAACTTACTTTGGAAAGTATCGGTGGAGCTTATGGATTGTGTCATTACTGTGGGTGGTTCCCTGTGTGCACTCTGAAGGAGTAATGACAATGACATTTTCTTGATTGGCAAACGTTTTGAAACGGGAGCCTGGAAAAGTCTAAGCCATGGCTCCTTTAATGATGGAAAAACTCCTGTCCATTCCTGCCTTGAGTTTTTAGAAGAAATGTTTCTCTGGTATGCTCGGGCTGCTTCTAAGCAGCTCTTGGCGTTCCTTGATTTTTCAAAAACAGTTATTAATAATGCCCCAGGTGCACACATTTCACTCAAAACAGCATTTGAAGTATCGTAGATATCACTGAGCAAAAGACTTGCGCCTATTCTGTGTTTCAAATGAGGCTGTCCCATTTTTACAGATCTCTTTTCTTCACTCCAACTGTCCAGGGAAGTTTTTGGGCAATGCTCTCTATTTCAGTAGAACCCTTGTTCACACTCATACAGTTACACATAATTCACAACTGGAAGCTGTTCAGCAAAACCACAGTCTGTTCTGGTGACCACAGAGCAGCTTCACTGGAGCAGTTGAGGGATAGAGACATGGTAAAAGGAGTACCTCGGAGAGAACGCCGATGCTGCTCTTTCACTTTCCCTGGCCAAAATCATCCTGCTGGTCTGGGGATTGAACCAGTGACCTTTACTGAAGAGTACTGCAAAGGCTACTTCTACACTTACTGTCATGGTTTGGGTTTGTTGTTTAGTTATTTCAGGTCTTATATTTTATAGATTATATCCATTGGTGTCTTATATTTCTTTCCATTCCCTGTCTTTGCCTACTTCTCCGCCCTTTTTCTGTGTAAGCCTGTGTTTCATTTGTTTACTAGCCCTTGTGTATTGTTTTTCCTTTACTCTTTGTTGGTTCATCCTGCTTCTCCTGTGTCTTTTCCCCCAGCCCTCCTGTGCTCCCTGTGTTCCTGATTTGTTCCCAGTGGCTCTATCATTTGTCCTCCATTTTCGTTTGCTTTTCTGGATCCTCCTTGTTGCCTTTTTTGTTACTTGCATTTTGTATCCAGTATTTTCTATGTCCCGTTAAATGGCTAAAGTGAAAATAATCTTGTCATTTTAACCCACGTTCGCCCTTTCATACCAAGCCAGAGCATGTTAGACTTACACCATGAGCACAGTGACAGTGAAAGGTTAGACATTTGTCCACCCTTTGACATCAAACACGCTTTTGTGATGTCCAAAGCAAAGCCACAGAGGTAAATTAGATATATCGACCTCAAACGTTAGACACATCCTATGTCTCCTCCTCAGCACAAAGGACCAACGTCCTCTTGGTTATCCATTACAAAATGTCTCTCTTTCCATAAATAGACCGATGAGTGTGTACTGTACATGCATTCAGGATGGATGGAAGTAAAAAATGATGTTCAAGGCAAAGAGCATAAAGTGCCCGGGAATCTTTAGGCACTTGAGAAATTGCCTTAGACATCCAAAAATCAGAGAGAAACTAGACAAATTGTGTTCCAGCAGAGGTTAAAGCCACGGGCTTCTGAATCAATCTAATTGAGGTAAAGGGTCTTTTCTTTAGAGCCCCGAAGCACTTTTAAACATCGCTCCAGTGCCAGCATTACGAAGAGTGCTTCCTGCAGACTTCTCTCAAACCAATCCACCCCCCCCCCACCAAATCCCTGAGCTATGGTGATGAACTGGATTCATAGGGGCTTTGAAATGAAAGGTCACAATATTCTCATACCAGGGAAGAGGTAAGACTCTGTTATGTCAAATTATGTTGTGGCCTGTGGCAGGGCGCAAACAAAATTACATGGAGGATGGGAGTCGGATGTAGCCTTGACTGCTGCAGGGCCGGTGCTTTAAAAATCTAGATAAATCTCAGAGAAGATGGAGTATGCTCAGGAAAGCGCAGAGAATGAAAACTACAGAAAACACCGCTGAGATTGGTCCTTCAAAACAGGTCGACGGCTGCATTTTTTTTTCAGGAAAACACAACGTGGTAAAGCTGCAGTATATTCTTTATCTTATCAGCTATCATTTAATGTCAGTCAGCGTATTATCTCGGTGCACAATACTTTCAGATTACCTGAGCTAAGCAGCTATCAAGGCGAGATAAAAAGAAATATCAAGAAATCTTAAGTCTCTTTGAGGCTGTGTGGGCGATATCTACCGTCTATTGCGCTAACATCCAGTGGAAGGTCTGAACTGGTTCTTGAGATTGATGCCAGCGTTAAAGATATGATCCTCAGAGGGCAACCTTCAAAGGGCGATCCACACATGTAATTGCCCATCTTCCTAAGAGAGAGACGGGGAGAGATGGTTCGCAAGGTTGCTCTATCGGATTTTGTATCAGTCCGAGATCTCTGGAACCAATTTCACTGCTTGTTGGCCTTTTTTTAATCATCGTGGGGTTAAATTATACATCAATGATGGCGCAGACTCATCCATGTTGAATTACGTTTCTCTTCGAAGGTTCAACAAATGTTCTTGGAAGTTTGTTTCCTTAAATGAATCTCCAGACCAAATATGCGTTCTAAGCAAATTTTTCTATCAATCTAAGCATGTTCCTCATCTGTCTCAGTAGTTGATACTGAGCACGCCGTCCAAATGTGCATTGCAAAAAGGAAATTGTCGATTAAAGGCACATGGACATAAATGATTGAAACTACTGCATACACTTTATATGATCTGCTTCATGCGCTCATGAAAGAAAGCCGTGTAAGTAATTAGGATTCTAATTGAAGTATTAAAACACCCAAAATCCTTTTGATGCTTTGTGGGTCTGCTCTAATGATTTTGACACTTTCATTCTGTGGCGCTGAAGAAAATGTATTTAGTTCTTTTTTTCTTTTTTTACCGCAGGCTATCTTTCAGAGTGGCAATGGCAAAACTTTGGAACTTGACATCACACTCAACATTAAATTGAAATCTGTGCCATTATTGTCTGACAAATCTGGAACCACAGAAGACATTAAACCTTGCCAACATCAAATGGCTGCCTTTGAATTTCTTTTTTTCATCCATTCCTTCTGAACAGATGCTCTCCTTTCAAACCAATGCTCAGGTGAAAATCACTTCTCTTTCCTCACCAAGTTCTATCACACATATGCCTGATTGAGGTGCTTACGCCAGCCTCACCTTAAAGACCATATACTCATATGCAATTAAGATTGGTTAACTTTTATTAGACACTTCCAGGTGGTTTTGACTTTGCGTTTTACTTGTTAAAATGGGGGAAAAATGCAACTGCCTCAGTGGAGGTGGACAGAAAACTTTCCTGCCCTGTTTAAGTGCCAACGTCCCAGAAAAGCAGCATGTTTCATTTTCTGTCTGTGACTCACTGCCTAGTTTGGCATATCCTGCTGCAGCTCCGCTTTTTCTCTTGTCAGGTGACATCCGTTTGTGATCTCAAAGATGTCAAAATGCACAAGCAAAACTTCGGAAGAGAAAAATACCTAGACCTTTGTGACCCGCAATCCCGGCATTACAAAACTCATTCTAAAAATGTCATTGGCTCGCCGGGAATAGCTGAGAGATTGGCTCTGCAGGTGAGTAACACACAATAGATTTCTGAATAGGCTGTGTGGGCCTGTTTGTACCAGAGGCGTCAAATGACGGCCATCATCTCTGGCACAGCCAGCGTTCTTTCATTCTTTCTCATTTCTTTCTTCTGCCCTGACATCCTCCAGGGGAAAAACTATGCACTGTATGTGCTCTGTGGAACAGCTCCAACCTCTTACGAGCTGAGTTATGTGATTAGCTGTCTTTCTGTCTACAAAATTTCATCTTCTGCAGTGAAGCTAATTAAACGGGAGTGTGGAAACTTTGTGGTCTGATTGTTCTTACTGTACCTTGTATTGATTTGTTTTGAATCTTACTGACTTTGATTAATTGTGATGCTGTTCAGCCAGTCCTCTAATGATGAACAGGATGATCATAACTTTATGGGCAAGAGATGGAAGTTAATCAAAGTGGTTGCATCTTAATGTGTGTCTGAATATGTCAAAGATTGAAGGTGTTGAAGGTTATGTTTCACTGTGAGTGATGAAATAGCAGTGCATCTTTACAGTTACTCAACTCATCATTCCTCTAGATTCAATAGTTAGCTTAGCTTTAAGCATATTCTGGGTAAGCCTCAATGAGTGGGGTATAACCAAGGACATTTATATTAAAGGAAGGATCATTATGTCACTGCATCATGCTTTGGGGCCAGAGCATGGTGACAGCAAGTCAACAGAGAAACACACTAAAACCCAACAAATCTATGCAGCATGACTTTCTGACAATCGTTGAATCAGGCGTTGGGGCAGGGGAACATGTCAAACAAACAGGGCAGGGGGCCTCCAGGACCAGGACTGGAAAACACTGCAATAGACAATTGAGAGAAGTAGAAAGTAGTTATATTTAGGCCAAACCTTGATCTTTTCCTAAACCTTGCCAAGTTTAACCAGAAGTAGCATATCTAACATTGCTAACCTGACCACAAAATGAGACACCGCTGTTTCCACGGGCAGGGAGGCCATTGCTACAATATTACACAAATCGGTGGGGTACTGCGGTGAATGTACGACATTTAAAAATAAAGCGACATCAGACACTAGTTCCACTTCCACTATACCGTGTTTCATTCTCGCGAAACCCGTGATGCTCATACTATCTTAATATGTGATACTTATTTCAGTTTCCGCTGTCAGACAACTTAACAATTCTAAAACAGCATTTGATTGGATGTCACAAGTGTTTGTTATGAAGAAAGAAAACAGTAAGTATCTTGTTGCTTCAGTGAGGGTCCATCAAATCATGTCATCAGGTAAAGTAACACTTGGTGTCTAACCCTAACCCTAGTGTTCAAAAGTGGGAATACAGCACTAAAACCTTCCTTTGCAGCTGTAAGTAAGTCCTGCATTAAACATGTTATGTAAGTAAGTCCTGACCTTTGGTTGCATTACATTGTGCAGAGGTGTTTTTCTTTTGCTGAGCACCTATAACTGAATTCATCTAAGAACAACACAAAAGCCTCTTTTGATTTAGTTTTCACTTTATTCATTGACCTATTTATTTCATGTACCCGACTCCCTCTGTACCACTACAAAGCCAGTGTGGATTTTGACAAGATGACTTGTTATGAAAGCTGTTGGACCTACGGTAGCGATCGTCGACATGACATTTTATTAACTGATTTAATATCAAACAAAGAGTGTGCAGCACTGAGGCTGCGAAAAAAAATAAACCGCTATTGTTTACAAGTAGCTCCAGAGATAAATAGGTCACGTCATGTGAAATGGATCGCACAGAATCTTCTACGTACAGTATATTTAGAGTGTGAATATTCAATCCTCGGTACATGTTATGCTACCTTTTTGCATTCTAAGGGATGTTCCCTTCACACTGAAAATGTCACCATACATCTTACAGACTATCACTAAGAAGGATGTATCTGGAGCCAGAGTGTAAAAAAAAAGATACCAAGATTTTAGTTTGTGGCAATATTTATTTATACAGTAGGTTTCACCTTCTTGCAGAACAAGGCTTGCCACTTCTTGTATAAGATTCAAAATGCTGAATGTTTCTTTTGCTCAACCCCCATTTCACAACAAAACACGAGTCATCACTTTGCCTTTATTATGTTTTAATGCGCGAACTTAAGAGGTGTTTGACTTCCCCCCATCTCTCCCATGATAGCAGGGCGAGATGCAGATTGCTTTGGACATGATATGCGCTGCATTATTCTTTTTAATTAGGGGGCTGCTGTTTATAAGCCCCAAACAGTAACTCTAGATAATAGTGTATTCATGTCCAGTTAATCAAAATCCTGTTGGCAGATAATGGCTGCCAGGGGCTCAACCAGGTTTGCAAAAATTTAATTAGCAAAGCCATGAATCTCCACTCTACGATGCTCGCTCAAGGGTGAAAAAAGGACTGAACACAACATGGAGTTTGTGCTTGACTGGTTTGAAAAGTTAAAAGGTCTTCTTTTAGACAAGTGGTTAGAACATAGCATCTATTTTTTTTTTTTTCAAGTGAAAAACCAGACGTGGAGATGTGCCTACTGTAGGTGTTATTGCCATGTGTGCACCAGAGCTTGATTTTGTTTTTCTGTCATTACTGGATAATTAGCTTAGCTGAAAGAGGGTCTGGTAGTTGATGTTTGGACTCTTGAGGCAGAACTGGGAAACGTGGCAAGCCATTAGGACGCGGAGGTCAGCAACAGGCAGTCAAACAGCGACATCAAACAAATTCAGAAAGGGAGGAGGCATGCCTTAAAAAAAGAAAAAAACAACAGACAAACAGGGAACATGGACAGAGGCTGCAAAAGCTTTATGGCTACAGGGGCACAATAAACGATCTGGCAGCGATTAGGTGGATGGCTGCTTCATATACTAAGGAACTAACAAGGGATTCGGGGGCGTGCGAACACGTTGGTGCTGAGATCAAGTAATGTGGAAACAAAAGGCTGTAACACACTGGGGACAACTGCTGGATGGGAAGGAGATAGCAGGTTTGTGTGTTTCATAAAAATGCAAAGGGCCTGAGGGAAATGAGGATGTGAGGCTGCAGGGATTGACAGAGAGACAGAAGAACGTGTCCTCATGACATTAGCCACTTCAAAGAGCATGGCGGAAATTCTCTGAGAGCAGTGCTTGAACTCGCGGAGTGTCTATCAACTCAGCTAAAGCCAAATAGAAGTCAAAGATGTTTGACTTTCGGCTGTTTGATGACAGACACTTTGCAGCCGGAGACAGCACAGTGTGGTTTTGTATTGTAATGAATCAGACTATCCCAGTCAGGAGCAGAATTTCACGATCCTGCCAAGACTGAGAATAGAATAGTGGAGAAAATCCTTCGCAGAGCCATCCAATGTGAACATTCTGTGTGTCCAGAAATCTGAAAGAAAGTGAAATAAGCCAAATGCTAAGTCAGCGGGCTAAAAATGACAATGCTATCAGAAGTTGAAATGAAGCTCAAGCTGGTCTATATCTTGCTGTGTGTGTGCACTCTCGAAGTGAGACGCGATGGCACTTGCTAGAATGCTTATGTTAAGCTAGCGACGCGCTTACAACGTTCGCCATCTCAGGTTAGCATGCTTACATTTACTAGGTAGTAATAAACATTTAGGGGGATTTATTCTGAGCATTGAACAATGTGACAAGTCAGTTGCACCACTCATATCCGTACCAAAATGGCAATCCATCCAAACGCTTTCAGAGATTTCTCTAAAAAAACCCAAAAACATCCAACCTCATGGTGGCGTGACAGGAAAAGAGGGGGATCACCGACATCAGTGAGCTACATCTTCCTGGAATCATTATTCATTTTATGTTAGTCCATTATCGGAGAATCTGAGAGCATTACGTTTTCCACAAACTATATTTAGCTACTGCAGTATATATGTGATTGCACTGGAATGAGAATGTGAGAATAAGTAGAATTCATTATTAATGGCCAATTAAGTATTCTGTACAGTATTGTCTTAAAGCTCATTAAAGCCAAATTTACAAGGTTTGTGTAAGCATCGTGGAAACTAAACTAAAACTGTTATATTGCAGGGTGGATTTAAGAATATGGGGCTCAAGGGTTTCCTTGTTTCTGTAGAAAAAGACAGAGTTCTGTTAGTAATGGACAAAGAGCACATAAGAAATAATAACAATGCAGATATTATATTTGGGAACCCTACAGTGCTGTTTACATCTTTTACCCTTTATCTGCTTCTTTCTATAACATCCGTGAGTCAAATTTCCTACTAACATTATTGTCTCATGGATGTTGCCCTCATGAAACCTTTATTAAACCAATAGTGCAATAAGTCCTTGAGAATGGAGGGGAGATTCGGTGATTTTCCGACCTCTTTCTGTGATCAAATGAGTTTTGGATTCAGATCTCTGCTCTCACCCCGCTGCCGTCCAGACAAACAAATGGAAGCACCGTCCAAGCAAAGCCTAATGCACCACAGAGAGGACATTAGAAACACATATCCTGTTTTATTAATGTGGTCAATACAGTCCATTAGGCCAGGGATTTAAAAGCCACATGGCTCTTCCACCTCCATTAATATTTTCCTCTGACCCTTTTTTTTCTTCTTCGTCTTTCTCTAAGTTGCTTTCCGTATTCCCTAAACGACACTAACACAAAATCGTTATGTTGACTGTGTATGAAATTTCTACATCATTTTTATATTTTATATTTTCGTCATGAGAGTTGAGATGTAAATAATGTAAATGTAGCGTCACAAGTTTTTTTTGATGGCGTTCCTCAGCCTCTCAAGATGAGTTTTATTTCCTCCTGTGGTCTCCTTTATGAACTGAATTTGCAAATATTACCCGAGGCTAAGATATATTTAAGCTCGAGGCTTGAGGCTTTTTAATCTTAAAAGGAGCAACTGTCTCCAGAATGGTAGAAAGAGTTGTGTGACCACTTAAACCGTTGATCATTGACTGAACAGAAAAAATGCTTGACATCATTTAGTAGCCAAATCGGAAGAAATCAAGAGTGGGTCAGATAGCTGATAGTGTGGGAAAAGGCAATGTCAACACAGTGTCTTTACAATACATATTCCAAACAACAACCTCGGAGCTTGCAACCTACATTCTAGACTTGGCCAGTGGCCCTAACTCAAACAGAAACGGAAAAACCCAAACGAGCTAGCACCTCTTAGCTTTTCTTATGCAGAGCTATTTTAATGCCAGGGGTTCCCCCTGCGTTGCAAAAACAATTTCACTCTGACACTAATTTTCTGGGGCACGGTCGCAGCTCCCTGGGTTCAGCAGTGACAGAGTCTAAACAAATCTTCTCCCTCTGCAAGAATTATAATGGGTGCAGCCGGGCCCTTCTCCAGTGTTCAGACAGCAGCTACAGGCTCAGTAAGATGAAGGAAAGGTTCAAATATAATGCCACGGTTAAGAACTCAATAGCCAAGGAGCTGAGTTCAGGGAATTTATTTATAACAGTTACAGGATTTAGGTGGCCTATGCATTATGAATATGATTCATTAAAAATGCATAGCAGTACTGAGAAGATTCAAGAGCTGGTACTGGAAGGCTCTTGAGTTCTTGTATTCTGCATTTTGACAGTTGGAAAAAAAAGCACACTAATAAAAGCTAGCAATAATAATTGCTGTTTATTTTTATCTTTTCAATAAAGGATCACTATTTAATGGGGTGTAACGGTACATGTATACTGATGTCACAGTTTGGTGCAGGCGGTTATATAAGAACATGTTTGTCCCACTATGTGAGTGCGTATGTCAATATTGGTGACAGAAAAACCATACTGATCAACCTTCCAACACAGGAAGTGCCAATAATAATAGTAACAGAAAAGCCTTTACTCCTATGGAAACTTAGGAAAGCTAAATCCTGGAGCCGGATTCTGGTCAACCAACTTTTTCTGTCTACCAAACTGACTTTTGTATATAGGTTGGTTCTCTTTGCAGATGAGGTAAATATTTGTATTGTATATCCAAGCCAAATGAAAGAATAGTTAATCTGGCTAAAAAAATGAATTGGAACTGTGAAATCCCCCCAGAGAAACAATCATGATTTTCAACTTTATCCCTCTGTATTTTTTAAAGATTTTTAAGTACCGCTTCCCAAATTAATTCCTCATGAAGGACAGCGACCATCATCGGCCTGAATCCATGTAGTGTACGTGTCTTGCTTTAAAAAAAAAATACTATTCACCGCTTATGTAAGACTTTGCTAAAGACTTAAACCTTTTAGTCACAGATGTAGCATGAACAAGTAGAGGATGTAAACAAGACCAAGGGATGTCACAATATTAAATGGTTACATAAGCTACCAAATCTGCTATGAACATCTTTGATTTGTTTTCTGTGAATATATATATATATTTTTTTGTGTCTGTCAGGAGATTTGTAACACATGGCACCAAGTATTTCCGGCGCCATTAGAGCACATCTGTGTCCGTGCACCGTAAAGCTGAGGTCGTAGACTTATTTCCCTCCGTAGTCCAATTCGTAGCGTGTGTCAGACCACTCCCTATGACAGTAACGGTTCTTTAAAAGCTGCTCTGTGCTGTCTGACAAGGTTGAGCTGCAATGGTCAAAGCCCACCCTGTCCCACACCTGCCCTCTTAAAAGAGCACTATTTCAGGTCTGTGGATGTGGAGTCCGTCCTGATTCACAGAGACATTATGCCGCACAAAGAGATTCATGGATGTGCAGTGTCATGCCCTCATTCCGCGGATCTGTCGTGATGAGTTGAGAATGTTCTTCTTTTCTTTTCTTTTGTATTGTATCCGGATTCTCGGGGCACCGAGGGACAAGGCAGATAGAAAGCGGAGATAATGCACAAAAAAACCCCTTTGCTCACCAACAGGTCTGAAACAGAGAAATTAATTCAGCCCTATTATCTGACTCTCTCAGGAGCCACCGGACTGAAACTTGAATGTCGTCTGCGGAGATTTTTCCCAAATTGTGCTCTAATGCAGGTACTGTATATATAATTCAATCCGGATATAAAACATTAAATCACGACTTCACTGAAATGTAACAAAGTTGAAGAGTTCATTACGGATTCATTTGATGCATCAGCAGCAGTGATTTATTTGTTTCGAGGCAGAACGTGGCAAATGAAATGGAATTTAGGTTAGGAAGTATCTCGGCATAAACAACATATTCGGAAAAGCAGTATAGGCTGCAGAGTTTCCACCATGCTGCCGGCAGAAATGTGTGTTATGCACGCCTTCATCAGCACAGATTTGGAGATGGGGTAAGGTTTGACCCCGCACAGTTTCCCGCAAGGTTAGCATGCCCTCCCTACCATGTTCATCTAGTAGCCCCATACATCAGCAGTGACACCGGGAAAATTAATGTCGCTGAGATCCAGGGCCCAGCGATGCCACTGATGGCATCTCGCTCAGTCACCAGACATACGAGGGATCAGCTAAGTTCATCCACAACAAAGCATTTTTATGTTGGAGTTAATATTAAAGGAAAGTAAATATCAGACTTTCTAAGGTCTCTGCTGCTGTCTGAGGCAAATATATCTTAAATTCTACATGCTGGAAATGAATTTAACATTAGACAAGACATATCCTCCGCAGTGTTCAACAGCATAACATCGGGCCGATAGAGGAGGATCTTGGATCACAGCTGCATTAAAAAAATATAACTGTATTAACCAGTCAAATGAATAATTAAGATGATGATATCTTAAGCACGAAGTCTGTATTTTTCAGATGAGGAACATTCAGTAGGCTTTGAGGTTAGAATAACTGGAGAAATAAGACGAGCAGTTCTCACTGAGATTTTAATTATGCTATCATTAATAACGCATTATAGATCAGTCTCGGGGAGAAACGATCCATCATGTTAGTTGAAGGGTCACAAACATGATGAAGTGATTAAAAGCTAATGTTTAGTTAATGATCATTGCGATACTTTGAATTCATCAGAATCCCAGTGCTCCTTGGTCATGTTGGCAGACAATTATGGAAAAGACTGAAATGTGTAATACCTAAGTTATCATAATCATGCAAATACCTTAGCCCCTGCATGCGTTGATTAATATGTGGCTTTCGCACTACGGTGCAGTGTCCATTCTTGCACATTCATGACTGTGAATTTGCATAAACTGAGTACATATTCTGTTGCTGTATCTGTCATTATGTTCTCTTAATCACTACAGGCGATTACTTTTTAATCATCTATGAAATTGTAACAGCAGGACATTTATCTAAAAAAAAAAAAAGTCTAATTGCTTGCAGTGTCAGTATATATCCTGCTCACTATAATTTGTCAATAGAGATCCTGCTATTCGTATGTAACATATACAGACAAATACAGGCATAAAATGTACATCATCCATCCATACCATACTTGTACTTATATACTTGTATTTTCTTCTTTATTTCTTTACACTGTCGCTTCTTAGCAGCACTTAATCTGTAAACAACATAGTGAAAAGTTGATTTGTACACAGACCTTTATGGTGCTGGCCATAATGTTTTTAATATACATCTACTTTCGTTTTAATGGTCAAGGATCAAGGTTAATTTTATTTTACATGCTACAGTCCTGACCAATCCTAAACCATTCTTTATTTTTCCCTTTTTTTTCTTTTTTTACCTGATTTGTTCAGTTTTGATGTCCTCGTGCTAACTCGCCATTTTCTACATGTAGGTTGCGACCAGGTTAGTGTTGGGGTAACTTGACATTTTCAGTGTAGAGGTTACGACCAGGTTAGTGTTGAATAACTTGACATTTTCAGTGTAGAGGTTACGACCAGGTTAGTGTTGAGGTAACTTGTCATTCTCAGTGTGTAACTCAGAGGTTGTTGATGTTTCCTTAAGCAACAGATATTTTGATAACATTTAAAGAGGGAACGGATAATAAGGCAGCCTGAAATAAGTGCCCAATGGCAGGCTTACACCAACAGCCTACATCCGCTGAGTCAGACTACTACTGCAACATATTTTATATGCAGCTCCTACAGTACAAGCTATTAACTTTTCATCAATAGTTCCAAATATAACACAGAATAGAAAGTGTACAGCAGGCATTCAGCTTACGCTTGCCTTCTATTCTGAATTAAAACCCATTAGAGCTCTTAACTAGTTTCAGGGCCAGTTACTACCAAGTGGATGGATTCAATGTCCCGACTACTAACTGGCACTAACCTCCCTAAAGGAAAATATATGATGATTACCAACGACTGGCGTCAATGATGAGGGATGCAGGAGGAGAGAGAGAGACAGAGAGAGTAAGAGAGAGGAAGAGGGAGAGAGAGGAGGAGGAGCAGGCAACATTCCAGCCTGCAGTAACCTTGATGACACCCTTCATTACTATGTGCAGGCTGACATCCTGACAGAGGCATGCGGCACCAGATGGAGGGGAGGGACACAGCACTATTCCCACCCTCCGCTCGTCCTTTGTAGAGGGGCAGCAAGAAAGAAGTTGTGGGTGGGGAAGAAAAGGAGGGGATAGAAGTTGCGCTGGTGCACAGCTTGACTGACGCTGCACTGGCTCAGCTCTGCAAGGCTGCCCTTGTCCTTGTGCTTTGACAGCAGGTGGCCTAAACCCTGGCCCGACCTTGCCATATCAAAAACCTAAGCCTACTACTCTGCATGAGTCGGTAGAGACCCTCACTCCAACCCCTGCACAATTTCCTAACATCCCCCATAGAGACGTCAACGCCATTATGCTTCATCCCAGATTTAAACTCACAGCGGGGTACAAAAAAAAAAGAAAGTTCGCCAACTTAAAGACGATACACAGCAAATTGTGAGGGTGTTAAAAACTTCTAATAGAAAAACTCATTTCATATTGATGATGTTCGGCCAGAAAATCCTCTTCTTTGCACTAATTCTTGCTTAACTCGTTGAATCCAGATTTCCTCAATGGAAACCAAAGCGCTGATGAATAAAACAAAAGCGTCTTTAGTATAGAATGCTCTGAAAGTACAGAGCAAGAGTGAACATAAAAACCAAGCCGATACAACGTGTTTGGATGAGAGGCTACTTAAACGGACAGTGTTGGTTTGAACATTACAGAATGACGCGGAGAGCCATCTAACGGTCCCAGTGCTGTGGGAAATACAGTCATGGTGGACTGATCAAAGGTGGCATTGCCAGCAAGTCCCCTTTAAGGACATTGGCAGTTAGCACAGGGCTGCCCAGCCTCTTTGTCTTCCTGGCAGCCCTTTGATGAGAGCCCCCTGGGTGATTCACTCTTACTTACAGAAGTGCACACGGCTGTTAAGAATTGGATCAAAACAGATTGAGAGGGGGTTGAATGCGCAGAGAGGAAGAGTGGAGCAGAGGATTAAAAATGGGAGATAGATGGGAGGGATAGAGAGACAGTGTGTAAAAAAAGGAAGAGATGGAGCACAGGGCAGACGGAGGGTGACTTAAAAAAGGGAGGATTAAAATGTTGAAATATTCAGCCCTATTCATCAGCTCATTGTTGTCGCGTTGAAAGACAAAAGGTCACCGTATTTAATGGCCTTCCTGTCCCGGGGTGGGCAACGTGGGTGCAATCAAGTCATCAATTTGAACAGTGAATCAGTCACGCTCATCTTTGCATGGATACAAATCTGATGTAAATTTAGATGAATCGCTGGCCTACTTAACTCATCAGCCTTGACAGTTTTGCACGGACTTCGCCAGTCTTCATTAGTATGTGTTGCCCTAGTCGTGGGGTGAATCAAAAAGGTTTTTTTTCTGTTGTATCCGCTAAAAGGAGATCCATGTAAATGATGATGGGCGAACAAAGTGGACAGGGTCCATTTTCAGAATATTTCTGAAACATTTAGCTGGCACCGGCGGAGTCGTCTTGACAACTTGATTCCCCCATTTTCTTTCATGATAATTGACAATAAGCTGGTGCTCTCTGCTCACGCACAATACAAATTTGTATGACTGTCAACACGTAAATTGATTTGATTTCAATCAACACATCAAACAAACACAGGTAAGATAGACTAGACTAGACAGACTAGATATGAGCCATTTTGTTTGTGACTGACTCACAGCAGTGCATTCAGACGCCTTCATTTTTTTTCTTCATTTGGATGCACTTTCTCCAACCTTGTCTCATTCGTTTTAGTTAAGTCTGAGAGTTGCCTGCCTGGGAACTGTCCACCCAATAGTGTCGAGACCGTATAGACCCCAGAGTTTTCACATGTTGTTTATTGATGGTGAGCTGAAAAGAAGAAGCGTGCACGTCCAAGCAGTCATCATGTATGCATTGCAAAACCAGTCTTACTGGTGTCTTTAACGATTGTGTGAACCCCAACCATGCTGCAACTCATTGTTGTGGACGAATACTGAAGAAATACACATGTGATTAGCAGAACATCTTCTGCAGATGTCATATGCAATGGAGAAACTTCACAAGCATCATTCTTTTTTTTTTATACTCAAACCATTCAAAACAATTCATCAGATAATGAAATAAGGTTGCTCAGCGTTCAGCCCTCTGGAGTTTTTTACTTTGTGCACATGTCCATTTTTAAAAGCTGCGTTCATTGATTTGGCCATCGTAGGGCAGGAAAGCATCAATATAGTATATGCTGCCGGACACACACCACATATGTCCAGTTTATAGATTTTATTGGTGGCATCTTAGCAAAAAATATTTCACCGGCCACCTACATGGGTTTTGTAAGAGCCGCTGGACTCAACCGTACAGCAAAATGTGCTTCAATGAAACCAGTACCATTAGCTAGAAGAGGCTAAAACGCGGACAGAGGGAGGGAGGGAGGCGTCCTTTCACATTAGTCAGTCCTGCTCAACATGCAACACATCTGTCATTCCACGTGAATAGAAATCGCTGCACAGTCCGTCTCCTCTGCCTCTGTTTGTCAGCAGTGTAATATTTCATCCTATCACTGATTGGCAGCAGCGTCGGATCCTGGCTGTTACTGCAGCGGCAAGAGGCACATATTAGACCCGCTAAATTTTGGTGGCAGATGGCAAAACTGTGTGCTCTCCCATGGGGCGGCAGCCAGCTGGCCTCTCTTTGCCACTGTGACTAGGGTGAGCAGTAAAGTTGCCACATGTATATTGAAATATGAGGCTGTTCTTTTTTCCCTGCTTCCCACTGTGAAAGCGCTGTACATTCAGGCATGTGTAGGAAGGGATTCGCTATGTGTTCTTTATCAGTCATGTGTTATTATTGTTACACGTGGAGCTTAGCCCGGTTCTCCGGAGGATCAAGGGTGCCTGCGGAGGATATTAAAGAAAATCTAGTAACATTAATTCCACTGAATCTGTTTGAAGAAAAGAGCTTCAAATTTCAAAATACAACATTCTCTACACCCATTTACTTAATCTCACAATGGCACCTTCTAACATGCTCATTTGTTAAAGGCCAGCCTCGACTATCCTTCAGGCCCAATAAGCCCTTCGCCTTATTTGTTGTGATTGAAGATGGCCATGTGGTAATTTCAGTTTTCTATATAATGCAAATGAAACCAGGCAGGTCTCATAAATAATGCAAACGACCTAAAGACACAACACCAAAAACAAATGCACATGGCTAAGGTTGCTAAGCGACAGGCTCCTTTAGGTATGGCTATACAGCGTGAAGGTAACAAGAGCAATCCCACAGCCATTTACTGTACGCCTCAGCCGGAGAGCTTTAATAGGCGCAACAGTCTGGAGGAGCTGATGAAATTATTGCAGAGCAGTCCAAGTTTGTTTACTGCGATGCGAGTAAACTTAACACCGCAGCACATACGGCATAACAAGCCCTGTGTTTTCAGTGGCGCATGTTTGGGTGTTAGGCAGAGAGAGGGAGACGGGTGCAAGACAATTTGTAAAGCCAAAAATCATCACGTCCAACCAGGGCCACAGCTATAACGGTGCAACGCTCTCTGTCTAATAGGGACAAATATACCATTACAGCCAGGACACTGCAACAGACAGTCTTGTTTAAATTAAAAGCTGGCTGGAGTGCACATCGCATTAATCTAATTTTGTAACGGTGTGTAATATGGAATACGTTTAAAGTTAGAAATTTGTTCCGATAAAAAATAATCAAACAAACAGTCAAATTGCTTCTTCTCCCCAGGTGAAATTTTCTTTCACAAAGCTCTGATAATTAATGACCTGCCTTAAAGGTAATATCCCGTAGCCGGAAAGCTTAATAATAAGACAAAATTGCCATTTTGTTTTCACTTCATTATTCAAGTCTAATATCTGACTTTTATTAACCTTTCTTTTTTAAATTCTCCTTTCTCAAAGAAGTTAGCCGCAGTTGTTTCAAACTTAACATCCATCATGTTAATGGCAGAAATAAGCGGATAATGATGCTCTGATTCTGCAACAATGATTCACATAGCTGTTTTCAAACTCGTCCATGCTCTGCCTGAGATCTGTTAATGATTCGTTAAACTTTTAGTTATTGAACACAGTCAGATTTAGGGGGAGCTATCGGTGGGAATGAAATAAAATATTAATATCATGTTTTAATTCGTGTACAATCACCTAAAAAAAAAGGAGTTGTTGAAATGTTACCTGAAAGGAGAAGTTCACCTGAAAATGTAAATGCAGTTGTCATCTACTCTCCCTCATGCTGATGGAAAGTTGGGTTTTGAAGTCCATAAAACATTTCTGGAGCTTAACAGCAAGACAATGCTTTCCTAAGAACTGAAATATAGATTTATTTGAAAATGTATAATAACAATTAGCATGTGCACCCACTTTAGCAGACACTTAAAGCTAACAATCTAAGCTTGACAGCTACAGTTGAGACTTTGGCTTTGAAGACGTGGTAAGTAACGTCTTTTCAAATAAATTTGGGGTCTTTCTGCCGAAGACATCTATTGTGCCATTTTATGTATTTTATTTGTTTTGTGATGATTTTAGTCTGAAGTCTACTTCATCCATGTACTTCAGTTCTTTATGAGAATGCTGCAATGCGGTTTTGCTCCGGAAATGTTTTTATGGGCTCTGAAACTTCACCTGACTTTCCATTGGCACAGAGGTAAGTAGATAATAACTACACGTTCAGTTTCTGGTGAATGTATTCTTTTAAACAGGGCATCAACATCTACAGAGATAGCAGATCCTCTTCCAGAGTGTCGTGTGATTGTTTCTATGTTGCCCAGGACAGACAAAGCAAACACTCTTCTCTTCTCCTCTCCTACACACATGGAACAGCTGGGTGAGACGAGGAGTATTCAGTTGATTACAATCTGCAACCTCACCACTAGATGCCACTTAATCCTATGCACTAGTCTTTTAAGAGTCAACGGTCACCAACACAAAAAAAAACAAAGCATGGAATTACAAATGAACAGTTTCACTGTTTTTTATCTGTGTGAAGCATCATTTTGTGTAATTAAACCCCTGATCCTAGTTTATAAATACTGTAAGCACCAACCAGACAAGCCCTCAAAATATCTCATTAGATCTTTTAAAGTAATTACACATAAAGGTTTGTGTGCCTGCGTATTTGCTGGTGAATTGCTGGTAAAATGACACATTTTCTCGACGGCTGGCTGGTGTGGTATCAGCATAGACTAATTACTTGTCCTACAAATCATAATTTGTTTTGCCAAAGATTCCTCTCAGTAGCATGCAAAATAAGGCCAAAGGTAATCCCATTGATTAGTGTTGTGTGAACTTCGCACCTTTCAACAATGAGGTGAGCATGCCGTCCCATTAAAATTAATTAATTACCTTTTGCCATTTGGGAACCATTTAAATTTGTAAAAATGTGCCTGGGCCAGGCAAGGTTAATTGGGCATTTAGCTCTCAGAGCTCCCCCTCAACACCCAGGAGGAGCTCGTCCCTAAAACAGAAGCAAGTCCTTAATAAAAGTAGCACAGTGACCCTTCCAATAGACAATAACTGGTTTCTTGTCTTTGACCTCACCCATCCCGAGCCTGATAAATGGATGCATATGAATGTGTCTACATAATCTTACTCTACTCTACTACAATCCCTGGAAAGTAGTAGACGGAGGCTACAAAGGTGTCCCTGGCTTGTGTTTTGAAACTGTGATCATGGTGCGTGTGTGTGTGTGTGTGTGTGTGTGTCTCCCTCCTGACAGAGACAGATGGAGTGGGAGCCACCAGATTTACCAGAGGAAGCAGTTTATAGAATATTGTCAGGGGAGAGTAGGCAGTTTCTGAAATACAGCTTTCAAGTCACAGCCATCAATCTCGCCAGTGCCTGTCTAGATCAAGCAGACTGGAGAGCTAGTTTGTTAGTGTTCACAAAAGATGAGTGTGTTACGCCACGCTATTCCGAGGCCTCGGAGACAAAACAGCTGCCAGCAGCTTCGTGCAGAGAGCCATGTAGAAAAGGTGAAGCTGTCGGTCATCAGTATGTAAATAAATTGCCCCATTCTGTCAATGAAACTGGGGCAGTGAAACTGTAGGTCCTGTGTTAATGAACTGCCTCTTAGGACTATTTGCAGGCACACATGCACTGGGGAGTAGCAACATGTTAACAAATCTGATCTTTCTTATTTTGACCCCGTTTTAATCCAATGACCCTGTAACACCCCCCCAAACTTCTTCTTTGCCCCTGGAAGTTCATCATTCATTTAACATGCTTCCATTGGTCTCGGAGACTGTGTTCACAGAGAAGCGGCTGAGCCTGATTCCGTATCCTGCTTGCCCACCTTTGGTTCTAGTAGTCATTCCTCAACACCTTCTCTTCCTGGTGCTAGTTTCAACCACTTTTTGTAAGAATCTTGAACCAAACTAGATTAACCCTTAGCACTGCTGTGGTCCAACTGCTTCAAGTTGGACCACAACACAACTATGCTTTCAAAGTAGCTCTCTAAACTCTGCTTATGTAAAATTGGGACGATTTTGAGAGCAGTGACTAAATCCAGCTAAAACAGTCCAAATAACAGACATTTGTCAAATGGATATTATATGATTTTTCACACATTTACTGTTATTTCGTGACTCACAGTCTGAGTCAAACCATAAGGCAGCATACTACAAAACCCTGCATATCACGCCATTCTTCATTCAGCGAGCAAAACACAGGGTTGGTTATTAAAAGAGCGTTTGATTCCTTGACAAGAGGCTGCAGAGCTGTGATACTGGAAATGCTGGTTATGTCTCTATTTCTTTATTAGCAATGGTTGTTCATAGATTTAACCACTGGGATCAATATAAAAAGGTGACAATGTTCTCTTCCAATAAAATAGAAGGTTTCAAATGGAATTACCACCATTACTGTTCATGTTCCCGCTGTGCAATGTGTCGCTTTTGTTCGCCTCCAAATCAGATTGCACCATATGGCTGGCTAGGCTATGACAGTAGCAGTTATATCAGAAAATCAGTGATATATTCAGTTTACGAATTATATGTACACCTGGGTCTTGTAACCTTCATAGTTCTGATACAGAAATACTGGCGCTGTGTGCTTTGGCACAGGTGTCCACACCTACCCAACAAGCAGCAATTGAGGAGCACGAGAACACCTTGAAAATGAAAGAAATCATGTGTTCTGACAAAAGACAAATCCAGCGTGAGGACCAATACAGCAAATGCACAAAGAACTCACAGCTCGAACCAGAGAAAAAAGTGTCCTTGCACACTGTTAACACACAAACCTCCCACAACATCATCAACATATCCCATTCACACTACCTTACCTAATAATGATTACTACAGATCAGTGGTGGAAGAAGTGACTTTTACTCATCTAAAAGTACCAACGCCACTGTGCAAAAGAACTGGATCATAATCTTTAAGGGCAGCTGTGGCTCAGGGGGTAGAGCCAGCGTCTTGTGGCTGGTTCGATTCCCCTGGTCTTTATGCTGAAGCGTCCTTAGGCAAGATACTGAACCCCCAAACTGTTCCTGATGTGCTGGTTGGCACCTTGCATGGCAGCCACCTCCATCAGTGTATGAATGTATGTATGAATTACTGTAAGTCACTTTGGACAAAAGTGTCTGCCAAACGCTCTAAATGTAAATGTACAAAAGGGGATAGTACTCATTGTACAGAATGGCCCTTATCTGAACCATAATTATCATATAAATGTGTCCAGAGCGGATTTAATTACTTAATACATTGATGGGTAGCTTGTGATCTATCAGGCCCTGATCAAAAGTTGCTAGTAACTAAAGGTATTCATTTCATGTAGCGGAGTAAAAAAGTACATTTATTCTCTAAAAGTATCTTGTTTAGAGCGGAGAGTGGACATGCACAAGTAGAAATGTCTGCAGTACTTGCATATATTTACTCTGTTACATTCCGCTACAGTTACCTCAACACCATCAAAACCAGCATGAGCATTAATCTTGTCATTGGCGCTAAATATTTATCTATGGCGCTCATTATTAGCTGGCAGGTGGTGATTCAAAGTTTAATGTTTGTGACTTTGTTGGTTACAACCAAAAAGGGGAGGGGCATATTGAGTATGGAAGGTTAACAATCGTGTAACTACCAGATTCTTAGATTGATTGACAGCATTTTATTTTTCTGCTCAGCAAAAGTCAGTGAAACCAGTCAGTCAGAACGTGAAGAACAGATGCTGAGATATTGTGGTTACATACACTGTATTAGCATTAGTGTTGGCACTGCCTTGCCAACACTGAACCAGGGCTAGCAAGATAGATTTTCGGTGCACCTTTTTGTTTTCTGGTGAACTGATTTAATCTCACGCCTTTGTATTGTTTACAACACTGCCACGTTAATCTCTAATTCATGGCATCGCTGTGCTTATTTTGTGCTTTTAAAAGCTGCTTTGACTCGTTATTTCATGTTTTTCTTTGCAAATTTGCGATTTCGCTCTGCACCTCCAGGGCCATCATCAATAGCAACACAGCTGAACCCCCAAAAACATCATAATATCAAGACATAAAAAATGCACCAGTTTCCACGCAACTTCATTCAGGTTATTCAAGTCGTCTCCCTCTCGCTGTGAGCCAAATGACAACATTTTACACCTCAAATACTTTTTTGTGTCTGTTGCTTGTCACAAAATTCGCCGTGTAGAATGCCCTTAACATAGGCGCTCACACATTTCTGTCATCCGCAGCTGTTAACAAGATTCTGGAATAACAACAGCCTTGAGGTGTTTGCGGTGCAGTGTCTTCAATTATCAGGAGAGCTACCTGCCAGGTTGTGTCTAATTCCTTGCAAGGCGAGAGTGTACACTAACAAGTGTGTTTATTCCTGTCAGCTGTTTTTTCTGCCCGGAGGAAGGCACAAAACTGAAAAAGTTCACCTGTTCCCTTTTAATGGGCTTTATTTGGTTGACATTTATTTGACTGGGGCTAGATTCGTTTCCCACACTCATCTATTATATAAGAGTAAGTGTTTCCATCGTCCCACTTTTTGTCATTCCACTCTTTCTTGTTGTCTTGGGGCTTTGCGCTGCGTGAACTTTAAGAACTACATTTCTTTTCTCTTTTCGGCGCTTCAAAACATTATCAGTTCCTGTGAACCGGAGGGAGTAAGTGAAATACAGCGTAGAAAAAAAAATGAATAGTTGAATCAAAATCAGATTTTGCTCTTCCCATGAAAATTCCACCGCACACTATTTTTTTTTTCCTTACCCTTTCTAAACCTTGTGACATATGTTTTTGCCACCTTGCTCTGATAAAATGAGTCACAAAAGCGCTGATGTTTTGCCAGACTCCTAATGGATTCAGTGGCTTTGACAGAAGGCATCTGTTTCCTCTAGTCTTCCTGTTCCTGTGCTGCACTCTGCCAGGTGTCAACTATGAATTTCAGACGCTGCACCCCCCCAAAAAAGCATTCAATACGGTTACATGCAATACGAATTAAAGAATCAACTATTGCTTTTTTGGATTAAAACCAATGATTCTGCCAATGGGAAGATTTTTAAATCATTTATGTCAGCCTTTTGAAAACCATAACTCCAGCCAGTGTTACTTCAGTTAACAGTTAAAAGTAGGACAACCACACTGCCCCGTCTAGAAATATCAACATGATTAGCATAGACATCTATAGCACAGACATTAGCATGGATATAAGCTTGGATATTAGCATGGATATTAGCTTTGATAGCAATAGCAAGTCACTTTGACATGAGTTCACATGGACAAATTTACCACTAAACTTTCTCCGGGCTCCGATTGCGGACATTAGTCTGCTCCGAGGATGATGCATGACTTGCAGATTTTACTTTAGTCAAACGTCACTGGCATTCAGCAACAGCTTAATTTATTTATCAAGTTTGAGCACAAAATTAAGTTAACTGTCAGAAAATATTTGGTGAACAGAGTGGCTATAAAACATCACCAGCAAAGGACTGAAAATAGGAAAATATGCAATATCTTAAAAATGTCAAAATTCACTGGAGGGGGACTTTACATGGAGATGAGTGGTATTTGTTTTGTAAAATACTTGAAATTGAACAAATTTCTGCTGAGCTCAGTTGGTAGGGTGGGCGTCCTGTGCACAGTAGTGATGGGAACGGCAGTTCTTTTTACTGTACTGAATCTCTAGAATCCGTTCATTAAAATGATTTGTTCAAAAGATTCGTTCACCGAATCGTTTAGTGCTCTCCAACACCCTGAACTGATAAGCAGCCAAACAATCCGTCATTCAGTTCATAATTCAGCCCTGAGGTTCACGTTCACTTACTGAGGGACGGTGCGTTCACGGACTATAGTATACAATCATTCGCGGGAGACGCAGCGCTGCTTTGAGTGGTTAAAAAATTATTACACGGTGAAAGTGTCTTCTGTGCACAGTAAAATCACTTAACATGATGCTACACGGATGTTAGCAACACAGCGCTAATTTTAGCAGTACAGTTACTGAACGTGAATCAACTCCTGTGAGTGACACAGCGCCACTTTCGACACAGTACGTGAACGAGAATCACGTCCTCAGCGACAGTTCTCTCTGTGCAATAGGTTTGCGAATCATGAATGAATCACAGCGCGAACGTGAATCACGTCCTCACAGTTCTTTGAGTGAGTCGCGGCAGTCTCACTCCCGGCCGGCATGCTCGCGGCTGAGCTCAACTGAACTGAGAAAGGAACGAATCAGTTCATGAAACGATTCTGTTCACTTCGTTCACTCAAAAGATTTGTTCGTTCGAACGGCACGTTCGCGACCGACACAACACTAGTGCACAGAGGCTTTGTCCTTGCTGCAGCAGCCCTGGGTTCGAGTCCCGCCATGAGGCCCCTCGCTGTGTGTCACACCCCATCCTGCTTCCTGTCATCTCTGAAGCTGTCCTATCAATAAAGCCATACAAAGGCCAAAATTCTCTGGAGACAAATGTTTCGTAAATGATTAAACCCTAAAAGGTGCAGCATATTTTCCATACATATATAACATTTTAAAATGTTGGTCCCATTTCCTATTTCAGGCATGGCTGGCTACTGGATATGGATGTAGTCTGATGCTCCTATATGTGCTTTCTTGATGTATTTAAACAGATTATTATTGAGCTACAGTAGGTGAAGATAGGTGAAGAATACATTCAAATCACAGAGGATTGATCTGTTTTGGCAAGTGTTGACTTTTTAGTAAGGAGTTAGTAAGGTATTAGTGACATTTCCAATAAACAAACACCCACTGCAGGTTAAATTTACTCTACATTACTTCTGTTTTTCTGTTTGCTCATGTTTCTGTTTATCTTTGTTAGCCTTGTTGTATGTGTAGCGGTGTATCTATATACGGTATCTCCCTGTACTTTTGTCCTCGCCATCTGTTCTTTGGCGCATGTGTGAGAACAAGAGCTGCTGAGAAGCCTAGAGTCAGAATTCAATATATGTGTGAGCACACTAAGAAATAAAGTTGATCATGTTTTTTCTTAATAACTGTTAGACTGTTTAAACCCTAAAATGAGGCAATTTTTCCTGAAATGTGGCTTTTTAATTCATTTTCAAAACACATAACCCAACATTCCCACAGTCTGCTTCAACGGTCAAAGTTAATACGAATCCAGTTGTCAGTGTTGTAAATTGGAAAGATGCTATGTTTAACCCTGTAAGACCCAAATATAGAAAAACCTAAAAAAAAAAATGTTTTGACCCTTCAGATGTTGTTGTAGGAGGCCTCTGATGCAGAAATGAAAGAGTTTTTTTTTTTTTTTAAATGTTTATGTACGTTTTTAGAGAAATGTTGTAACATTGCAACATTGGGCTTAGGTGGGAGCAGAATTTCTGTATGTGTACTCATGTTCTCTGAACAACAATTCAGAACAGCTAAGGGTTCATTTGCAGAGTTGATTGCTTACTTAGCCCTATAAAGGTATATAACATTAATAATAATCACACATTCATATTTTTATGAAGAATTTAATTTTTTTCATTAAACAGCTTTTTTCTAGTGACTTCTTCATTCCTTTTTTTCTTTTTATGGCTGACTTTCATTCATAGTGAAAATCCCCAAAACAGTTATTGTCCTATGAAAAGCAAAGGTGAACATCACACTTGCTGCATTGCATGTTAGTGTATCCTTTAGTGTAGTGTCTGCATCTTCCTCTTCCTGTCTTCACTGGGAAATGTGCAATTAGGTCCTTGCGTACATCCAATGGGAGGTGTGCACTTCTCTTGCATGGTCTCTTCTGAGGAGTCAGAGGGTTTCCTGATGTCACCGTTGCTGGGCTCCCTTTGCCTGAAGATGGTCGTCCTCTCTTTGGAGTTTGGAGCCCCATGTTCAACAGGATGAGAGAGGATGCTCGCTGTGCCCGAAGCTGTCTCCTGTTCATTGTCTCTTTGCTAGACATCTTGAGAGAGGATGATGGTGTGCCAAAAGATGTACATGTACCAGCGACGAGATTTGATGGGGGACCTCTATTTGGCTGTAAATGAGTCCAACAAATCCACAACTCCCATGTACTTGTTGATGGCACCAACAATGTAAGGCCTCTCAACTTCAGTGTAGGTTCGGCTGGCTTTGTCCCAGCGTTGAATCTTCTGCACAGGTTCAGGTCCAGCAAAAGATGACACAAGTGTGATGGCCCTGTTGTCATACCATTTGACAGCACAGATGTTGTGATTCCCCTCCACTCTGACGTCATCGCTTCCTCTCCCTTTTTTCTTCAAGCTCTTCTCGTCTTCAAGGTCACAGTTGGGCAGTCACCTGCCTGGCTGTTCCCACGTAGTGAATTCCCCAATGTTTTCCAGGCAGACAATACTGTCTGCTTATTGTAAGTCGCTTTGGACAAAAGCATCTGCTAAATGCCCTAAATGTAAATGTAAATGGCTTAGCCTATGCTCTCTACTTATCATGCTAAAAGAAATGTGCATCCCAATCACCAGCCATTAAGTCACACAATACTGCCTTGACATGACAATACTGCTTATAATGCCCCCTTATTATCATACTAAAAGGAAAACATGCATACCCCCACTTACATCCACACATCCACATTCAGGAAATTGTTCACCTTTCCCAGAACTGAATTGTCTGTTAATATCCTCTTTGTAGACAAAGTCGTGGAATTTTAGATGTCAGTCTGATCAAATTAACTATGTTTTTTAGAGATAAAACTTTTAAATCAGTCAAATTTGACCAGAACACAACACAAGGGTAGTATGTATACTTTCCATGTATAAAAAAAACACTCTGTTTCAGGGAGGGGTGTAGTGGAGGGAATACAACCTGTTTGTTCCCACTGCAAAAAGCCTGCTATTTTGACTACCACACTCACCCAACGTTGTAATATTGCAACAAATATATAACAAGCTCTAAATGAAAAAACTAAAACATGTGTACTACATATGTACATGTTCTAGACATTGTAATGACAACAAAAAAATATATAAAGGACATTTTACTCACTTGAATCTCATGAATTTAGTCCAATGAAACAAAGCAATGTTGTCCGAAGGAAACCATGAGAGGTTGTGTGAATTCATGGCCATGAGGCGGGACTTATAAACAAATGTACTATCCAATAGCATCGTGAGACTGAACGATAGGACCCAATGACTATGTAAATGTGGTAAAAAAACAAGATAAAATATAACAGATTGTTTTTTGGGGTGGCTAAAGGTAACGTTGTAAAACAGTGGGTCTTAGAGGGTTAAATATTGTAAAAATCTAGTGGTTTAGTGACCACCTGCAAAGGGAGATCCAAATAAAAAGAAAGAGCTCTTAATTTAATTTGGCAGGGAGTGAGATTAACATGTAGGATGTTGATTTAGCAGCATGTGCTAATGGCCAAAGTGTCCAGCGAACCCATGTCTAACTGAGAGAATGTGCTGGCGGCGGGCACTGAAGCAGTGGGTGTGCATTCTAAGAGACCTCATTAGGTAAAGTGAGATCTTCACGTCTGATTAGTTCAGTTATTCAGGATTTGCAATCCAATGTGTCATTACAGAATGTACAGGAATCACTCGGGGTAAACAGGGCTACGAGGACAGGAGGTGGTCTTAATAGGTGAGAGGGTTTTATAGAAAGCTGTCGTGTCAAAAAGAAACTAATGATTATCTTTATTAGCACTGATGAGCTCTTAGAGTCAGCTTCTATATGTAACGCTCACCTAAAGGTGCAGCGATCATCATGATTACATTTACCGGGACTTTAATAATGCTATGGAAATTAGGGAGCTTTAGGCAGTTATACTAAAGTTTCCACTTCACGAGTGTTGCTGCTGTAAGTGTCGACCAGGTGTGACGTTACAGCAGGTGTAATTAATACCAAGGGATCAGATACTGTGGCTGCTGTGGCAAAAGTGTTACATGAGAAACAGATACTCCAAGTGAGGACAAGACCCCGGGGTGACGCTGTTATAATCGCTCTTTTTCCTGGTCCCAAGCAAATCCTGTGACAAGAAATCACACCCAAGGGGTCAGACACAATATTCACATAAGTATTGAAGTCACCTTTAATAAAATGTCGGGGTTACCAGGGCGTAGAGGGAACATCCAGCTCATCAAGAATGCTGCAGCCCGGCTGGTCTTACCTGAGTTCAGTACTTACTGTTCTTTGCACCCTGCGGTTGCTGTCTGTGGCGGCCTCAAATCTAATGCAGGACGCTGGTCCTCGCCATGCTGCGAATGGCTCTGGCAGAGCGGACATTACGGACACGGTCAAATACACACCACACCCCAGCCCATCTAGTACACTCTGCTTCACAGATTTTCTTTGGGCTTCTCAGTTTTCTTTTGTGTCTTCTTCCTTGGTATTTACAGGAAAATATTCTAGGGGTCTGGAGCACTTCTGCTACTCCTCTATCGGTCCAATAAACTGCCAGTCACATTGTTACATTTACATTTAGGGCATTAGGCAGACGCTTTCGTCCAAAGCAACTAACAGCAATGGAAGGTACCGACCAGCACATCATGAGCAGTTTGGGGTTCAGTCTCTTGCCCATGGACACTTCAACCCAGCCCTATTCTTCCAGTAGCCCTGTAACGTGATCACCAAACTCTGACGCTACCAGTATTGGGATGGCTGCACTCCTATGTTACACCATTCTTTGGGCTTCTCAGTTGTCCTTATTTATTTCTTACCTTGGTATTAACGCTAACAGAAACATTTCCTAGGGGCACTGATTCAATGTGGTGCACTTCTGCTGCTCCTCTATTAGTCATACACTATATTGCCAAAAGTATTTGCTCACCTGCCTTGACTCGCATATGAATTTAAGTGACATCCCATTCTTAATCCATG
The DNA here is from genome assembly GCF_900880675.1 of Sparus aurata. Lineage (NCBI taxonomy): Eukaryota > Metazoa > Chordata > Actinopteri > Spariformes > Sparidae > Sparus > Sparus aurata. The sequence continues at coordinate 18,237,507 of NC_044198.1, forward strand.
GGGTTTAATATAACGTTGGTCCACTCTTTGCAGCTATAACAGCTTCAACTCTTCTGGGAAGGCTTTCAACAAGGTTTAGGAGTGTGTATATGGGAATTTTTGACCATTCTTCTGGAAGCGCATTTGTGATGTCACACACTGATGTTGGACGGGAAGGCCTGGCTCTCAGTCTCCACTCTAATTCATCCCAAAGGTGTTCTATCGGGTCTCATCGCTTTGCATTGCACTTGCTGATGTATGGTTTGGCTGCAGCTGCTCGGCCATGGAAACCTGTTCCATGAAGCTCTCTACGCACTGTTCTTGAGCTAATCTAAGTGTGGAGGTCTGTAGCGATTGACTCTGCAGAAAGTTGGTGACCACTATGCACTTCAGCATCAGGGGTGCAGCACTCCTATACTACACCATTCCAGGTTTCTAAATTTTCCTTCATATTCCTTACCTTGGCCTTTGGAAATAATGTTCCTGGGGCGGGGATTCGGTATAGTCATTTTGCTCCAGGAACTTGGGAATATGACCACAGAACATGACACACGAGGACAAAGCTACCGGCAGTGGGACGGCTGCAATCCCTAAGAACTGAGATTAAAATTGTTTCAACTGTCAGCTTTCATTAGTCTTTCATGAAACCTCTCCACTGACGTTGGACAGCCCTTTTAACATTTATCCAATTACTATAAGGCCAAGCTCAGAACCTCCCCACCACTTATGTCACAGCATATAGAGTGACACTGTGCTGAGACAACATGAGAGCGAGGGATAGATTCACAAAGCCCTTTGTGTCCCACATGAGATGCTTGGATTACAATAGCTCAATTAGTTGGAGATGAAAAAAGAGGAGGGGAACCCGATGTATTATTTGATTTCCATTGATTCATGGAGGACATGAGCAGACCAGACATCCCTGCCCCACAGCTCAGTCATAAAATGAACTCGTTCCTGGTTCAGTACCTTAAAGTCTCTGTTGTTGAGTGTCTGAGTGCAAAGCTGAACAGAGTGTGGTACACACACTTATACATACAAATATGGCAGCCAGGGAAATATAAGTTTGTGAGGTTAGTTGTTTGAACAGCTGCATCGTTTCTGTGCATTTAAATCAAATTATCTTAAAAGCTTTCCCTCACTTTCTTTTTGTGGAACCTATCATTTTGGTTCAAATCGCAGCTCGGAATGACAGAGACATTTTCTCTGAAAAGATAGAAGCACAGGGGTAGTAAGCAATCATTTATGCCAATCAAATAAAACTTTTTCCTCTTTAAAAACATTATGCAAGTTCCTGTGCCGCCTCCTCTTTTTCTTCCTTAAAGTCTATCAAAAGATATTGCAGTGCATATGTACAGAAAGCAATGGTAATCTTTGTAGGTTGTTGACATAATGCAATAATACAAACGTTAACAGTGATTGTAACTAGTTTTTGGACTATAACAGTTCTGTTTTTTATGACACTATATCCTAAAGTGTAATAACTTGACAAAAATTGTAACAAGTGATAATCGTATATGCCTTTTCAGTATTTTGTGAATCCACTTTTTAGCATGTGCTAAAACAAGGATACCCACAGACAAACATTGGTTCTGACACAGGAGTGTCCAGGTGGCACACCATGACAGATACCTGCAGGTTCAATTCCTGGCAGAGGTTCCCTTTGGCTTGACCAGGCAGTTCAACCAATGCAACTGGCAACTGCAATGAGTGGGAAGCCAGTGAGGGAGCATGTCCAGGTTTTAGGTTACTTTTTTGTTGCCCTGGGTGAGAGTTGAGACTCAATCATATGTCTGTAAAAAATCCTTTCCTTAGAACTGAGATGTTCGAAATAAATTCAACCATTTGATTATTGTTTTTTTAACGATCTCTGTCAAGTTGATACTGCTAGCCCGTTCAATGTTCTGAGTCTTCCCCCCCCGACCTGGAAATCTTCTTCAACCCCTTGAAGTTGTTGCTGCTGATATAAGATAGGTGCTCACGTCACTATATTGGATTGCATACATGTTAAAGACTGAGAACAGTTCTGCTCTGATGCTTATACCAGCATGGCATTTTAGCCACTGGAGCGCTGCAAAGACAAAAGCAGGGCATGATTAAGCAGATGAATAGATGGACAGAGCTATTGGGTCCGGATGATAGGGAAATAAATACCAAAGCGGGTGGCGCTGAATGCAAAACACTCACTGGATGTGAATCCTTGAACACAAGCATCAATTCTTTCAAAGCACTCGGCAAACAATGGAATGTGAAGCCACACAGAGAGCTGGTTGGCCAAGAAAAGAAAATCTCTGTTATCAGCAAAGTTCAGAGACAGAATAATGCTCATGATGAGAATCTTCTCTAGAACCAAGGCCAGAGTTAAGAGAGTATTCTGGCAACGCTTTGACCATGGCCATAAAACGAGCTGGCTCTTAGGATAAATACTCTTACAAAGAGTGCGTGCCGCCTTGTTGTTTGCAAAGTACCAACGATCGGTCCTATAAAGGGAAAGGGTACAAACAAACCTTGCTCTTCTTATTAAATATAGCCTTTTAATGAGAAATAGATTATTATATGAAACATTCATTTGAAATAAGCTGATATAATGATCTCAACAGAACAGCAAAAAAGTACATAGGCAAGGTATTAGGTGTAAAAATCTTCAGACATATCCATGGATACATGTAAGCAACACCGTGGTAGCATAATGCCATACGAGTAAATGTGCTTGTTTTATGGACCTTGCAGTGGCTTGAAACTAAATTGCAATGTACAGTATGTTCTGACAATATAAAAGCAGTCATAAATTGTCATGAAATCTAATTCGATACATAAGACATGGGTGCCCTGTACTTTGTGCCAATGTACTCAAATAGAGGGCGTTTCATGAAGTAGTCTTTGTATTCCCTTTCAATACTGTTATATTTCATAATATTGTTACTGTAGCAGAGTTAATATTTACAGATTTACTGTACAACAGGGGACAAAAATAAAATATCCACCATTTTCTTCAAGTTGTCCTTTGTCTCTTGTCTGGAGGTCGTTTCCCCCCCCCACATGCACAAACCTCCTCGAAAGGCGTAGTTTTCTCGGGAGGAGATGAAAAGTGTGTATTTGATCGACATTTAATGGTATTAAATTCTAGCTAATTCTGTGTCACTCCTCTGTGTAACATCTAAAGGTTTTCTCCAGCTCTAAATGTGTTAAAGGGATAGATAACAGGCACTTAATAATAATAATAATAATAATAATAAAATTAATAATAAATAATAATTGTCCAATGGTGAAGCTCAACAATCTCAGAAGTCCCCTACTTACTGCATTTCTATTGATCCCAGTCTTGTGGCCATCTCATGGCTGAATGCTTAGATTGTCAAAATCAGCTCTAGTCTATGTTTACAATAGCATACACACATTAGCATGCTAATGGCCTTGAAAGTGATAACTGAGCTTGATAAACCAGCGCAATACCATGACTCTCTGAGTACACTTCACTGACACCCAGTGATCCAGAAACCCTCTCTCTCCTTGCCGCTGATCTTCACCTATGCAAGTTGGAAATAAATCAGCAATGCAGATGTGACTGCTTACTTGCGAGAGACACCGGATGCTCTTAACCTGATAAAGATATACACTGATCAAAGTATTGTACTGTGAGATTATTGGACAAACATAGAGCTGAGCTTGACAACCTGAGCCTTACTGCTTGATTCCACCGGACTCAGCTGCGTCGCGTTTCCAGGTTGCGAACGCGGCTGACCGTGGCCGTTCTCAACAGTGCTTGTGATTCCACCAGACACAGCCGTAACATCTCAGAAGCGGCTGTCCAACCTGCCCCCACTTTATTTGTGTGCCTTTGTTTTCGATGGAGACCGCGTCAATCTTCCTCTTCTCCATCAAGGCCCAATTAGTTTGAAAGTTTTGGAAAGATTTTGGAGTCTAATTCCCAACTCACCGATATTGGTATTGGTATTTTGCAACTTGCAAATTCTTACAAATTAGACCTTTAACAGAGCAGATCAAGCCAAGTAGAAAGACAGGCACAGGAATGGCATAATGGATCTGGTAAATTTAAAAAATAGAACTCTCTGCATCGACTCCCGATCATATATCACATCAAAACAGGCAAAAACAAAATAAAGCATTTAACTTAATGGCCTACTTACCCATGATAGCAGGACAAAAATTAATGAAAAAAAAATGACAAAATCACAAAGAAATCTGTGCAGGTCCATAAAAAGCTGGCAGGCAAAAATGCTCCGCTTCTGAAACGCTTCCAATGTGGTATGAAGCCATGCAGTGGACGGAACAATATTTGTGTTTCTGCCAGAACTCGAACTGGACACAGCTGTGCCTGGTGGAATCTAAGCCTGCAGTTTTTTGTTTTTTTTCCTGAATTGACCGCCACATTTGCACAAACCCATACTTTGGAAACTGGTCAGCTATTTTGCAGACTACTTAATTGCCTGAAACCGATACGTCTTGGATTGAAACTTTGTAGTTACTAAATGAAATTACCAAGCACCTCTCAAGTGCTTCACAGAAAGACTGAAACAGTAAAATAATACACAAGGATAATCCATAACACAAAGCCAGACATGACTCTGTGTGCCTAAATCATGACAAAAATGCATATCTAGAGACAACTATTTAAGTTGTGATTGTGGATGAAGACAAATCCGCAGCAGATAATTGTGTCCTTAAGATCAGAATCAGGTTTGTTCGGCTGCTGTTTCTTGACCAAATCATCGCCCCCAATTTTGACCACTGCTGACAAGAGGTGGTGGACTGGTCGTGAAGTTCCAAACCTGATTTTCTAGCTTCACTGTTGTTTCCCACCCACATCCGGGTCACAACCTGCCATGGTTGCTCCTAGATATATTACATATTTCTGCTTACAGCTGGACTAGTTTCAAATAACAAGTCTTTTTAAAAAAACACAAAATTAAATGTGAAATTACAAACCAACGAGCTATAAACATACAAAGAGAACAGACATAATAAAAGAATTGAAAAAAAAAACACAAAAAAAACAGAACATGTTTTTAGATGTTATTCTAAAAGCTTTCAACTGGGCTGGCAGCTTTGACACTGGGAGGAAGGTTTATCCAGAGTTTCGGACACCATGGCAGCAAAAATGAAGTCCCCTCCCTCTTTATTTTTTTGAAGTTCACACCCATCTACAGCTAGAAGTGCTAGGTTGTATGACATGAGCGACCTTGCCTTTGTTGTCGTTAACAAACATGCACATAATGGACTGGACCTACAAAAAAAAATAAAAATCATCAGCAATAGTAATGTTTCAGCATCAAATTACCCAAATAAAGTGTGACCAACAATACATAGGTAGTGTTTCATGTCTCAATTTGACGACTGAGTGTTAAAAAAAGAAGAAGAAAAAAAAAAAATGTTGCGGCTCTGTTGATGTTTCAACCAGCAACACACACATAAACAAGGTTAGATTTCACATCTGGAAAGAAAAAACAGAAATCTTTACATTTGGTCATAGAAAGCTTACAGATTAAACACTGCCGAAAAAGGTATTTTAAGCTTTAATATAACCATTTCTTTTTTCTTTTTTTTTGCTCTTTTTTTTTCCTGTGGCACAACAGAGAAATTTCAATGGCTTTACAACACGATTCTTATCCAACATAATATGCCTTCTCATGTCGTCCGTCTTTTTTGCTGTGCTCTTATCTAAAAACCGAGAGAATAAAATAAAAACATACAAATGGAACACTTTTTTTCCATGTTATGAAGTGAGTACTTCGTGATACGGGGATGAAACGTTATGTCTTACCGTTATGTCTACCTCAGGGGAAGTGTATGGCTTTAGGTTGTCTTGCAAATGTGCCTCAACGATGAATGTTTACACTTTGCTCTTGGTGCTGAAAAGCTCCACAAATCAGCAGTCACAACATGTACATTTTGCAAAGCTGTACAAAATAGCATTGATTGTTAAATCTTCAGACCACAATATTGCACTCACGCACCAGGAGGTACTGCCTTGTGAAAAAACACAGCTTGAATTTCAAACACGGGAAGAAGCGCTCCAAATGCAAGATTTTAGCTTAGACTGGAGTCAATCTCAAAATGACACATTCAATTAACGAACAGCAATAAGCATCAAGCCAAAAAAAGGTGTACGCACACTTGCACACGCGCACGCACACATACACACACATTCACCCACATATACTGTATATGTATATATAAACAGCTGGCTTTTTGTTATTTGACATGACTATCCATTACCGCCCTGCTGTGTGCCTTACGTGTCAGAACAATGACAGAGTGCCTCATAACTCACGGAGCAAATGCAGATTCGCTGTGGGTTTGAAATGTAATAAAGAGCCTATAAGTAATGTGTTGACTACTCGCTCACTAGGGCTATTTAATCCTTACAATGTATAAACATTTTTATTATTAAACCGTCCATTACGTCTGAAATATTTTGCACATTAGCTGAAATAAAAGGATATCTGGTCTGCCCTTGTGTTATGTCATTATTCCTTTAAAAATGTTTTTTTTTTTTTTTTCTCAGTAAAGAATGGCAGTTTCAGATACAACCTTTTTGATCCCTCGGAGTAAAATCAAGGCCTCTTTTTCACCAGTACATAGATTTAATATTTGTTTTTTTTTTTTCTTTTTTTTCTTTTTTTTCTCACTCTCTCTTTTAAGTTCTTTTAGGGAATGACAGACATGCTGGGACAAATATGATACAGTCCTTATAGTGATTCCATTAATCTTCTTTATCTGCCTGAAATGCTTTTCATCACTGCCTTTTTCCTTTTTTCTCTTTAAGAATTATGCTTACAAAGTTAATATTACATCAAAAGGCAGAAAAGGTCCAAAAATGAAAAAGAGAAAAACAAAATTAAGATTAATATCCCCCTCATAGTTCATTTGTTGGGTGTTTCTGTTTGCTGTCCTTATGTTACTATGTTCAACAGAGTTTAGCAGTCAGGTGATCGGATTGTTTTAGTATCTCTGTGCTGTACATGTCCAAGGCATGATTTACTCGAATCATCTCGCTGTTGTTGAGCTTGAGCCTATGCTTTAGCATACAAGAGAAGAGGTCCAGCTGAGGTTTGCCGGGTGCAGATGGAGGTGCAAGGCGGTTAATCCGATCCCTAATGTCCAGTAACAGGAGCATAACAGATGAGGATGAGTAGAACTGAGTTCCTTGTGTGTACGACTGGTTAACCTGCTGCACAGCACTGCGGAGCAGGTCGGCATTAAAGCGCAGGCTGTAGCCGAACACTTGGATATCAGATATTTTTATGTAGATCTGGCGCTTGTTAGGGTCTGCAAGATCCACTGGGCCCTGTCCCGTGTCATTGCGCAGGCCAGTTGGGATCTTGGCACGGCTTCGCAGGTAGATGTGCACCGTCTCAAAGAAGGTCTTCCACCGGTTGCCCAGCAGGAGAGTCCAATTGAAGCACTGCGAATTCTGCAGTCGCACTTTCTCCCAGCGTGGGTAACCGTGTTCCCCAAATGGCATGCTCCAGCCTTCCGAGTGGCTGCCACTGAATGGGTTGACATAAACAAAGAACATGGGGTCAATGCTGCTGTTTCTCATCTGGCAGATCTTCATTGACAGTCCGATGATCATGTGTAGGTAGTCCATCCGGTTCTTGTTACTTTTGAGAGTCAGGGACATGCGCTTACGCCATCGGGGGTCAAAGAAGGTCTCTAGTCGGATCTCATTACTGATGAAAGTAGTGTGAATGTACAGTCGTGAATCCATTTTCTGCAACAGGTATTTGAGTTCCAGGTCCTGAAAGTCCAGATCAGTTTCAAAGCTGATGAACTGCTCGCTACGTTCTGAGTCCACATTCTGGGGCTCACAGCGACCACGGTACAACTTGTAGCCCTTGTTGCAGGAGCCACATTGTGAGATGTTGGCCAGGCTGCACATGGCACAGCTGTTGTTGCCCCCTATGACACATGGGATGGGTCGCTGGCATAGGGTGACACCCGTGTGGCACACGCATGTCCTTTGGCTCTCCAGGAAGGTCCCCCAGAACCCGTTCTCATTACAGTAGAGGAAGGACTGAACTCTGTTAAGCCACTGCATCACAGACCTAGAGAGAAAGAAGAGAAAAAACAGGAAAGAAGCATTAACAGTGGTCAAAAAGAAAGTTTAAAGCCTTCTCATATCAGCACTATTCTTAAGCCAATTACATGGTACACTTTTTTTTTTTTTTTTTTTACATTTTCCAGAGGACCTTTGGCTTCCATTCATCTCTGTGCATTGTGATAATCACCTTGCAGAGACTTGAACCTTGCTCTGAGAGGCTATCTATAACTGTGGACATCATGTTTTAATTATGTATGTATGTACTGAATTATCTTTGACATGTCTAGTAAAGCACTTGAAACCTTTGTAAAACTTTTCAAAGTGTTTGACCTTTTTCCGCTGCTACACTTCTCACCGGTGCAGTACACACATTAAGTGATAAAAATAAACCCATCATTAAGTTAACTGAGATGGATGACTGTGCCTATATAGTTGCTTCAAGTGCTTCAAGTCTTCGCAAGTTGACTTAGCCTCGCTAAAATGAATGAACACAATGGCCGAATGGTATTAAAAAACATTGCAAATGAATCAATGAATCCATCCATTCATCCATCCATCTAGTCAGGATGGCCAGTTAATAGGATAATTTCTTCCCTTCATGGGGTTGGAGTTGCGTTATTTCCCTGAGGTGGAAGGCATTACTTGCTATTCTTATCTTGTCTCTTTTTTGTTTCCCCTCAGGCATCTTTCCTTGTCATCTTGACAGGACTGGAACTTCTTTTCTGACTCTAGGAGGTGAATTCTAAAGCCGGATTCTTCCTAGAGAGAAGGGCTGGTCAAGGTTAGCTTGACATGTTAATGAACCTCAGCATTAACTATGATGGATGACATTGCATTCTCAGCAGGCCAGAAAGCCCCCAAGCTATACCCAAATTGGGCGCAGAACAGATCACCTATGGAGGACAATGGAAGCACATGGCTTGATTCCACTAACTTTGGCCTCAAGTCAAGGATGGGTTACAGTGAAGGTGTGCTGAAATTTTCATGATCCCATATTTGCGCACATTCTCACACATATTTAGGCTGTTGAGGCTTGCTTCTTAGGTAATGTAAGCATCAACTTGAATCATACATACTCAAGACTACCCAACACAATCACCTTTAGAAAAACATAATGTCAACATATTCAGTTGTCGTTGAATGGCAGAAAGGTGCTTAAGGTGCTTGTGATGTAAAGGTAATTTCAGTATTGTGTGCCAGTTATTCATATGCTCCTCAAAACCCCTCAATTTTGCTATTACATGATACACTTTTCATCTAGAGTCCCAGTTTATTCCACCCTCCCCTTTCCTTTGAGTGCAACAGTCTTTTATAGTCATGCTGTATTAGCAATAATTGTTAGAATAAATGTACAATGAATGAATGAAAAATAATTCTATGCTAGTGTCTATAATGAATATGCATCTGTAGCCATAAAATTGCCCAATATATTCATCTCTACAATAGTAATTTAACCACCAAGGTAAATGGAGTGTTTCACATACCTATCACAAGTAAGTGCTCCATAAATCAGAGAGATTTGAGTAATAGTAACACCTATATATTTAAAATGGCTTGAAATTGCTCAAGGTAGCTAACAGGATGTGAGATAGTGGATTTTAAGTGATGCAATCACAGTAAAGCTTATAAATACTGGCACTACTTAAAGGTTCAATTTGTAAGATAGTTGATAGTTGAGTCTCATTCCCAGCTTGTCAAATAACAACGCTTTTGGGCCTGTAGATCAGGCCTCAACAATTTACTATCCTACTGGACATTTAATAGCATTACAAGCTTTGAAAAATCTTGAAATTTATAACAATAAATCATCAGCATCTAAACACACTTTTGTGTGTTTTTTTCTCTGGAGGGACACTGCATGAACAAAGATAACAAACAGCAGATGAGAGGGGCAAGGGGATACTCCGTCACTGGGCGAACAGCTGGGTAAAGTGACTAAAACTGATGCTATTAAAAGAATGCACTGATGAGTAAATGGAAACCTTAGCAAGGATAAAAAACATTTGGGCTGGCAGTATACATAATATTGAAATATTAACAATTGCTATTTTCTAATAAAGACTATTTGATTTAGAGTAATAAGGCGAGGGTAAAAGGCAACACGCTTCTTCACTGTAGGGAGGGGAGTCCTCAAAAGAAATAAAATAACTGTGAATCCTTAATGGTTTGTGAAGGATATAACTTAATTTAAAAGGACTTCTTAATCTCCTATAGATAAGTTAATCAGGATTGCAGCCTTTCTCTGTAGAATGCTTTAAGTTTGACAACTCTCTCATTGGCAGAATGCAGGTTCTTTATTAGGAAGAAAGTTGCTTGTCTCATTGGATGAAAGAAGATTGCATTCAGTCTGGAGAGGATGTATTCTCTTTCTGGTGAAGGAGAAACTAAATACCACTGATCTAATTTCAATATTTTCTGCCCGCGAGTTTCATTTCTCACCCTCTGTGCTGTTTTATAATTAGTACTGTGTAAGATAATACGTCTCTGAATTATATACTTCGAGTGTCCCATGAGTGTTATTGCTGATTGTAGATTTTTACGGTCAATATGGCTTTGAATGTGCTCGGCAAGCATTTCACCTAGAGAGAAAATGCCACACCTTGGTTGTATGTTTTGGTTGGTGTTTGGCATGATATTTGTTTATGGCATGACAGCAGGAAACTGAGTCTGAAAGCTTCTGTCTCACGCCAAACAAGCAGGAGTTTGGCAACTCTTAAAAATGAATTTTTCTTTGTCTCAAATTTTCCCTGACTCGTGCATTTTTCATGTATTTTCTTGTACTCTTGCCATGAGTCCGCGCGGTCTTTTCCAATGCTGCAACTTGGTTCATGTCACTCATTGATTTTCCCATGTGTTTGTTCTACTGTAGACTTATATGCCTTGTCTGGAGTAGCTATTTCTTGAGCTTGTGTTCTTACGTGCACTAGTGTGCTGACGTCTTCTTTTGCCTCTTCCCAAAGGATGAAAGAGTCTTAATCTCCTGGCACAGGCGCTGCATTTTTGACTTTATAGCATTTTCCATTGCCTCTCTGTCATATTGCAGTTTGGCCCTTGAGTGTCTTTAGAGAGATGGGTGTATCATGTTTGCTTCCTCGAGCTTGTGTTTGTTGTCTATTCCAGAATGAAGATCCCTGAAGGAGTTACCAAGTAGAGATGTGTCAGTGTGTCGATATTATTATACCAAGTCACAGCAGGGCATGCTAACCAGTCTGTAGCTGCTCTGGCCGTTGCTTAATATGCGTCCATTAGCTAGCTGACCTACTGAAACACAGCTTGTTTGTGGGTGTCGAGCCATAACTTTCAGTGAGAGAGTGTACATGCATTTTACATGAAAGATATGAGAGGGACTGCGCACGTTGTCAGGAATTGATTCTTGATTCTTTAAGAACTAAAAAGATTAAAATGTAACAAGAATGAAAACATGAACTAGTGCACTGTCCATAAAATCTAAGAGACACAGACAATATGCAGGATTTAAAGTCATTTAAATGCAATTTCTAGTCTACTATATTTCTACTTCTGCTTTTAGCAGAGTCCAAGTGTAGTTGGTGGGTTTGATCAAATCTGAGGCAATCACAATGGAAAATATTATTCACAGTGCTGATGCAAAATGTAATGAATGTCATCATTTTTTGGCCACAACAATCATACCATTTTAAATGGGCAGCAGCATACTCCTACAAGAGGAAGGTTTGAAATTTTACAAATATCACAAATTATTTCTCGGTCATCACTTAACCTGGATGGGACACAATGATTCAGTTTTGTGCAGAATACACAACAGTTTTTTCTTTGTTTAAAAAACTAAAAAACTAAAAAAATCTCACCCCATTTGAAATAGCATTCAAAAGAGACCGCTCTCTCAGGTGCCTCATATAGAAAACTATTCCCATTATTTTTTATTGGCTATTCATTATTCCATTGGACACAGGCACTATCATAATGATCCCTCCTTTGAATTTATTTGCAATAACTGTTGAAATATCCATTCTGAGACAGAAATAAAATATGTTCTATCACATAACTGCCTCCCTCAATAAGCTATTTCAGTGCATCATGTGGCAAGTTTTATTTTGCCTTATTTGCTTTCATCTCAAGCAATGGCTCGGCTTAGATTCGCCACAGGAAATTAAATGAAAACATGTTGGAATGGATACTGTTTGTTTTCACGAATTCAAACATTCGTATTTGGAGTTTGTAATGGGGTATCAAACAGCCCTGGTGTTCAAATGACATACATCATTGCTCCATCCTACGTCATCGGATCAGGAGAATAGAATCTGCCTCTCATAAAAGAAGAGAAAAACAAAACAAAAATACCAAAATAAGTGAATCGACATGGTTGTGCCGGCTGAGTATTGTATTAAAGGTATTCTAATGCTGAACTCCTGTGGTGTATTGGTAACACGTCTGTCATATCTGATATAGTGCCTCACAGCCAGCGGCTGGATACTGTCAACACTCGGCTTTCTGAGGGGAGTAATGAGCAACAAATGCATAACCAAAGTGTCACATCATCTCTCCTCTCAGTGGTATCTGCAAACTGACAGTATTTCACAAGTGAACATGCTAACTGTTACTATGGATCAGGAGTAGTGCAACAATATTGCGAGGGAACCAGGGTGGGGCAGTTTATCGACTTCTTAAGATATAACGATGTATTTTCGAACGAGACATAATTAGAAAATACCGTTTCTATCAATTTAATGTGAAATTACGCTCCACCAACCCTTGTCTTCTGCAAAGCAATGCCAGTTTGCCCCTCTCATATTTCACACTCGCGACACAGCTGCACCTCACTCACTCATAAGTTCTCCTGCACATTGAAGGAGACACAGCGCCGCTACTCTATTAAAATCAGTCTGTTGGGGCACCGTTTAGCTCAGTGGGTAGAGCAGGCGTCCCATATACAGAGGCTTTGTCCTCGCTGCAGCGGACCCGGGTTCGACTCCCGGCCCGGGTCCCTTTGCTGCGTGTCACTCCCCTTCTCTAATCCTGTTTCCTGTCTGAGTCTTCAGCTGTCCTATCAATAAAGCCAAAAAGGCCAAAAAAATAGTTAAAAAAAATAAATAAATAATCAGTCTGTTAATTAGTCTACAGTGCATCATAAGTCTACATGTTGCAGTAGCACAATACAACGTTGCACTCCGTGTGTGTGTGTGTGTCGGAAAGAGCTGCTCAGTTTGCATGAGGAGGGTGTTTGTGTGTAAGGTGAATCATAGCGCAGGGTTACTCTACGTGGCAGTTGGTGGTCTGTTGTGTGGCGATGAGGGCGACAGACGTGTTCTATGTGGACAAGGTCTCTGAGCTGTCCATACAATGTGCCCAAAGAAAAACAATAAATAAGTGAATGTATTAAAAATAACGTCTGCAAGGCCAAATTGGAAAACCACTGAATTTTAATGGCCTGGAACTACAACAATCGCACGTTTCCACTAGTATACCACTGTTTTGTGGCCCGCGCTCCAAAACGTCCAACCTCTGCAGCACTGCTATTAGTTTTTTGTTTTTTTTAAATAAAATTTTCCATGTAAATGTTTTGCAGACATATATTTTCAAGCAGGAAAAAAAAATTCATTGCACTTTTTTTTTTCCAGAGTTTGGTTTGATAAAAGTGCTTGTGACATCTCAAATGTGGCTTTGAGTCATTCCACCTAGTAGAAAAATATAGCGATATAACTTTTGGTCCGCATCCCCCAGCCCCATTAACCTTCAGGGGCTCAGTATGAGGAAAAGCCATACTCAAGATAATTATACATGACAAGATCATACAACACACTTTTAAAAAAACTGTTGTTTTATAAAACAACAACAAAAGATGTTAGAATAAGGGGTGTCATGTCAGAACAGATAGAAATTAGGGCGAGGTAATTTATCAAAAGGAGGGTACGTTCATATTTGTAAATATGCTCGACTTGGACCATGAATAATTAAAGCCGGTGCATAGCCCGGATGCAAATGATTTGGCTGGGAGTGATGCTACTTCGTATCTGTCACTATTAATCATTTATACCAAAGACAAACTGCTATGTTCATTCTACTTGAAGCATGCTGTGATACTCATTACAGGAAATGCAATAGCAAATCCAATATAGTTCAGCTATAAAGTTTCCTCACAGTTATTGCAGCGAGCGTCCACAACAGGAATTTACGACGCCTATAATGAATGGATGGCGCTGCGGTGAGGTGAAGCCAGAAAAATGATAAGGTGCTGATACACAGTTGTAATTGTGGGCAGCCAACAATGCATCTGATGTCTGTCTCTAATGGGCTGATGTAAATATGTTTATTGATTGACCTTACTTAATATAACGCAGTGAAGGAGGAACATGATTAAAAACGCGAGCTTTTTGTTGTATAGGTTTAACTTGATAACATAAGTTTACATCACAGTCATTGGAATAAGTAATAAGTAACTTCCCCTTCCCCTATTTTGCATCCGTAATTTAATTAAGCTGAAAGCGTAAGTGGCGTAATATGAATGCTTCGAGGCTCCGCGTAAGAATTATGAGATAAAATGAAACTAAAGAGGAGCTGCTTCATTGAGGGTGAAATCACTCAACTGTGCTGTACTGTCAGTCAATACATTATCACTGAATGCACATTATAGCACCGTGCATTGGTAGCTCTGTTTTTTTTTTTTTAACAAAGCTGTAAATAAACTGTACAGTTACTCGTATTCACAATGAGTCCGCCGCCGTTTGCATAATAAACATGGTTTATTAAGCAGGTAGAAGGTCGCTCGAGTGAAGCAGATTAAACAAAAAGTGATTTTCCTGTGAGTCCAGGCTCAGCTCCTCAATGTCTGAACTGGCTTTTCTTAACAAGGTTGCCTAGGCAACAAAGCATCACAAGAGCTTTTTTTTTTTCTTTGTCTTACCTTTCATGCACATTGCAGGAGACTGTGTGAGCAAACTACACAGACATGGTGTACAGCCACAGACACTCTTATAAACTATCAAATTCTAATGTCACATTTTGCATTGCCAACCAGGTATCTGCAGTCTGAAAGCTGATACTACAGTTCTCTTGCTAGTGTTAATAAACCTGAGGGAAGGTGCAATCATCCCCTAGGTTTACTCCCCCCATCATCTCTCTTATCTTAGTCACCTTTAGTCACCGGTGATTTGACAAGCTCGCCTCTGGTGTCGGACCCTTGCATTTCTCCTGTCTCCCCAAACAGATGCTCTGCACTACGACCCCGTTTTCAGGGAACTTCCCAACATAGCGTGACTCCTCATGTTCCGAGATTGTAAAGGTTAAAAAGCAAAGCAAAATGGCACAGCCCCCCGAGGAGCCGCTGTGTTCGCTCCCCCACTTGTTGGTGTGACACGGAGTTGCATAATGTCAGTTTTGGCTCGGGAGGTAGGGAGAGTCGTTTGTTAGCTCCTCCCGTCCACATGTTGAAAGTGTCCTCGGGGCAAGACGCTGAGCCCCAAATTGCTCAGACGTTCAGCACCTTGCATGGTAGTTCACGGCCGTCACCGTGTTTGTGAATTTGGTAATAACGGGTCAATTGTAAAGCTCTTTAGATTGAAGCGCTACCTAAATGCACCCCATTCACCATTTAGCATCAAAAACTATGCAGTTGATGGGCTAATTTGTGATTGCACATGGGTAGCAGAGGGAGATGCTCCCAGTAGAAGAGCCTGGATGGTGTTACAGCCACTGGAGAAGTCAATGAACATGATTCTCACAGCGCCTGTCCAAGCTGGAGTATGCACAGAGTAGCAGGTGGATGACAGGATCGTCCTCCCCATTGTGGGCCTAATGTATGAACTGGAGGGGATCTAAATGGTCTCTCACAAGGGATCTGGCCTGCTGTCATTTAGAACCCTGGAGTGCCCATTCTTGGCCACTGGGGCCAGACACATTGTTTTTCACATCATCATCAGCACCCTCCGCAGTCTCACTGACAGGTTGAGGATGTGCTGGAAGGCCTCCCTGAGGTGGTTGGCAAACGACTTGAAAACACTTGGGCCGCTGCTTTATGGGCCTTCAGCTCTGCCTCAATTCCCTCATCCTCTGATCAGCTGTTGTATGCAGCCCAGAGGAGAGGTGAGGGTTGGAGTGCCCGTTGGTGATGGCTGCACTTTTATTGAATGAGGCACATCAGAAGAGACACACTTACAGTCCAGTTAAAGGATAACTTCACCACTTTTACACATTAAAGTATATTTAAAGGTCTTGAGGAGCACATATGTGAAAAAGCTTTTATAAAGCCTTTTATGGCTCCAGAGGAGGCTGCACGTATTCTTATAAATAGCCTCCAGTGATGTCACTCAGTGGCGAAGTTGCACTGTGGGTAATGTAGGCTGCAGGTTTTGAAAAAAAGATGATACTTCTGGTTCTGTGCTATCGATTTTGATCATTTATTCAGTCCAACAGTGTCATAGGAGTGTTCCGAGACAAGTGGGCCACTTTTCAGAACCGGGTGCCTACATTACCCACAATGCAACTTAGCGTCTGGGTGACATCGCTGGAGGCAATTTATACGATTCCATGCAGCTTCCTCTGCAGCCACAAACGGATTTGTACCACTTGTTTCACATAAGCAGTGGTGGAGTTACTCTTTAAATATTAATAAACTAAATGCTCTTTTCATAAGACATTAACACATTATACAAATTAGGGAGACAATAAGATGCGGGATGAAATAAAACAAAACGATTTTCTGCATAACAGTTTATACTAATATGAAACCACAACAGTGTAGCATAGTACAGAATCCTTATGCAAGCTATAGACCACTTACGCTTCACCAGGCATGTATGCAAAGCACACAAACACGCGCACGAACACAAGTGATGAAAACAAATAAGTCCTCCATCTGATGCAAAGTTGTCTCACACAGGCAAGCAAATAAACATGCTGCACTTATTTCCAGTGCCATCAGGCACCCTTGATGCGTACTCCATGGAAGAGGAAGCGCATACTGCAGCTCTTTGATAACACTTCAGAACAAACCTCTGCCAACTCTCGCACACAAATGTGGGTGTGCTCCTTTCCTGTCACTGAAAGTTGACAACTGCTCATTTCCAGACCACTTAAATGAATATTTCACGGATTCTGTTTCCATTTACATGGTGACGTCCCCTACACAGAGCAGTTTTTAGGGGGTGTTTCATGTGGCAGACTGAAACTTTGCATATTCCGCAGTGTTTTCTGGTATTTGCTTGAGTGGATGGGGAAATTCCTGGCAGTTCAGGCAACGCTGACACCATGGCACATCCGCAGCGAGGCTCTTAAGCTGCAACCGCAGTAGGTGGTGACAGATGTGTGCAATGACCTATCAAGAAAACTCCCACAGCTACATTTTCTTTTTAGACTGCAATGTGAAATACAAGAGTGAGCAAGAGTGCTTTGGGCATGTGCAAGGCTCAGCACTAAGTTGACTTGATGGACAGAAACAACAGAACCGTACGTTGAGATATATAATGGATGACATCCTTACTGTGCATGCTTCGAGAAGCAACAATCAAAATAAAAAAAACCCTACATCATCCCTGATGAGATATGCGCTGAGAGGTGTCACTCCTCTGTGGGATATATTTCCGTGTCTGCTCTTTCACCACTTTGAAAAAGAACATCCACATATATCGACACCAGAAACAGCAGCTTTGCTTGATGCTGCTGCTGAGTAAATCCACATCTAATTTCCGCCACGGTGCGGAGGTTGTATTGCCACCCACCTCTCTCTAGGCATCTGGTGGTTAGGGTTGTGGTGACAACGGATGCTGAGGCCGAAGAGCTTGCGGGCAGTGCGCTGAATCTTGAGCCGCTGGATCTCCAGGGAACTCTGGAGGAGCCTGTAGCGGGCCTGGAGGTCCCAGTCGCTTCCCCACAGGAGATGCACACTGCTGATGGGCAGGAAGTGAGTGGAGGGCAGCCTCTTCAGGAACGACTTGAACTCGTCTGGATGAGAGAGAGAGGGATGGAGCGAGAGAGAGGGACAGAGAGTAAGGAGAGAATGTGGCGGCGTGACAGAAAATGTGAAAAGGGAAGAGTTAGGGAGGAGGCTCCATCAGGTACAATGTGAAGATGCAAAGTTCCAGAGTACTACATTTCATTTAAAGTTCTTAGTCAAAAACATCAGAAACAGAACATCTGAGGAAAAGGAGGGCTGTTTCTATTTATTAATCAAACTTGAAAGCAAGTTAGTGACACTGAAGTTTCCCTAGCAAGCCTTAAAAAAAAAAAACCACACACACTGGCATTTGTTTTCTGTTGGAGCAACCTTATCTGTGAGCCTACCGGTGTGTTTTCAAACAAATGCCAAGAGTGTAAACAATATTGTTAGGTGGGTTTGCTTTACAGAAACACTCGACTTATTTGTTTGCTCAACACTAATCCAGCAAAGCATCCTGGGTGGAATTACAAACGCACGACAACAAGCAGCAGACTGTTTGAGTGACGCAACGCCTTAATCTTTTAGTCCATCTGTAAGTTGTTCATCTAAAATGACTGAAATTTAGGTAGTCAAAAGTATGTCATTCCTGCCACTAGCGGCATCCAGAACAAAAAAACATCAAGAAAAAGTGTATCATTTTGTATTTTGGTGATGTCGGGAAGTAGCTTTGGGTCATGGGAGAGGTTGCCTTCCCTGTTAAATACCGCGATTGTCAATAAAAATCTCACTCGACTCTGACTTTTCCTCTTCACCGTTACGTATCATCTGAGGTTTCCCCAGAATTAATAGCGAAAGGGAACCAAATTAAACATACAAGTAACCTTGACTAAAATTAGGTATTTATCTGCGTTTAAACATTGTTGGAAACATTTGGGATGATGTAAGTAATCAACTCACCATGATACATTTAGAAAAAAAAAAATAAAAGCTCCAGTCATCTATGGACGTATTAGTGAAATGTTACATATTCCATCTTTCAGGACACATTACTTCCTCTAACTCTAAAATTAACTGATATGATGAATGAGGAAATCAATGCAGGGAGGCAATTTCTACAGAATGATCAAAAGTGGGGAATTCATCCAACATTTAAATACGTGTCCGTGCTAGCTGCTTGAAAGCATCATTTAATCAGACTTAATATGAGAAGACTGTCGGTGATCACTGAACCCAGAATTCTGACTCACCGTCCTCACTTTATCATGTGGTTGTTTTTTATTTTCTTGGATTGCTTCTGTTGTGGCCATATTGCAGAGAACTGAGACCTTCAGTGCAGCAAACACCCTCTTACTCTGTGCTCCCACACACTTAACTGAAGAGCACTGCCCAAACAAATTAGTTCCCACCAGTGGTGATGATTGTCCTTACGTTCCTCTTGCTGCCTCTGATAATTCTTCCGTGTCTGCTCAGACAGCCTGTGAGCCCGGCTCTCTGACCTTTGTTTTCGAAGCGAGCTCGCATTTTTCAGCAACAATGGGCGCGAAGAAGTTACTGAGACTCCGGCAGGAAATACAAGAGGACGACAAATCTTTTATCTGGTATGCTAATTATGAAAATATTGAGTCAAATGACTCCAGAGCAGCTCATTATTATCTCCGAAGATATATTTAAGCACATCATTATAAATAATAGAGTGAACAATTGTCTCCTTAGCAATGGCAGTCTAAAACAAAGATAACCATCTGAGCTACGGGCTCACATTTCGTCTGCATACTGTCTCAGTTTAGATAATGCTAAACTGCATAATCTACATTATACATAATCCCCCCCCCCCCCCCCCCCCCACGATGCTTAGCAATACATGTTGTGGAGGGAATGACAATATAAATATTCTTGGAGAAAAGGCAAAAGCTTCTCCATACTTAACTCATTAATGAAGATATCCCCGTGTTGAAGACATGCAGGGACCAGTGAAGTAAGCCAGCACCCTCCTCCAGACCTCTCCAAGACAGTTTAACAGCATTAACCACAGAGTTAAGAGCAGTACTTCAGCAACAGCCGAGAAATGTCAGAATTTCCTCCACTCTCCTCCCAGGCATGTCAGGGCTCCCTTCTCCCCCCTTTCTTCAAAGAGGCCTGATTCTTTCTCCTCCCCTGTTTTGAACTTGCCATATTCCCTCCACCCAGTTTTCAGAAATGTCAGTTACCGCCCTTGCTCTTTTCCTAGAAGAGCTTGGTGTCTCTGGCACTCAATTTTCCAAGCTGTCTGATTCCCCCACCGAAAAGACATCCAGTATCAAGCCGTTCCCTCATGCCAGCTCTACAAGCTGCCAAGCCCTTTCACGTGAGCTTCAAAACCATCGAGGATCCCTTCCCTGATACGGCTACCAAAGAGTCCGTCGGATGACTCTTATCTCAAGTCACCCAGCACTTTATCTAGAGATTACAGCTCTCACAATGTAACCCTGCTTACCTCTTGTGCCATTCCTTATCAATCTGTTGTGTCCGAGACACATAATGACAATAATTTCCCATTTCCCAATCTTAAGTCGCCAGTCATGTCGTACGTGCCATATCAACATCTCTACAATACATGTCGTATCACATTCACACTCCATAGGCTATATGAGCTGAATTCATTTAGGGAAGTGGAGGGGATGGTGGAAATGTTATTGCTGGGCAAGATGGCTGCCCATACACCATTTGTAGGCACGAACCGCTAGATATTTTTAACAAGACCACTGGACATTTTTTAAGCTGCGTTTCTTCTTGCATCAGAATCAGAGATTTCCGATGAGATGTTGAGAGATTTCCAGTTGTGGTTGTAGTGACAAAACCTGGTATCATAAGCTAAAACATGATATTTCCTCACCCTAATCAAGTGTTCCATGTGCCTAAAACTAACCAGACTGTAAGCACAGACGTGTCACAACCAAAAATGTAAAAACTGAACCTAAAGATGTGAAGAAACGTAAAGCTCCACTTGGTAGGATAGTTGATAGCATCTGTATTTGACGAGTTGCTACTGAGCCTCAAAAATCAACTATCTTACCAATAGGAGCTTTAAAAATTCATGATGATGATGGTCCAGGATCAACATGGTGATGGTAGTCCTGGATCAACACGGCGATGATGGCGATTGGGTCGTCTTTAGTCAATATTGAGATTCATGTTGCAGTGGTACGAAGCCGAAATGCTGCATTTCAAATCAATTAAACTAGCAAGTACTCTTGTAATAGCCAGCAGATTTGGGATCACATGTTTTCCAAGCGTTCAGAAAATTGATCCAACGCACCAAATCTTGTACTCAATAGCACCAATTGTAAAAAAATAAATTAAATAAAATCTATCTATTTATATCTATACTCTATCTATTTTTATGGATGGATGCACAATGCAGGTATAGTTGAGGAATGTTAGCAGTGGAAAATGCATTATCTGTGGTAGATGGTGATATCAGTCAGAATGAATCAAATCAACTCTTCTCCTCTCTTCTAAAAAGGAACTGACAAGACCGAAAAAATATTTTCCCAAGAGGAAACAGGAATCTTTGTAGGGAAGGTGCTGTGCATAATTGCGGATAATAGCAGAAGACTAGTGTCTTGAAAGGATACATCTCAGTTGCCATATCGTTCTACTTAATAGGAGGAGGTTTTGTTTCGTTTCGTTTTCTTCCGCTTTATCCATGCGGGTCGTGGGTGATGTTACCGCTTTTATACCACCTTTTTCAAGGTGGAGCGGGGATACTGGGGGCAAATCCAGTGACTCTATGGGCGAGTCGCAGGGGCCTTACTGATGGCAGTGGCTGCCACGAAGGTGCCAGCTGCACATCAGGAGCAGTGTTGGGGTTGGGGTTCAGCATCTTGCCCAAGGATGCTTCGGCTTGTAACTCAGTCCCGCCCTGGGGAACCAGGGATTCGAACCAGCGACCTTCCGGTCACTAGTCCTCAGCTCTACCCACTGAGCTACAGCCGCCACAGGAGGAGGTGAGAACAATAATTGTCACTCTGCCGACACATACAACATGTGACATGAGCTTAAAATGCCAGTCTACATTTAAATTAGATTTTCATTTCACCGTGTTTGGATGTGCATCTTTTTAGATAATAATGAATTTACTAGCTTGAGAATTTAACTAATCTGTGTCACAGGATGTTGAACAACATGGCTTTCATTTATTTGAATACTGTATAGGATTATATTGTATTGTTTTTGAAGTATAGAAATCAAGAAAAAAAAAATAAAAATAAAAGGTGTAATGCCTTTGTTTAAAACCAAAGACAATGTGATTAAGTTTGGGCAAATGTTCCGTTAACGATTCCTCAATTTATTTTCTTGAGCGTGTGAATTGCATTTTTGTTTTCTGGGTCATTTATATAAATCCTTTTATTTGGACTCTTTGCACGGACTTTTCTTTTTTAAGCCCCTCTTCACAGATGCAGTGCACTCAGTGACCTCCATGACTCACATTAACTTTTCTTCTTTGGTGCATAAATATATTTATCTGTTGCTGGCAGGTTTTATTGGGACACTTTTATATCATATCAATAATAGATAAACACGGTGCCTTGCCATGTAACTACTGGGCACAAACTGTGTTTTTTTTTTTCCCCCAACTGTGTCCAATATCCTAGAGCCACCCTTTGTGTCTGCATTTGGATTCAGTACCTTTTTTTTTCATACCTAAGGAACAAAATAGGTGATTTTCCAGTGCATGTCAGTGATGTCCGATGAGAGTCTTTTCTGATCTACTGCCCCCGTAAACACTTTGACACAGGTTAGGGAAAGATCAATGTGATGGTCAGAAGAAATCAATGTTTACCACCGGTTGGAGACAGGAAGTCAACCCCAATCTTTGGTGTAAATAGGTTGCACTGTCTGCCTATTAGCACAACTTGACCTTTTCACCTTGACTTTTTTTTTTTTTTGCACTATGAAAGTTTCAGAATACTTTATTCAGTGAACAAAGAAGAGAATCTTTCAATTATTCAAGTGGATTTGACAGTGGGGCAAGTAAGGACTAAGCCGCCATATTTTGACATGCGTTTTTAAAGGATCTTCAAGCAACAAGAACATTGCGAGACAATGAGATTACCTTAACTGTATGAGCTCTGCATGTGTGCAAATTGATAAAACATATTACAGAATGAAGATGGCTAGACATGTCAGGACTTCTTCCCTAAAAAAACAGTAAATAAAACCAAAAAATCCTATATAGCTTCATCTTTAATGCGATATTGCACAACAGATTGTATATTACTTTCATAAGTTCAATGCTAAATAAAAGTTGGAGGCATTTCCAGCTTACCAGAGTTCTCAAAGTCTTTATAAGAGGAAGCCCAGGACTCAGACATCCCCAGCAGGGTGTTCTCCATAATCTGGATGTCGGTGATGGGACAGTTGCATTGGGGATACTCGTCGGCGCACTGACAGATGCATTGGTTTTCGTGGCACACATACTCGCCCTCTCCGTTGCACATAATGTAGCTCAGAGCTGACTGGACAAACTTCTCCTGCAGGTATTCTGGGAAAATGACCTGCAGACCTGAAACAGAGAAAAAAAACGTGAGGTTTTAGCGAAGCAGAATTAGAGAGTACAAGACAAAGAAAACTGATTTCAGTCTTTTTATTGTGTTGACAATCAGTGAGGGAAACAACTTCAAGCTGTTTGCATCACAAAATGTACCGAACAATAAAACACTCTTCTTCTTTCATTGTAGTTGTCTTTTTTTTTTTTCCCTTAACAAAAGCTCCAAACAAGATCTGACAAAATGAATCTGAGGAAAACGCTGAAAGCCAAATAAAAAACACAGTGAGAGGTGAATGGCTCTTCTCAGCATTGTGTGTTTATATTAAATGTATACTTGTGTTCTGTGTATACATACTAATGTGTTTAGAGTGAGAATTGAATCACATGCGCAATTTTATGAGTAAAAGTGGAACCAGAATGGGGAACGGGGCTGTGAAATGGCTGAGTGCCCTCCGAGATTGCTTTGTGTTATGAGCATTCATTTATTTTTCTTAGGGATGTGCTTCAAATCTCGACTGCGAGTTTAAATCTCGACTGGAGCCGTCTGTGCTGCTGCCAGTCACTCACGATGTGATAGCGTATAACAGCGATCAGTACCGGCTCTCGTACTGCGAAGATGTCCCTTTGTTTGCACATGTGCCTTTTCTGTGAACTATACATGTTTATCATTCGCCTGTGGTCCCCAACTCCTCAGCCTTCAGCTTATTAAACACTAATGGCGATGGCAAAATTCGTAATCTCGAGGCCAATTTGTGGCAGAGGCTAAAAGCACCTCTTCACTCTCACCACGGACAAGGTGTTTATAATTTTTTTTGAAACCGAGCCAATCCATATCTCACCCCGGGGATCACCTAGAATTGAAGCTCGGACAGAAAAACAGTAAAGCCTTTTTCTCTTCTGTCCGGGCTCCCCGGTAAAATGAATCCCTGGCTCTACAAGCCACTGGATTGGAAAAGAACTAAATAGATTTTTTTTTCCTTTCCTTCTCATATGAAACAGCATCTCGGCGAGGCAATATTTTCTTAATAGGTTTTACTTGGGCACAAACAGTGCCTCAGCAGAAAAATATGCAACCAGGACGTAACATGTTATTGAATGATGAATGATTGCATTATTTTTTTTTTCCCCGCTCACATATTGTTTCACCTCTGGGGGCGGAAATGGGAGCCTGTTTATGCAAAAATCGACATAATGTAGCCAGGATGAAAGGGAAAGTAAGCAAATAATTTCACACTGAACACATGAGTCATTTTTTTCAGGGGGGCTGTCACTGAGTCAAATGGTATCCCATATTATGCATATATGCATGTGGTAATTTACACTATTTTAACCTACAACATACACTGAACTGAAAACTGTGGGTAATTTAGACGCAAATGAAGGTCTCAGTATGCGGCAAGGTCTGGCACCGGAAACAAGACAAAGTTCGACATCCACCGTCATGGCGACAGGCTTTGAATAAAAGTGATCCGCGCTGTGCGTTCACGCTGCAATGCTCGTTAGTCATGTCCATGAGCAGCGCACGCTTACAGTTGAGGTCATGTCTGTGTAGTCACGATTTGAGATCGAATACGAGGCTACCACCAAGCACATTTTTACCGCTGCACAGTCATACTTTCAATGTTCTTTCTCTAGCAGACAACCTTTACTTGCTCGGCGTATCTCTGGTTCCCCTTCAGCTCCACACACTCATCAGAACCCCTGCCCGTCGGTGACGTAGGGAACTGGAAGGAGGGAGGGGCTGGAGGGAGAAAAAGGGGATGGATGGATCATGTCTGACCACAAAAGAGTTGGGTTGCACGGGGGCTTTTTCTCCATCAGGCCTGTCTGCGGCCCCTGGATCCAATATTCATTTAGCTTGATGTATTCCTGGGCTTGAAACTTTAATGTGATTTGTGGGAGAATCCAGATGGCAAGTTCACGGATCAACGCTGCTCACTGACAGTGCCGGTGCCAGCGGCCGGGTGCACAATAACACCGAGTGCCTCAGCCCTCCCTCTTTCGCTCTTCTGTCTAAGCATACCACATATCCCCCTCCAACACTACCATCAACACACACGCAGACAGACATTACTTTTTTTTTTTTTTCCTGATATCTATGTGTTGGTACCGGGAGATTGCACAAGGAACCATTCGGGATGCTGACATTCAGCTCAGCACTATCAGTCTTGCGATCTCTTGTTTTCCCCTCTCCTCTCACTGTCCCTTCTCTTTCCATTGCCTCTCTCCCCGCCTCTACCCCTTCACTCCGTCTCTGTACACATCTCTGCTGTCTTACTTCATTACGCTCACTCCTACTCCCGCAACACTCATGCACATGCCCCTTGACTCGTCCCCCACCATCCTTTGGCTCTCATTCACTCCATCAATCACTCTCCTCATTCCTGTTTCTTCACCTCTCCTGCTCCCCTCTACATCCACCCCGCCGAGCACGTACCGTGCCCAAGTATTGGAAAATTTGATGTCTTGTCCTCCCACTCCGGTGTAGAAATGATGTCATGCAATAAAAGTAAATCCATCAACATTTGTTAGTGCGGTGGGGAACGTGTAAGAGAACTGGAGCCCTCGGGCCGAAAATGAAACGAGAAACTAATCACAGTAAAAAACATTTGTCTTTGTGACTTTTGCGGCTTTGCCATGTTAGCGCGGTAACATGTGAAAACATTGAGAGTGATTGGGCCATAAAGCTGGAGTTTTATGTGGCTCTGAGGTCGGTGTTTGTCGAGGAAAACACTAGATATTGAAGTCGGGAGTTACACTTACCATCATTAAAGAGCTGCCGATAAAATGAGTAGATGCACATTGGAATTCCCGCGCAGCCATTTGATAACCTCCAACTTCATGCTCTGTCAGTGCACATAATTCCCTGCAACCCCTATGCCTGGCTTGCTCTAAATAAATAGCACCTCAAAATGGCAGTTAATCTCATTGCATACATCAGAGGCTGATATATTTCCTCCACGTACGTCGGAGGATATAGGCCCGCAAACATTCCATGAATGCTAAAAACTGAGATTCTGCAACTGTGACTCTGCCTTTTTTTCTTTTTTTTTCATTACGTCTCTTTCCAGAGTGCCCTATTTTTACACAGTGATAGATGGGGGGTGTAGGCCGCAACTGAGGCTTGTAACTGCCTTGGCAAGCAGTTGCCTGCTTATTGCAATGCCACGCTTCGCCTCATAAGTTACAGTTTCATTAAAGATTAATTGACCATTGTGTGGCCGCAATTTCGCAAAATAATCATTACTTAATCCACTGGTGCAATAAAGTG
The DNA here is from genome assembly GCF_900880675.1 of Sparus aurata. Lineage (NCBI taxonomy): Eukaryota > Metazoa > Chordata > Actinopteri > Spariformes > Sparidae > Sparus > Sparus aurata. Next base: position 18,264,202 of record NC_044198.1, read on the forward strand.
CATTACTTCAATGGGGGGCATTAAATTACCATTGGAGGTTATCGTTGCAGCCATGATACGAAACCGAAGGCCTCTGAACTGGAAGATTGCCTGTTTCTCTTCAGTCCGGCTGCCCAGTCCGCCTTGCTGATCCTCAGATACTCGGAGCCGAGGGGGTGCATAGCTTTAAGATTTGCTGCGTTGGCTCATTTCACACAAGAGCTCCTCTTCCACAACTAAGAGGTAAAGGTGCAGCTAAAGTAGCTATTTATCCACTTTTCATTTCTTTACATAAAGCGCTTTAGGTCTTCGACAGTGTGTGTGCGCGGGGCCTGACAGAGGATAACATGTTCCGCCGGAGCTACTCTCAGCTCTCAGAATATGTTAGCATTTTTTAAAGTTCTGAATGAGGCGTACTTAGCATTCAAACGGATAATGTGTTGCTGTGTCTGCGCTGAGTAGATTATCGCAGATTATCATAAGTGTTCTCAGCACACTCGCAGGCAAGCCGTCTCTGTTTTCAAACAGGACCGTCGATTCCAAATTTGGTTGTACAATCTCTGTTTAAATATTTGCGTGTGGTGATAATTGTTTGGGACAATTTGATCAGCATTTCCATCTCAAACATACTTTCATCTCCAACACCGAGCACGAAGAATGTGTTTTTTTTTTTCTTCCTGGAATGCCGAGTTAAGTTTTTTTCTTTTTTCGGTTTTGTAGTACATTGATACATTGAGGCGCGCATATATTTGAAACGGCAGAACAACAAGAGATGCGGCAAATCCCATTTCCTAGAACATATTAACATACAAGTGGCTGCATACGCATACGTGCTCTATCTGCGTGGAACAGAAATACCTGCGGAACCAAACGCGCTTTACACAATATCCATAGTGTTCGCTTTGAAGAAAAACCCACTTATTCATATTGTTAACACAAGAGGAAAGGGTAGCATGCAGGTGCGGTAATCACTGTAAAAGCATAAATTACATATAAAAACGGTTTTGGCATTCAGAGCTCGCTGCCTCTGCCTCCTGAAAAAAGAAGAGTGGGGGGGGGGGGTTTCTGAAATTGCATGTTGAAGCAATTGGCGGGTTGAGGAGGGCTGGCAGTCTGGAGAGGTAGATGAGCTCTCCATGGTGCTGAGTTATTGCCAGTTGTGCCGCACACTGGACTCGGACGCACGCGTCGAGTCAGAGCGAAAGTAAGTTAGTGATTACTTTTCTTCTCCTTTTGCTGTGTGGAAGATCACAGTGGGGCATAGGCAATTTTGTATTTTTTGATTTTTGCCCTCAGAGTGTGAGCGTATGCCAGCTGATTGAAGTATATTTTATTTGAATTAGCAGACTGCTCTCCAACACGCTGAAGACTAGCTCAGAATATGCGATGCGGTTGCCGTTGGCTGCGTGTGCACTTCCATGGCGCTGTTCAAGCTGTTCCGTTGCGCGCTGCCATGTGTCCCCGCACAGCAGTGGCAGTGGGGCCTCGGCTGGTGAGGCGCTGTGCTCGTGTCAGACGTTCGCATGCGCACCCACACACACACACGCGCGCAGGCCCATGGAGTCGTGCACGGACGCACGTGCACGCCCTTTGCATGCTCTTGCAGAAATCACATGTTTTACAAGAACCCTGGAGAGGGGGAGGAGAGACGTATGACAAGCGCTGACATTTCTATTTCAGCTACAAAAGACACAACTGCCCTAAAAGTGTCAAGATGTGCCGTGTGCACGTCTGAGATCAAAAGCCGAGATTTATCACAGAAATTACATCCAGCATCCTTAAATGCAGAAATAATGCTAATCTGCCTGTATTGGGAGGCAGACATTTGCTTCACAGTTTGCTCAAAATGAACAATCTGCCGTTTCAGAAACAAACTGTTGAAAGTGAGAGGCAAAGCACACACGCTTTTGTGGGTTGCGTATTTATCAATTACACCATTTAATATGTATGATGTCACTTAAAGGACAGTGTGTTAACTGTAACATAAACACTTCAGGATTTTTAACAGCTTTTTCAAAATCAAGTATGTGTTACATTTTGTGAGTCTGCTGTGAACCATTTATTCAGTTCAGTACAATAATATCATGTTTTTAATTACAATCCAACACGTTTCTGCACACACCCCCCCTATTATGCGTGCAGACATTATAACCGGCAATTTAAGGTGTTGTGACAGAGCCACGAGTGTCAGAGGAATGCGTATATCACATGGACGGTTTAATACTGGAATCGCTTGCAAGTTTGAACGACTGGTGCACTCTGTCCTTGGCACATCTGGTTTTCCTCGTCTGCTTAATAGCCATCACCGGTCAAGGCGATCTGTGTGGAATTGCAGGTATGGGGGGGTGGCATGGTCAAGAGAACAAAAGAAGGAAAATTTGGGGGGGGAGGCGACAGGTTTTTGGAGGGAGATGGATGCTTTTCAAGCCTCTTGGAGTTAACAGTAAAGAAAAGTAAAGACATTTAGCTCTTTAGTGGTAGTTTCAATGGTGAGGGAGCTTTGTGGATGTTAAAGGATCTCAGGGAGAGGAGAGGGCTGTAACTATTGAGCAGAGGAGCTGAAGATCAATTCAAGGCTGGGCACTCAATCCCCACTTCTACGTTGTTTGAGTTTGATCCTTTTTGGGTTTTTTTTTCTTTTTGCAGTGCAGTGTAGTCCATGATTAATATATTTGCATTTTAAAGGGGAGGACATTTACTTATTCAATTTTTGCCTTTTGGACATTTCAATGGGAAAAATTCCCTTTTTGACATTTGAACAATTCGATGAGATAAATTACATATTTGACTTTTGCACATTTCAATGGGGCTAATTCCATTTTTGGCTGATGGACATTTCAATAGTAACAATTCTATCTCTGGCTTTTAGACATTTGAGTTGGACAAATTCCATTTTTGGCTTTTTTCCCACATTTCAGCTGTACAAGGAGTTTCTCATTGAGTTGGACTGACCTTGTGGACAATTTTTGGTGAACTTATTGTGGGGAGGGGGTTTGCTTAATAAATTGTTGAATATTCTCTCAAAACATTTATTACAGCATCCCCTATGTTCAAACTGTATCAAGGCCGAAATCTTCAGCTGGTTCTCATAGTGTTACACACTGTGTTTGTAAAACAGTTCAATACTGCAAAGTCCCTTATAAATACAGAAGAAGAATAAAGTCAAGCTGCCCCCAATCAATAGATGAAACTCAGTCTGTCAGAGGGAGAAAAAAGACCATGGCACTTGCTGAAATGGCAGCCTGTAGCTGGCAAGGGCGAGTGAGGGGGGAAAAAAGGAGATTTATGGTCATGCTGGCCCAAATGGAAACTCACCCTTGATTGACCACTTCCAATTGAAAGCTGACCTCCAGGTTAACATGGAAAGATTTCATCAGGTTCCTGGGTTTCAGCATGTTAGAGAAGAGTGAAAAAATGTGCGCAGCCATCCATCTTGATGGAAATGATCCTGCGTTATCAGTTCTCTGGGCTAAAGGACACATGTGCTCATAAAGGGAACAGTTGCCTCGTCGAGTGCACAGGCCTGTCTGAGAGTCGGTTCCTTAAGACCACATCTGTGAAAAACCATCAGATATACAGCTGCCCTAGTAACCCCATGAATTCTCAGTCAAAATAACGCGGAACAAGCTTTTTTATCAGCAATTCTATCATCAAATAAATACTTTTTTTGGTTTTGGTTTCTGTCCATGTTTCAGAGAGGAAAAGAAGACAGACATTTAAAGACCCAACTATCTGTGTGTAAAGTGAAAGATGCAGGGCAAGAAGGAGCACAAGTGATGTTGTAAAGAAATGGAAGCTGATGAAAATGCCTCCGTCGGTTTATTGTTGTGCTCGTCCAACATTTGCTCTATGCATTTTTTTCACCGAAGATTTCCCTTCAGTAAATTATTCACTGGTAACCAAGGACGTTGTGTTTACTGATATACTTTACTGTCTAAATCAATTTCTCAACAAGTCTGTCATCAAAAGCAACTTAATTGATTTGTATGTTTGTTTGTCTTCCCCACAGTGTTTGCAGCGTTTTCACTCGGAAAAAAAGAAAAGAGGGACAGGCATCGAGCGACAGAGCAATGAGTATCTAATTCATCACTCACTGCACGACTTGCCTACAGGGCTGGTTTAATTTATTTTCACTTCACCACTTTGAAAACTGTTGGCTCAGGCTATTCTAACATATTCATAAATCTTCCAAGATAGGCTCATGGCTCTTCCAAGATAGGCTGTTGAGGAAAAACGATGAAAAGGAGAGAAGGGGAAAAAAGGAGAGAAAAGCATGCAGCGTGGGATTGAGAGAAAGCAAATTAGTCTGCTTTTGTTTTGGTGCTAATTTATGACGGCCATACTGGAGGTGATTGTGTCCTTGCAAGGTAATGGCTTGTCGAGGGTTCCAGGGCCTTGTATCTTCCTTTGGCCTAGTTAATATATGTACCCAATTTGCTATTTTTCAACCCCACAGTGCCATCGCTGTGTTCTCTATTTGTGTGAGATATCAAATTACACAAATATTCCAATCTTCTTCCTAATATACTGAAAGTCCCCACTGTGCTGCCTTTGAAAAAAAATAAAATAAATACCACCAATTCATAAAAAAGGTAATCAATGATAAATCCTAACAGATGGCAGGAAATTAGGACATAAAAAAACCACTACCTCAAACACACTGCGTAAGAAGACTTTCAGTAAGTAATGAAAATTCTGACCATTTAACCACCGCACGCTAATTCCCTCTTTCACCAAACTCTCATCCCTTAATAAACTATTTTTACTTCTATGTCCCAGCGGAGGCAGAAAAAGCAGAGAATCCAGCCAGAAAAAACAATATCATCGGGTTTCTAAGCTTTAGCCTGGAGAGAGGACAAACAATCAGGGAACAAATTAATGTGGAGAGAACAAAAGTGTATTTAAATCCCAGTTGCAGCGACGCTAAACAGTGTGGATCTTTTCCTTCAGATTGAACTTGAGAAAGTAAACAAACCGACATGTTGTAAAAAAAGAAAAAAAGAAAAAAAAATTGTCAGTGTTCCAATGAATCACAGGAGACATTAAAAATTTAAGAGTGGGTTCACACCGATGGCTTTTGCGTCTTAGGCCCAGCAGATAATTTGTAGTTCGAAAAAGGGTCGATTATATCATGTTCAGACACATGAGTGTGTGTAAGGTTAAACCGTGATTCATGTTGGGTGACAGGCTGGGTTGGGATCAATGAGTTCCTCTTGCATTTCCACAAATAGTCTCCCTGCTAATAACACATCCTGATGCCCGCTTGTGCTGTAATTAGCCGCTAATGTAGCCGTGTATATGCACTCAGGCGCTAAACATGCCAAAAGAAAAAAAAAACAGAACCCCCCGCAGTCACATTAAGTTTAATCAATACAAAGTTTCCATGTGTGATAGATCAAAGCTCCGCTAAGTCATGCATGAAATCTAATGCGAAAAAAAAATAAAATCGTTCCGGTGCCATCTCTAATTCGGATGATTGTCAGGAAAATATGGGGGAGAAAGCAGAAGGTGTTGGTTAATTTGCCAAACATTTTTTTTTTACAAAGCAAATAACTGTGGGAGGGAAGGGGACTGAGTTTCGGCTTTGATAGGTAGCTCCCCCCTTGATGTCAGAGACCACTACAGCGTTCTAATCTAAATCTAAGCGAAAGCAGAGGGACTATCCGGGGAGTGTCATATCCGCATTGTGTTATCTGTAGCTCGCAGCCCCGCCAGCTCACAAAGAGCGGACCACGGGGGTGAGAAAGAGGGAGGAAAAAAGAAAAAAAAAACAACATTTCCTTTTAAACAAATTCTGTTATTTCAGAAAGACTGAAGCCCAAAGTGTCTCCAGGAGAAATTTGACCGCAACTTTAAATCCACTAACCCGCCTCTTTCTCGCATTGTTAATTTAAAGCACAGTGCCGTCTCAGAGCATTCAAGAGCGAATCACTCAGAGAGCAGTGAAATGTTTGGCTACAGGTTTTGTAATCGTTTCCTTGTGTACATTCTGTAACAAAGTTTTGCACTTACAATTACGCCTCAAGGTAGATAAAGTGCTGAGGTTCGGAGCGAAAAAATAAAAGTGGGAGAGAGAGAAAAAAAAAGGCATGATTAAAAGTTTAATTAGAAGAATGAAATGGAGTGGGTTTTCTATTACTGCATCCTTCTTGTAACTCACATGGTGCTGCATACTAATATGATCCCCCCTTATTTAATTCATAAGCAATTAAAATAGCTAGTCTAGATTAGGGTTTTTATGAGTTTATTCATTTCCAAAAGATGGAGGGGTTGCAGTATTGTACTTGGAGGATTTTTTGTCCAACCTCTAACCGTTGGACTAAGATAATTAGAAGTAGGAGTTTATAATGTCTGAAAGGCGAATCACTTGTCTGTACAGTGCAGACGGGGTGAAATCTTAGGATTGCAATATGTTCACATTTGTACATGTCAACAGCAATGTACCATGCTTTACCATATATTTGGTTACAGTTACAGCAGAGAAGGCTGCCAAGTCAGTGACGGCTGTTCAAGACTGCGTTTCAAAATTTGTAAGAGTGACACAACTGGATATTCATAAGGAGACCTCGGGACATTCGCACCATGTGGCAGCCGACACAGATGTTTTAAGCCAAATCCTGCTCTTTCACTAATATTCAATACTCCTATTTCCTTAAACTGATCCCAGTTTGTGACCCTGACCCACTGACATTTCTATTGTACTGTTATTTTTTGTAGCGATCTCTGGCACAAGAATTTAGTGACAGGGAGATATTCCAAAAGAATATTCTTTGAAATTGCCCAACCTGAGACGGATAAATTAATAAAAGAAAAGCTGATGAGTAAAGTAGGGAAGGTGCTATATGTCATTCTTCAATAACACCTTCTCCAAGCAAAAGTTGTTGGTTGACTCTGGGACAACTATCTCAAAAAGATCCTGAAGTCAGGTTAAATTAGTCAGTAGGTCAGTCAGACTGCACGTCATATATGGTTGTTCTTAATCAGCCAGTGTCAGTGTAAGGCAGCATATTGGACCTCAAGTATATTGGCAAATCTCTCTTATTTCTGTTAGCTGGTAAATATTTCAGTCAGGATTAATTTGACAAAGTGGCCAGAGACCTTCTCCATATGAGAGCAAACTGAAGACGCCTTGGACTGCGAGCTGAAATATTTGTGCAACATTATTTCCCCTGTCCTGACGAATGAGAGAAAATAACAAAAAAACATTTTTGAGGCTGTGCACCAATTTCATGAATACAGACCTTACCTTGTACATTTTGTCGAAAACTGGTTAAACTCAGCAGAGCAAAGAGGACTTGAGATGCATTTTTTTTTTCTTTTGCTCGGATGCTATCTTGTTATTTCAAGTTCTATGAATATATATTTTTTTTTTCCTTCTCAGAGTCAAAACTGAAACAAATCATCTGTTGTCACTGTCCTGTGAAAACCATGCATCTTCAAGACTCAAAATGGGGCGAAACATATGTAGTGTGTAGCACAAGTGATTCAAAACGGCGAGCTAACAGGGTGATCATCGTTAATTCAAGACGGACCTCCCACTACACAATATCCACATTTCAGAAAGCAAATACAAAAGAAAAAGAAAAAGAACATAACGGGCTAATAAAAACAAGAGGTAGACAAACATTCAAGCAGTAATTCTTCAAAAGGAGTTATATAAATATGTGAATCCATCTCCATAAAAATAGTATTAGTGAATCTCAATTTTAAAGGTACGTGAAAATCTAATCTTAGATATTGAATAAATCGCCAGGAGGGTTTTTTTTTTTTGTCTTCTTCTGCGGATTTACTGCTCAATCTAATTTGACCGTATGCATTCAATTGTTTTAAAAATGTGCTGATTCCTAGGACGTGGACATATGGGCATCGGAAGCCTGAATGATCTCTCTGTGGTGTTGCCTCGTGAGCTTGATGATTTGAAGCATGTGCTCACAACTGATACCTGTCCTACACACAGTGCACATGGCACTATGAAGATGTGTGGAAGTGGTGAAGATAAAACGATTGCATCAGAGTTTAAAGCGTGCTGCGCCCCACCATCCGTCCTTTTGATGTCTACCTGGAGATAGGTGTGCATTTTCCTTCAGTTCTTTTTTTTTTTGATTGAACTCACTTAAAAAAATAGTGAGTTGGGTGGAGCACCGTGGACTCACGTTCAGTGTGTTTATTTGAACCTTTGTCCCACAAGTCATTCATACACACTTTCAATCAAATCATGACCCATGTGAACAGAGTCTACAGAAAGAAACTAGCATACAGGAAAATCAGCAGATGCTACATGCATCGGGAGGTACATCCACACGGGGGTAACCTCATTTTAGGCTGAACAAGGTTTGTCTTGAACACTGTTTTTTTGTTCAGTGATTACTGTAAAATACAAAAAACAATAATCTTTTTCAGCTAAAATATTGCATGGTGTGCATATTTTGCACATTAGACAGTGCTGCCAGTGATCCGTGATCTTCCACACTGGCCAGATACGACTCCTCCCCACAGTTTAAATGCCAAAAGTTTGCATTTAAGCTAATTGCCTGGTAAAAGGTCAATGGGCATTTGGAAAATGAGACACATGGTGGGTGTTCATTAGATGTGCTGAGAGCGGCTAGCGCTTAAGAGCAGTCCTGGACCCAGCCAATGCCTTCTCTCCTCGAGGGATAGTTTGTGAAGTCCATTTATGGCATGTTGTCAAAGAACAGGACAATGCTGTCAAAGCTGTTACTCTTCAGAGCACTGTCTGTAAAGACCAGCTGAGGGATGTGGTAAATCTGTGTTTTGTATGAACCAAAGGCGATCAAGCTGCTGAGGGAACACTGTGGGGTTTGCAAGTTGCTCCTAAATGGCTCAACCATTAACTTGCAATTTTCTAAATATCCAATTATTCTGAGTGCACCCATATAGAGGGAAACGATTTAAACTCTAGCTGCTGAGATTTCTTCTATTATGTGTTGTTTTTTTCTTAATCACACCCAGAATTGCTATAGCAAGAGCTTCAAATACTCCAGCAGCAGTGAATCAACACCATAGTGGCGCCATGAATCACCCTAGCATCTACTGTATGTAACAGCGATCTGTAATCGTCCCAACAACCACGTCAAACAACCATTGCAACTGCCCAACAAAGTGTCCAGCGGACAACAATCGTGCAACAAAGCATCTGTATGTCAAAATGGCAAAATGCCAACCCAAAGCATCGGCATCTGATGACCTGAGGATGAGACTCGACAATCAGCTAAAAGTTGTTTGCTTTAACGGTGCCCTGTGGAGCTTTCTTACAAAACACAATATCATAAAGAAGTTTCTTCACGTTCGCCATGTCCTTCCTCATCCAGCTTTGGCAAAGATGACTTTTGTAATATTTGAAATGGGCTCGTATTTAAATCAACGTTCTTTTCATTGTCTCTTTTCATTTGCCGCATTGCTGCAACATAGAGTGAAATCTGAGGCAGATATGCGGGTACTCAATAAAAAAAAACAAAAAAACAAAGGGGGCCCATTCATAAACCATTGCTCCAGAGTACCACTAGTGTCCAAAACCTCCCCAGGGTACTACGCCTAAAGGTTGATGCTAATACATTTTGCTTACACAGCGACAATCAAAACTGCTCCAATAAAATGTATCATTTTCAAGTTGTAGAAAAAACCCATCACATTATTCATTCCCCCCCCCCAAAATAATCTTATTCAATGCATAATTTAAAATGAGCACAGACACTGCGTACACCCCACCTATGTTTTATGACTGAGATCTTGCAACCGCATGTCATCTTGTAATTTCAAATGTTGTTAGATGCTAGGAGCCCTGATAAACATATCAAAGCAAAAGACCGCTTCTGTGTTTCTCTGTCATCTGCTTGTGTTATTTGACACAGAGGGAAAAAAATGGCCTATGGACACGGCCTCATGTATCTTAATAGGAGTGCATATCTTTCAGAAACAGAGAACTCTGGTGATCTGTAATAATATGTAATGGCTTTATATTGCACTTTCCAGTTGGGTTGGAGAAAAATAACACTATTTGGAGGCAGACCGAATTGCATTGGAAAGTACAGAGAAAAACTCAGAAGCATTAATCTAACCGGTCCGGGACGCAGTGCAGACCGGTGCCCGCCACCCAAGTGAATGCAGAGGTTTAACCTATGCTAATTTTTATACAGGGGGAGGAAAAAAAAATACACGAATGGTTAGATCTGAGAGGAGTTTATACTGCAGTTCACTCAGGGATAGAACTTTACCGCTTAAAGGAGTGTTTATGACAAAGGAAAAGCGTAGGATGTACTAAACGATTGGCTCTCATTATAAATATATTTGAGCGGCATGGACCTTAAAAGCTCTCCAGTGACTGCCATGCCTCTCCACGGGCTGCGTGGAGTGCCATCGGTTTGAGCAGCGCGATGAAGAGCACGGTGATTGTTGAAGAAGTTACACCATCGGCTGTCTTTCTAATTAAAGGCAGGAACCATAATTGCTCTTAAAAGAATACTTTTTTTTTCTTTCAGGAGAACACTCAACACCTCCCCTCACTCTACGCCCACACACAAAAATACATAAACACACACACGCACCAATATAATTTGGCCTAATATCTAACTCTAAGCCAGAAAACCAATCGGAAAAAGCTTTCCCACTTTTTGGGGGTTATTATCAAGCCAGAAGAGAGAATCTTTCCAAGCCTGTAATCTATCAATTGGGTAAAAAACATTCTTCAAAGCACAAGGCTAATACATTTGGTGCGTGACAATAAAGCTTCTCCCAAAACCTATAGAGTCCTTTGAGTAAGTGGCAGCAGAGGACTTAAAAGTGTTTCTTTGACAAACCACTTAGTTCTCTGATTTTAGAGGACGAGTAATGATCCCTCGCTGAAAGGAAAACGGGGAGGGGAGGGCTGGATTGAAAATAAGCCTCTGTGATTCTCAAACTGGTTTTAATAACCTGCATAAACTGGAATAAATCAAAGAGGCGATCACTCCATTCAAACACTTGACCACGGTTACACAGCGTTTCATCATTCCATCTCCCCAGGGTGACTGTCACTGCAAGCAAATTCTTCTCTTAGGCTAATTATTAGGTGTGTCAGTGTTTAAGACGGAACTATTTTCACTTGAAAGAACATAGCCACTAATGAGTAGAAGTTGCTATTCGCATCCGCTGACGTATGATCCGTGAGTGACATGCTAGAAGATACATTTTCCCACATTACGGAGGCCTGATGAAAGTGACTCCTCCATGAGCTCAACACATTTCTTGAGCTACATTCGGAGGGGCTAAGAATAGATTGGGGTTTCATGCTAGTATTGATAGTTAGGCTGTTAAGTATAGCAATACCTTTTCAAGCTGTTCTAATTGATTTATTACACATTCAGCCGTGGGGGGCTTGTTTCTGCTCAAATGTCTAAAAAGTCTGCACATTTCTTTAACTGTTTCAAATTTAAGCCGGTCCTCCAATAAATCTATAAAGGTCCAGTGTGCAGAATTTGGGGGGGATTTTGGGGGCTCAAAATTATTTGTGTATAATCACCTGAAACAATGATTTTTTTGTTTTTTGGTTACTTTAGAATGAGCATTCTATTTACAGTCATGTTGCACCACTATGTTTTCACACTAGCCCAGAAAGGACAAACCAAACAATAGCTTTAGAGACGACCTTTTACATTTCTTGGATTTCTTTTGCGTTTTTAGACGAGGAGTATTTTGCTGCAACCTGTGACCTCACAGCTAGATGCCACTAACTCCTACAAAATGGTCTTTTAAGAGACTTAACACGCTCTACCACCACAGAATTATATCGGGGGAACAAATCTACCAGGCCCCAATTAAAAAATTTATTGACATTCAAATGTTTTTAAAATGCTAAAACTGTTTCCATTGTTCACCTGAGAGAATTGAATGTCTACAGATCATCTTAAATCGTTGAGTCTGAATTGGTGTATCACCCTGCTGTACAACATCACGGGCAGCATATGAAAAACATCGATATGAGTGTGTTTACCTTGCAGATGAAGCTTGCTCTCCGGGCTCTGCAGAAGGATCGAGCTGACAGAGTCCAGATTGTCGTAGCTGCTGCATCCCAGTGGCCCCGTCCGTGTCTCCGTCACCTGCAACAGAATTAAGCCCTAAATTAAAAACATGTTTGAGGAAGCGAGCTCGCGGCTCATGTGTAGATGGGTGCAGACATCCGCTGATGTATTCGTCTGAAGGCATTTGCAGAGTTAAGGATCACGAGACCCAGTCATTCAGCGATTTTCTTCTTAGATTGACCATGAATACAGTATTTAGCACCCTGTGGCCCCCGCACAAAGGGATACAATACAGTGAGCTACTCACAAAAGAAACCCATTTTATAATCTTAATTTTTTTTCCAACCAGCCAAAATGACAACATTGATTGACTCAAGGCATAACAAGGGTTACTTGGCATTTCAAACAACACTTTCACACAATGTGTTTTTAGGCTAGCAGCTGGTGACATGTTCAACTTGTTGCAAGGTTGTGATCTCTTTCTGAGTCGCTTTAGAAACACTTTTCTTTTTTTCCGAAGGAGAAATATTAACAGACATTTTCTCCTGTCCTTGTTCCATTCCTGAACAATACCAGAGACGCTGTAGCCGTGGTTCTTGTTGTCCAACCCCAACCAGTGGCGAAGGAAATAATGATGCTATTCACATGTGAAGAGGCTGCTTCAAGATATAGCCTCTGCGTTTTTAGACTTTGAGGAAGCTGCTCTTCAATAGAAAAGGAAGGAGAAATAATTTCTATATTCAGTCGCCTTTGCCCATTAACTTCCTCCTGTTGCTCCTCAGTATTTTTACAAGAAGCCAAATGAGATGGTATTCGGCAGAAGTAGATTAAGGGAGAAAATAGATGAATCTCCCTCAAAACCTCAAGTGTATTTCTTCTTCCCTGCAGCTCTTAGTTGAGCACATAACTAAATAACATGCCTGCGCCAAGTATCAGACCCACAATACAGCTACAAGCTGGATAATTAAGACACTAATCAAACACTAAAATTATCTGACAGCTGATTTTTTTTTTCATTTTCAGTTTAGAAGTAAACAGGCACGATTATTTTCACCTTTCAAACTGACATGAGTCATGAGTCACGTTGCTAGCAGAGACGGGGGATTAGTTTCTCGGTGTTGTAACCAAGAACGACCCATTTCACATACAAGTCATGAAATTTATTGTTAATTAAAAAAGAAAAAAAAATGTTGATTATGGCTGCTTTATGAGAGCGACAAATGGGAGAGAGAATGGATAGCATGATGAAGATAATTGTAGTAAGGCATTAATTAAAATCAGTACCTCCTTAGAGCTGTAATGGTCCTGGATAATGTGTTTTAAAAACATTGTTTGAGCTTTGTGCATGAAACCAATATTAAATAAATTGGAGCTGAAGGCTTGGATACAGGGTGTGTGTGTGTGGGGGGGGGATCCAAGTGGATCCACATGATTGGGATCACTGCCGAATCGGACACGCCTGGCGCCTAGTTGGAAACTCTCAAATACTGTCTGAAATTATCAACAGAATGTACAGAAATGGCAGTTTTGACTTCATGATGTCTACATATTGTGTTGCGATAATTTCTACTAACATTACCATGCTAACAAGCTAGCCCGCCACCCTGAAGCTACTGTGCTAGTGGTGTAAACACAAACACCTCCCCCAGGCCCTAGTCCAAACCACTGGCTGCATGGCTAACTGAGCTAACCAGCTACAGTTAGCAGCAGTTAGCGGTTACTCTGGTATTAATGCTCCACCACATTTGTTTTGAGTAAAACTTCACATCTATAGTTAAACATAAATGACCAATTAATGTGTCACCTGTGCAATATGCTTTACTGAACAAAGAGACTCTGAAGTTAAGTAAGTGCATCTAGTTTATTTGTATTTTTGTTCTGTAAAGAGATCTTATTTACATTATGAAAGGGTAGTGCAATTCAAAGGAAACAGGATAGAATATTAAGACTAATAAGACCACGGTAAGTAAAAAATTGCATTTCACTAGCAGCCCTGCCAAGTTTTTCACTTTATACAAGATGGAAATAAAAATGTTTTCACATGATGGAATTGAATTGGATGTTAAGTGTTCCTCTAAGACACTAAACATCGAACATGTAAGATAGCGTAGCCTATAAAACCTTAATTAAAAATGATCACATCTAAAAAGAAGTCTACTAAAAATTAAGATCATATCAAGAACCATTTGCTGAGGATTTTACCCTGTGGGTGTAGTTGGATACAGCAAATGTTCCTGGATGCTGGATCTTCAGGCTTTTAGGCTTCTATGTGTGATGTTCAGCTGTGGTTAACAACAAAAGACTACTTTGGTTAGCTCATACTTTTGTATTTTCTTGCTGGGTGTCAAAATTCTCTATTGTTGCCTTTCTGTTTGCCACTGCTTTTCACTGAAGCAATTTTCAAGGCTTTGAACTGCACTGTGACTTTTATTTTTTAGTCTCTTTTAAACCTTTTTTCTATTTGAGCCTACTTCCCTATTTCTTAACTTGTTTTAATGTTTTGTTTCTTGACGTCTTCTTACTTGTTTTTAAATGTATTTTAAATGCATTTTTTTATGTTATGTGTATGCCCCTGTAAAGCACTTGGTGTTGCCTTGTGTCTGAATTGTGCTATACAAATAAACTTGCCCTGCCTAATAAACATTAATTATCACTGTCCCTTAATCAAACCTAAACCTGTGTCAGTCCACTTTTACCCTGAGCACAATACATTAGTACAAATATGTTTTAGTGTAACTGGGAAAAATTTGGTTTGACTGTTTAAGGTGTTAATGAGACATTAATAATAATTTTATTGCACATTTCCCCTAACTAGTTCACAACATCCGAGCACGACCCTTCCGTTGTTTTCTTCCAGCCAGGCATTGGACTTTGAAATGCACTGCATGGCCTTGCATGGAGTGCATGTGCAGATTGATTACAGAGCCAGGCCTGCCTATCACACTCTACCATCTTGATGGCTGCTGACAGTGCTCTTTTTCCTCCCGTTTTGTTGTGCTTATCACCGAATGAATTACTTCCTTCAAAAGGTTGTGTTGCATGATCCATGGTGACTGAGCAAAGTGAATATCTGTCCTCTGTCGCCGACGGACATGTTCCCAGGTGGCAATGCGGATGTATGCGCAGAGCCAGCTCAGGGACATTTACATTTGTAGCGACATGCGAGTCACACAAAAAAACACACTCTAATGGATGTGCATAAACATGAGCACGAAGCTTGCCACAGCCAGTTTACCATACAGTAATTTTTCCTCCAAGAATTATTATTCCAAATTGGGAGCAGACATACTTTGTGGATTAGAGACTGACCCTTGTAATCTGAATGACTTTAGGGGAGCAGTGTGCAGCACTTGTTAGGCCCTCTCTTTTTTCTTTCTCTCCAGCACACACCATAAGAGATTATGAAAATGGAGTATAACGTAATAAAAATACAAGGAGCAATCAAAGGACTGAAGTGGGCCGAGGGGGACTTAGAGGATTTGGATTATTAAGCAGAACACAACAGTGGAATCCCACAGGGCCCGGACTATATCACAGGCAACAGTCAGGAACCATGGTTCCGGAACATCCTCTCTAACTGTCATCTGTCATCAAGAAACTCATCTAAGCAAGTAAATAAGAGATGATGCACATGAGACCCCGGGTTTGTTTTTGTTATGTTTTTTTGCCTCTGTACTTTCTGTTGGAATCACAATGTACACATACTATTCCCCAAGTCCCAAATGTTGGAAGTTTATCCCGTTCAGACTTCTTTGTCCTTCATATGTTGGCGACATATGTGAAACGCAGGTATAGTGCACCAGGTGGGTGTAGGCGATGTGGGTTTATGTTGAGAGTCAGCATCCCATCTTTCTTTTCATATCAGAATGAATCATATATGAGCTCGGGTCTCAACGGACACATTCAGTTGATAATTATGCAACCCTAACATTTTTCTGGAGAAATGTTTGGATACATTTTGGGTACATGTTTGAATCTCAAGCAATCCACTCCTTAAATTAGAAGAGACATGTTTGGCAAAATTTGATCATAAGTGACCTGGTTAATCCAATCTAATCAGGCACCCTGTAACAAACCACATAAATGACTCTACTGTTTACTGTATTACTCTTACAACTGATGCCCATGTGTTCTTACAGTCGATTCACTCATACTGTCGACCTTGGCAATGCACCTGCCTTTAGTAAAGCACCACTTTGAAGTCTAATTAGCATCCTTGAGTCTCGTCTAGTTTCGGTGGTCAACATGGGAGGCAAAGGTCACCTCATGGACAGACAGAAATGCATGCCATTATTGCATTAGGCAGTGCCAATAATCCTACACAGAGTAATTGCGAAATAGGCTTATAGCATCATGGAGCACTGTGAGTTATTAAGGCTAATTGTAGGCCTCTTACGCATGAGGAAGTCTGATTAAATGTATCTCCCATTCGATGCTCTAATTGGAGTCACTCTGAAGTTATTGGATTTTCAGTCAAATAAAAGTTTTTTTTATGAATCTGTCCAAATCAGTACATTATTATTACTATTATTCACATCTTGTTTTCCTTTAAACGACTTGTCCTCTTACCTAAACATTTAAATCGGTAAATTGCCAGTGCTTCCCAAAATTAAATACGTGACCATTCCCACAACAACACAAAATCTACAACAGATGACTGTTGGAGAGTACAAGTTACAGGCCAATTTGATCGAGGCTTAGTCATCATGTGGTCAACGTTGTGAAATGGTCACAATTTTGTTTAGGCGCAAAAACTACTCGGTCAGGTTGAGGAAAAGATCATGGTTTGGCCTGTAAGTGATGTAGTTTAACTATGTTGCATAACTCACTGAAGACTTTTGGTTGTTCATGGGACACAACCCCTGGTCTCCTGAGTGAAAGTCCTATGCTTCTTTTGACCTAAGTCGCCAGGAATAGCACCAGGGTTCAAAGCCAATTCGACAGTGGCCAAAGCAAGTAATTTCAAAGTGGCTGAAAAAATACTTTTTCCCATAAACCTACAGTGTAAAGGAAACAGATGTTAAACTTATCCTGGTCAATGGCCCTATGCTGAGTCTAACACTGGAAATAGACCTCTCATAACTTACTTCTAGTACAGTAGTATAAAGACCAAGAAAAGTCTAAGTCAGGGGTTTGTCAGGGTGGTTGGATGGGTCACACACTGGACTTTTTTTCTCGCCAGTTAATTTCCTATTTGTGACCAAGAGTCAGAAGTGATTTGCTTTTCAGTAATGTTAATAAAGTAAGTTAACATATGTAGAAGATGTCACTTACGCAAATGTAGTTATTTAACCTGAAGTATGACATTACGTATTGTTGCCGACTTGACCGCAGAAGCCTCAAATCCAAGACTGATTCTAGAGGAGTAGGTTAAACAAGTTGCCACATTTGACAAGTTGGGAGTGAGGACATGTTGGTAATGGTATTTGATTCACTCATTCAAACAGCATTTTTAAAGTCTAGAAGAGCCACATTTGTCACCTAGTTAACTGCTAAGGCAGCCTTAGACTCTAGTGCGCATTCTTCATTGGCTGCAAAATGTAGACGCTATGTGGAAGATCTGGGTAAATATACACCCAAGAAGTCAAAACTTTCCTTGCTTTATCTGCCACTGAATAGCTGATTTCCTCCTTTGTTCCTCTCATAATCATTACGGCACTAGAGGTCACCACCTTAAAATGAATATGGGTCATTCTATGCCGCTTGCACAGACGACTTATGCAGCCGTCGTTCTGGTGAGGACAGGCTGCATTTTAATTAGTTGGTTTTGCACATATTCTTATATATGCGTCCTCATACACCAAAAGAGAACACAGTAAACATATGTAGACGCTGCTTTTATTTTCACTAAAATAACCATGCCAAAATGAAGGGAATAAAATCAAAAGACCCTCAATCTCTAGGGGCTTAATCAGTATTAGCTTTACATTAGCGCTGCAGCACTGAGAGATTGGCAGGGGAGAAATCGCAGGCATTACCATCACCCTTGGATTTGTATTGACTGTTTCAGTTGAGCAATAAAACCACTCTCCACCAAGTTCATTAAAATTATCACAGCATATGGAGCTCTCATTATTTCTGTAATTCCTGTAACTCGTCCCGGGAGCAGTGTGTCCTCACTTCTGTTTTTTTCCCGAACCGCACTGAGAGGAGCGTAAATTCTGTCTCGGAAACCAAACCTCACATCATACTCTGTCCCTAGGTCGCATTTCAACTTGAAAGACCGAGTAGAATACAAAGGCAGTGTGGAGCTTTGTGAGACAGGAAAAAACAAGGGATGAAGGCAAGGAGATTGGTGAGCGGGATAAGGGAAGAATATTGTAAGGTTGAACTGTCTTCATTACGCATCGCCTCTGCTGAGCCTTCCTAATATGCCCATCACCTGCCATTCTCTTAATGACTTGCTATTTCTGGATACCCAGAAATGAAGAGTAATTCTCTGAGCCTGGTGGTGGAAGATCTCTGAGGACATCTTTTTTTCTGTCATGTTAATATCATATAACAGGTGGCTGCGGTGTTACTGAAAGTTACATTCCTATCGCTCACGTAGCGGCACATCATCTCGATACACGCACCCTTTCTCAGAAGTATATTTAAATTAGCCTTTTTTATGGGGTTGAAATATGCCTTTAAAAATGCATTTGGAATGAACCTCATTTGTTTTAAATGATACAGAGAAAATGATCAACTTTGGGGCTTTTCCTAATTATAACTGCGGCGACTTAAGCAACACTGCATATAAAATCTGTCATGTTCGCTCGTGGCGGATGCAAATTAGATGTTAAACTGCTCCGAACTTGGTTACTGCAGTCAACAAAAATCTGGGTCATATTGTTAGCACGTTAAATTCCCGCTTCACTTCACGTGGGATTCCACTGTTATGTGAGATGCGGGGAGGGCATGGCTGTGGCTGCCATGCGACCACCACCCACAGCACTGCAGCATCATCAGGAAATCTGCATATTGAGCACCGGGTGTAAATCAGTCCAGAGTGACTGTGTGAATAGGTGACCTTGCGAGGAGATGCAGCAAGCACTCTCCCCGGCGAGGAATGCACACTTGCACACTTCATGCATGAATGAACATACAGCTACACGCGCGGCACGCACACACACTCGTACACAGTCGTGGCGGCATGCGACGCACGAACACATTGGATCCGTAATCGCACTCTTCTTCCTGCATAATCACACTTTCCCCCGCTCATAAAAGTGACATTTTCTTTCCATTAAAACACTCCATTGGGTATCTTATTTTCATTGCTAAATGACCCTCCCTTCCACACTGGAGTCCTGGCTCGCAGCATTCAGATTCAGGCCACACAAAGACAAACAACCACATGTCATTTATTTCTATCAGCAAGGTGTGATATTGGTCACAGCGGGGGAAGAGAACTCTCTATGTATTTCTATTTATTTTTGGGGGGTTTCTTTTAGAACCCCACCGAGGTATAATGTGTGCGGAGAAATAAAGTGATGTCGCTCTAATTTAAATGGGTTATTTTTTTCCTGCTAAAAAAGAATTAAGGGGAAAGGGTAAGAAGGTAGACTGGAGGGGAAAGGCATCAGAGCTATGCAAGCCCAGTGGTTAAGTGCAGCTGGGAGAGAAGTGAAAATGATGATGAATACAGATCCTGACACAAGACGGAACAAAACTATGATTTATGAATCACACTACAAAGGCATAATGCAGCCTTGTTGAATGGATTTTTTCTTTTTTTTTTTTTCAAATTTAATAAAACAGCTGCAACACATTCATGGAGATAAATGATGTACAACAGGAACCCCCCCCCAATACTGTACGATCTCATTACATTGTTACCCCAGGCCAGCTTGTTCAGTACTGTCGGCCTAATGCGTGCTTGTTTGTTTGTCTGTGAGCATGCTTATGATCTGCCATAGCTTCAGCCACACAGGCAACGCGAAAGACGAGAGTTTTTACCCAGTCATCCCCGATATACATTTCAGTCACACGTAGATGTTCTTTGACTTTTGTTTTTTAACTTTTATCTTCATCACGCAGCTGTGGTTTGGGGCCTATTTTTCAACCGCACAAGGGAGAGGAAGGAAGAAAAATCATTTGTTTTAGCCGATGTATTTTTGGATAGGTGGGTCTCAGGTAAATAACAAGGCTAAGATTCTGCTGAGGGCGCCGGCGGCACAGTGGGGATATGTCTTGGTTTTGATTAACGCTCACATATAGCCAAGGCCTCTTAAGCAGTGCAGAGGCTCGGGGAGACAGAACGGGGTATCAGGGATGAAAAGGTTTGATAAATTCAGCCAGCCACAATGCACGTAGTCCATCAGTCCTCACATTTAGTGGCGGAGCAATTGGGTAAAGTCTGCAGTCTAAAGAAGAAAGCCATTCCTTGCTTAGAGCACATCTAATGTTTGTCGCTTTCGTCAACAAATTTGATTGCTAGCCAATTTTAGATTTTGTTTTATTTCAACAATAAAATCAGTGCTACTTAGGGAGCAATTTGTGCACACTCTTTAAAAGCATGCCATAATGTGTTTTCATTATTCAAACCATTGCAACTCGCACAGCATGCGCTACCTGTAGGAGTCCAATAACAATCAAACAATTGTTTGTATTTCTCTCGCTGATGAAAAGACGACTGGGTTTATAATGAGAAAGCTTTGCATTAGCCCACACAGATGTCTGATGTCATCGAAGACTGATTGTTACATTTCCTGCTGGCTGCCCTGATGTTCACGTAGCGTTCTGCTGCCTCATTAGTAGTCTGATAATGACACAGTTAATCAAATAATGCTCTGAAAAAAAAAAAAAAAAATCATACACAGCATAAATTAACTTTTGATACGGAGCAGATACCATCTTTAGTCCAACTGAAATTGACTTTTTTTCTCCTGGCACACATACCTGCTCTGTAAATCATTGTATCAGCTGCGTCCTCCTTAGGGTTAGGGTTCATGTTCACACGTTTTGGTTTTCCTGACGGTGCCTCCTGCTGTTGCATCAATTCACCTGAATACTGTTAAGTATCAGCATCACGTAGATACAGACCTTGCTTCGGTTAAGCCAATCAAATCTTGTGTAGAGCATCATCGATTGCATTCTATAGGCAGTGCAGATGAAACACTGAGCCAGGCGGCAGCCTGCTTTACAACACAACACCCACAGACTGTGAACAACGACCACATTAACATTCCTGCTCCTTCTAAAGTCTGACTTACAGACATGAGACGCGCATCTAGACTCGCACTTTCACTTGTTTAACCAACCACCTGACAAACACTCGCCGGGGATAAGTGCACCGCTAATGTCAGCTTGCAGGTTAGATAGCTAATTAGCTACAGCACAATTTAACGTTAACGTACCTGCAAATGTCACTTCTTTTCTGGTTGGATTCCAGCGCGGCCCTTACCCTTCAATACCACCAACAGCACACTGTGTGCCCATGACATGCAGGCTACAGTGCAAGCTTGTTTACTGTGTGTCTTGTTGCCTGCGGCAGCAGTCTGAGGAGCAGGAGTGAAAAAAAAGAAGAAAAAAAGGGCAGCGGCACAGAAAAGTTGTCAAGCAGCCCAAATTGCATTTTTCATGTTTTCTTGCCCATTTAGCCACTGTAGAGGGCACATTATAACAAACATTGGCACTATGGCCTGCGAGCAAGTGGCAACCTCTCACTGCCTAAGTGCCAAAATCTGTAATTCCTCAATTAGCCACTCGAGGCTGGCTCCAACAGTGAGTTAGTCCCTATAGACCCCCATATAAAATGCATCAAATGACAGCAGAATTAAACATGTTTACAGCCTAAGACAAAAGATGGATTTGGTCTCAATAGATCGTTTTCCCATTCATGACAACGGTGACGGTGGGTTGGGTTTTTATATAACATTTAATTACATTAAGCCTTAAAGTTATATGGACGCTTTGAGTGACAGCTGGACGGGACCACGGCACCTCGGTTGCTTTTAGGTTTCAGTGCCTTTTTTGGGGGGCAAATATCGGACAAATAATATGGCTTCATAGTCCAGTCTGGCTATGAACAGTGCAAAAGACACAATTTTTTAACTGGACCTAGAGAAATTTGAAGTAGCATTATAAAGAACTGTGAAGTTTCAACATATCTGTGGTTTGCAGAGACCTCCATTGCAACTGTGATGGTGGTTCATTGTACTAACAGACTGTCCAAGAGGTTTGTGCGCCAACTCTGCCCGTTTTGAGGGCAGCCAGGAGTTAGAAGCTACGGGTCACATTACAGACACCTTGGCCATCTTTCTACATCTACGCCTTCAAGCTGCAGCCTCAAACACCAATACTATACACTGGCTTGTGAGACTAAAAAAGAGCATTTATTATATTTCCCCAAAGAACCTTTTCTTCCTTTAAATGATTTTGGAGAAACTACTTTTGATGGCAAAAAGAGTGTGACTTAAGATCTTAAGATGCTTGCTTCAGCCGTGAAATGGAAAATTCTGTTTGGTGACTTCAGTGTATTTACAAACTTGATCTCCACATCCTCATGATTCACTTCGATGGCACGCTGTGGTTTTTGCTTTCCCTGTTTGACACACTATATGTGAATGTACTATATCCTACATGAGAAACCCTAACCTGATGTTACATTCCCTCAGAGGAAGTTAACAGATTTTGGTCATTCTTTTGTTTTGGTTTCTCGGATAGCTGCTATCCATCATGGGAAACCGGTCTGTGATATCAGGCGAAGAGCCAAAGAAAAGTTGGCGGGCAAAACCATTTGGGACGTTTTTGTGGAAGGGAGCGGGCATCCAGCAGCTTGTCCCTGACATCTGCACAATATGTGGCCTCTTTTCCAAATCAAAGGCGATTGCTGTTTGTGTATTGTAAAAGAAAATAAAAAAGTTCTGTTCAAGGGGATTTATTTATTTATTTTGCTTTATTGACTAATGGTATTGGCTAATGGGTGCTCCCTGGGTAACAAGCGCCTAATCGATAAGGTTTTCTCACCGCATTTTGTTCGCTTGATATTATCTCCTCTGTCGTGCGTTGTAAGAAAGAAATACACAGCGCAAACAACAGGTTTGTGTGTGTAAGAGGCTATACAGAGTCATTGATTTGCAGGGACATTTCATAATACTAGGTGATCTATAACATTGTGATAATATGTTTTTAATATGAAGCTGTGTTTTTGACGGGGCTATATGACCAAAGGTAACTACAACACCATCACTGAGGCCATAAATCTCGTTGGATCAGTCAATACGATTTGTGTACATGTTTAAATAGGTAGAATAAAGACAATGATAGAAACACCAGATGAGAAGAAATATGTATAATTATATGTGTGTGTGTGTGTGTGTGTGTGTGTGTGTGTGTGTGTGTGTGTGTGTCTTCATTTAATACACCTTTGTTCCTCTATAAATATTGAAATATTCTACATTGTAGTCCATTTAGACTATGGCATTTCTACTTTTTCTTACTTAAATAGTTCTTCTTCCACCATTTGAACTTCAATGCCCCGATATTTTCATAAATGTCACAGCTGGAAATCTGTCTTTGATGGAAGAGGACATACATATTTCAATGTATTTAGTTTCAGGACAAAAACACATCATATAGTCAGCTGTTTTCTTCAGTGCACCGGTAGTTTTGCATAATTCCATCTGCATTCATTTGCTTACTAATTCCAGTTAGAATTACTGCTAAAAGAGGCTCTCTCATTAATACGGACCAGCGCTTCCTTTTGATGTATTTTAGTTTTAAGATGCTTTATCATAATCATTATTATTATTATTATTACAGTCCAAGTACCAAATGAAGAATAACTTAAATTTGAGCATTTGTGTGTTACCACCGAAATGCTACAAACAATGTGGCAGAATGAGCCAAATCTGTCCGACAGCTTGTCAGCGAGCTTATCACAGATAAATTATTGAAATTCTCTCAGAGGCCAAAGTTGCAATTGCATCACACAAATATCCGTGTGGAACAAAGTGGAGCTGATTTTTATCCTGCTTACTTGCAGACAGGAAACGTCTGAAACATTCCTGCTCTATTGACACGTGTTTTCCATCCTGATTGTAAGTTTGCACTCCAAAGCAGGTCTCACAGCCATACTGAATCAATATTGGAGGAGCAGAGCCCCTTGTTCTCTGTGTTTATAGATCCATGCCTTCTGCTGGACTTTGCTTTCTCTGCACATTCTGATCACTGTCTGTCTGCTGGCTACGTGACTGGAGAACTGCAATTTATGCTGCCTTTTATTCATAGCCAAGGGGATGCGAGACCGCGGGTTCGGCCTCAGAGGATTTTGGTATATCTGACAGTTATTTACATTATTAAAGTCACGTATCTAAAAATTTAATTGACAAATTCTATATTTCTACAAAACAGGATTTATAATCTGTCCCTATTTCAAAAACTTTAAATTTTTGCCAATATAATATTTTAGGCTGTTTAATC
Source organism: Sparus aurata (assembly GCF_900880675.1). NCBI lineage: Eukaryota > Metazoa > Chordata > Actinopteri > Spariformes > Sparidae > Sparus > Sparus aurata. The sequence continues at coordinate 18,288,603 of NC_044198.1, forward strand.
TAAAGATTTCTGAAGAAGTGTGCATCGGTGTATCCATCCATTAGCTGCGTGTTTCTCCTTCTGTGCGCATTAAGACAGTGAGTGAGTGAGTGAGTCATGCATACAGCTCTCTAGGTTTATGCAATGCAAATTATAGTGTAGAGGACAGGAGAATGTTTTTCTTTGGAGAGAAGGTGCCCTGGACTCTCAGCCTCTTAGAGATCTGTCTGCTGCGATGAGAGGAGTTAATGTGATCGGTCATTACCGAGGGCTGCGCCAACTCTGCTCTCTGATCACAATCTTTCTGAACAATCTGGGTATTCATATTTCACCCTTTACCATCTCTTTTAGTGGCCAAAGCTGCGCCGAATTGTTGGTCGGGCCGGTGTATGTTTGCACCCTGAAACTAAGGGCAGATGTTGAACCTCTGGTGTGCTCCTGCGGCCCCGTCCACAAGTACACAGGTACATTTTGTAGGTTTCAGGTCACTGACAACAGACCTTTAAGAAAACTCCTTCAAGGGTGAAGATACTCAGACTCCCTGTTTTTCAGTGTTTTCTGGAGGGGCAGAAACAGAGATTTATGGGAACGACACCCACATTCACTTCCTAATTGGGCTTTATAAGTATATGTAGCACCACTGGCAAATGTATTGGAGTATGTGTTGTGTCTTGGATATATGGGTTTGCACATTGACGGAATGGATTTTATATTTTATCTATTTAAAAAGACAAAAAATGGAAGCAAATGGCAGCAACACGCATTATAAGCAACATACTTATAATGCGGTGTATAATAGTGCTGTATAATCTTGGATAAAGGTGCTAGGAAATGGGAATAAATAAACATTTCAAAGCATTGTTTAATGGTTAAGCATCAATACTTCACATCTGCTGGCCACTCACTGTTTTTTTCAAGGATCACAGTGTGTTAAAATTCTCATAGTTGCAATATATCATAATCATTATCATCGTATAACACATTATAAACTGTAAGTGACCATCAGGTGCATTGATTAAAGCAGTGAAATCCCTAGGTTATAGTCTGATGTAATACATTAGAAGCTGGTTATAAGTAGCTATAAGTGGTCATTGATTGCTGTAACTAAAAATGAGATGAAGTCATTGCAAGAACAGAAAAACAAAATGCTGTCAAATGTATTTCTTTAACTGGTTTATTCCATTAGTTTAATCCAGTAGACTAATGCTTATTGTACATTACAGACATCTGTGTAATGATTTGTTATGATTATTATAAAGCATTGTGAATATTTAAGAGTGCTTATGATTGGGATTATACGGCGCTGTGGGCACATTGTAAGGCACTGAAAGCATGTTTATAAAGCGTTCTATGCATTATGAACAAGGGCTTTACAGAGGAGGGTTACCGAAAAAGCATTATCCAGGAGGACTCTGTGAAGAGCAGTAAGGTTTCCCCGCCTTGTGTTTTCTGTGAGTAAGCATCCAACCAACAAGAATACACAATCTGCTTCCTGTTTATAAAGGCATGCACATGCCCAGTGTATGTGAATGGCCAGGTGATGTCCATTTTTAAGAAACGCTGCTAAAATGATCTTCTGGATGGAGATGTTTTTTCCCCAAAGCACCATGTATGTGTTTATCTAGAAAAATGCTTCTCGTAAGCATAATATAATCTGAATAAGCTGTTACTGTGCCCCTTTAAAAGACCAGAACTTAAAGACAATGCATAATAGTTTACTCATCTTAAGGCACTAATCAATGATTTTGTTAATCAGATTGCCACAGAGCAATTACCCACATCGAGCCTGGACCCCCGGGCAGTTGACCACGATGCTTCGTCAGTAATTAAGCCTAAAAAAACGTAGATTGTAACAAACAGGGAAACGTGAACAACCTTGAATTCAATGTGAAGTGAAATCCCCTTCGCTCGAGTACGTTACCGCCGCACTGTGCCAAGCATACATACAAACAAACCCCAACACTATAGGTGCTCAGCCATTCCCAGTGTACACTACTTACTTTATGCCCTGTGTGTACACAGCAATGTTTGTTTCGCCTGATAGAGCAAACCTATTAAGCTGCTATTTTATCCTGTTAGAAGAGCAACACACATCCATTGCGAGTTTCAAACAAGTCATTACCAACTCTCCGAGGATGCAGTAGGTGGGTGAAAGACAAGCTATCTTGCATGCCCGCATCCCCATTAACCAACGCGCAGACTCACTCGATCATCAATCCATCCCGGGCCCTTTTCCACACTCAGACATGCCTCACCTCTTGACATATGCTACAGGTCCATCAGTCTTGATCAGCAGACATGCAGTCCACTCAGCTTTGCAGAACCTTTGTGTACGTGTGTGTGTGTGTGTGTGTGTGTGTGTGTGTGTGTGTGTGTGTGTGTGCTGTATGGATACTCCTTCCCCCCTCCAACACCTCCTGCCTTCCCTTCCTGAGAAACTGACTCAGCAGCCACTGTCAGGTCTGCTTAATTTTGTCATGGTTGACTTCCTGCTACCTGGAGTCTCATCTGCCAGAACCCCTTAATCCACTTGTCACTCACAACAACAAAAAGCTAGGAAGGTTGCTCCTTGAATGTAGACAGGGAGGTGGAGCACTGGTGGGTGTATGGGAGAGTTGGTTTGAAGGGTCTTTTTTTTTTTTTTTTTTTTAGCGCAGGTGCACAGGCACAGGTGCAAGGCAGCAGCTGCGGGAGCTTTGGACTTATGGAAAACTTCAACACTGTTCTGAGACTTCGCTGCAAGGAGGGCAATTAATCCTTCACGAGAAATAACAATGCGCCATTCAACCATGTAGGCAATTTGTATTTATAACAGCAAACAGGTGAAAATGATTTCGAAAGGAGTAATTCATTCAGTTTTTATGTGAGGAGTCTGCTTCATGTTTGACTGAGTAGAAATGGAAAATATAAAAACAATCTACTCTTTGAGTTGTGTATGGCTCTGTTTCAACTGCACACTGATCGGCACAAGTTTATAACAGAGGCATCCATGCCCATTATACGCAAAAAGGTTTGCTCAACTAAAACTGCACTTGTGATCAGTGGTCCTTGTGGCCATTCAGCTTTCTTACAATAAAATAATTGAGGGGTTATTTGATTTTCACTCTAAAATACAAAAAGTAGAAAATATAAGGTGTTTCTCTTTTCCATGGCCAAAAGGTGTGAGGGAAATCTCAAAAATGGTTTAATTTTCATTTTCTATAAAAAATACAATTCAACAAAGCCTTTTTTTTTCATATTCTACAACCAGATGTGGTCATTAATAAGACAGGATCGTCCTGCACATACTACGGTAAAAATCAACTAACCGCTCAATTTTATTTGATTTAAATCATGTTTCTGAAAAGAAGATTTAATGACTCAAAGAAAAGACACTGACCCAATTTACCAGCTGTGCAAATCACAACCAGAGTAACCTATTCCCTGTTCCATCAACACCAATCCTCCATACAAACATAGTTACTGCATTTAAGCCTTGGCTCTGTTTCTTTGACATCATTTCGGTCGTTGCATTAAGAATGTATTTTTATCAATGTGTCTTTTGCCAGACCTGCTGGTGAAGAGGGCATCGAGCTGGCGGTTGCAGCACAATAACCCGGGATGAAGACATGGAAAGAGGATTGGCAGGAATGGTCAGTCCTGAGGATGTTTAGTGATGTAGAGAGGAAAGATAAGTTAAAATTGTGTGAGTGCGTGTGTGTGTCCAATATGCCTCCAGGATGGTTGCACTCCTGCTGATCTGCACTGCAAAAACTAGCAGTTTCGTTAGAACACTCACAATAACCAAGCAGTTTGATGTGCACAGACATCTGTCTAGTTATTTCGCAACAGACTGGTGCATTATTTAAATTAGATATCCACACTGGATTGAAGTTCTATGATGTTTTTTTTTTTTTGTAAATAAGTTAATCTTGTACGTTCTGTTGCCACAGGCTGAATTCAATCAAACGAGAAGAAGAGAAGAAGCTCCAAAAAAGGCCAATATAGAGTTATCCAATACATGAGTGATGTAACTGAAACATTTTTAGCTCAGATGAGACTTTACAGTCATTATTGCAGAATTCACATTGAGGTGTTTTTTTGGATGCTTATATGTGCAGCGTGTTAAAAAGCATCAACTCAATTAAATTAAACTCCTATTCCCCAGATCAGCAGTGTCAGATTACATCAAAGCGATGATCACCACTTGCCAAAATGTTTATTTAGCTCGTGATTCAGTTTTAAATGGTTTTCATTTAAGCCAAACTGGATGCGGTTAACTGTACCTATACTGGCTCATGTACGAATCTAAACTGTGATCTCATGAGAATTGTGGTTTAAACGAGCCCACAAGGGACACTCGAGGAGGTCCCCAGATAAATTAAAGACTTAGTCCCATGTTATTGTTCTGTTATCTCTCCGGATCTGAAGTTCAGATGGTCTTCGCTGATATTTACGGGAGGTGACGCACTGCTGCAGGATGAAAGTCTATATGATGATGGCTCGACATCCCACTTTTCTCTGCGCTGCGCTGCCTCCTCTCTCATCTGCAATCTGTTCTTTTTTTTCCCCCGCTAAGACTCGTGCGATTGCAGCCCCACGCAAAACTGAAGTAGTCTGAATAATTATGATCACCTGGGCTTGAAATTAACACCAGCTAAAACTCACTCAGTGTAGGTAATATTTGACTGTGGCGGAGTAGCACGATTCTACCTGCAGCTTTGTTTGCTGAAGTGCTTTCTCCTCTATTTCCATATGTACTACATGGAGCTCCTCCAGTGCTGAGGCTGCAACAGCGTGTGCTTTTATGTCTCTTCTCACACTTAACTGTTTTAAAATAATAATTAACATTTTCTCTTTACTGCACAGCTGTCTCATTGTCTGAATTTTGTGTTGTTGAGTATGAGTTAATATGCGTAAAAGCAATAAAATGGTATGTTTGCAGCACTCATGTGGTTTCCTCATTGCAAAAGTGCAAGTTTAAAAGAGGAGAACCTGAAAGAATGACATTTGCACAGCGAGCACGTTGTCTTTGTCACGATGCTGCTGCAGGCGTAAGGTTTTTGCGTATTTGTTTGGTGATACATCTGGCAAATTTACAGGTTATACATATATAGGTGGAATAATACTAGAAAACACAATGATGCATTTCAGTCAGCCATCAAGGCTTAGGTGCTTTGGCTTATCAGGGTCCCCCACAACTATTCTGCAAGCATAATGGAAGCGAGCGGTCCCTGCTGCTGCTGAACTGCAGACTTGTTAATCAAGCTGACGTCTTCACAAAAACAAAACATCCCAGAAGCAGCGCTGCACACTGAGGTTCAGTCCCCCCTCTATCTTTCTTTTCTTTTTCTCAGTTGTGGCATGTATGTATTGCCTCGCGAAACATATCAGCAAGGTCATAGCAGACAGTGGATGTTGTCCTGGGGGCCCTGAGCAGAATTATTCATTTGTTATACAGGTATACGCATGGAATTATAATGATTCACTAATAGACACTATGTTGGGCCTGAGTTGTTGTGGCCATGCTTCATTTTTGGACATTTTTTTCTTGCGATAGTCTTGCAATATATTGTTGCGAGTGTTTCCATTTCAGCAAGCATTAGCTGAAACTGATGACGTTACATTTTTAAGTCTGGGAGCTGACAGCAACACTTTGAATTGTGTTTGTTTACGTGCCATTTCAGGAAAAGTGCAATCAACAGTTCATACTAAACCTTACTCTAAGCTGATATTAGGTCCTTCTTTACCTGAGACGTTAATGAACATTTAGCCTAATTACTGCAACATGCTCCAAAAACTCAACCTGCTTGGTTTTACTCGATTTTATTCATATTCTAGATTTTACAATTGCTCTCTTTAGCCCCCCTCCCCTCAGCCTCCCTGGTTGAATAGGCATGTAAATGACCACAACTGGCAAGCATTTGCAGGTAGCAGGCTCACGCAGCTTAAAAATCCCATTTTCTTCTTTTCTCTCCGGTTATCAGTCGTCTCACAGCCGAAATAGAACAGAAATAGGAGACAGAAAAAAAAACAAAAAGCAGGATTGCCATTTGTCCAAGTGCCTAAATCAATCTACACTAAACATGTTTAGAATAAAAGAGGCAACCATTCAGTTACATACATGTAGATATAGAGTCTGTTTCACAATGAACCTGCTTGCATTTTCGCATTCTCTGCATTCTTTAATTTTTATAATTTTTACCTACATATTCAACATTATTTTTTTGTAACTCAATTCTTAAAGTGTTTGAAAATACGGAATTTACATGTGAAGAAGCAAATTTCATGTCATTTCATGTGCCTGTTTTTCTTTCCACATGTAGAAGTTCAGTTATGTTTGAATGTATGTTATTCACATGTGAAAATGTACGTTTCACATTTTGAAATCTCTGCTGATAAGCAAAAAATGGCACAAACTCCACTTCGTATATGAAGTTATTTTCTTACCATATGTTACAACTTTAGTTCTCATGCTACCAAATGATAAAAATAATTAAAATCCCATGTGACATTGTTATTGATACAGGAGTTGTAGTAAACTTTGTTTTGGAAAGCACTCACAAACAGCTATGTTCTTTTGTTTTTATTAGTTTTCTAATAATAGCCATAAAAGCCATAGGCCTATATACTAAGATATTTATTTTAAAAAATATATTAATAATATAGTTAACGCTATCTAATGCTAATTATTGCTACCTTCGACGTAAAACAAACAAAACATTGTATTTATCACTTTCAGCTGCATCTTTCATGTGAATGTACTGATTGTCCTATTTACTTTTAGCACTTTTAGCATTTTGTATCCATGAATCATCTCACCGATATGACTCAATAAATATATGGGTGTGTGTGCGTGTGTGTGTGTGTGCGTGTATATGTTCAATATGCACCGACCTTGATGGCATTGGTGGATATTTGTATCTCGTGCAGCTTCCTCATCGTGCCGTCACGGTCAATGAAGTAGGACGAGGCCAGCTGATGAAGGGCTTCCACGTTCTGAGTAGCGTTGGCGAGCTTCCTGTCCAGCTTGTTTTTGGCCAGGTACATAGTCAGCGCCTCCTCTCCTGCAGGCGGCACGGGGGGAAAGGAAACATGATCAGGATTATACCTACTTAATGCCTTGAAAGTTTTGCAGTGGGGGGGAAAGCGCTTGATGTTCTTAGAGTGATAAAGTTAAATAGAGAGTAAAGTATTTAAATTCTCATCCGAAGAAATCACCTTAATTTAAATTGCACGGACTTAATGTAAGTATACTGTAGAAACCTTAATTTGTGAGCACTGTCCAATCCAGGCTTATCTGAGCTGCCAATGGAGCTCTTAACAGGAGAGATAAGTCAGAGGTCTGAATTCCAAAGCAAGCAGTTTTAGTTCGTGAAACCAGATGCCCCAGTTTTCCAGGAACAGTCTCGGTATTTGCTGCTTTATCCCCAGCTGGCACAGTCCCCAGAAATGTCCCCAGATTTACCCCTATTGGGACGGCATTATTTCCATGAGAGGTCTACTGATATAGAATTTTTACCTCAACGCCACAGGAATCGTATCCCGCAGAGAAACAAATATATCACATCCGGTATCTTTCTTTTTTTTTTCCCCCCTCTGCTAACATGGGATGGAAAATGACAAATTGAATATAAAGACACACAAAGAGAAAAATAACATCACAGATTGGAGAGATTTTAATTAGCGTGGAGAAAAACAGAAAAATAGAGACGAACACAGGCGGCTTCTGCAGCTGGTGTGCAGCCACTTGAAGAGGATTGTACCTGTTTATCTGTACAGTAGGATTGTGCGGCATGTTTCCTGGATTATCATCCGGATGGCTGACTTTATTTACTCATGTGCATGCTCAAATGAAATTACTGACCCTGACTGGTGATACCAACGCACTGCCTGGAGAGGTGTTAATTCATTTCTTTCCATGTTCCATAATTAACACAGATAGGGAGCGTTTTTTCCCCCTTTATGATGCTTTTAAACCACCTCTCACTGCCCTGACTTGTTGTCTCTTCAATCAACACACAACACAACAAGCTCACAGCTATGAGAAAGAATTGAGCCAATTCTCTTCTGATTGGAGAAATTTGGTCGGTATCTTGCTGAAATAACTGCCAGAATCAAGCCCTGCACTCCCGATGAGTCATTGTTGTTCACGCTCGACGTACGCTCAGGCCGACCTTAAATCCTCACTCATTTTCGGAGGTAAAGAGACAGAGTTCCCACCTCTGGTGTGATGTGAATTTTTAAAACCCCTGCCACGGTAATAAGGTCACAACTACTGTGAATATAAAACTGATTATGCGCAGAAAAAAAAACCCAGCATGTCTGTAATCCCTCTCGCTAAATGCAGTCGTATGCAAGCAGAATTCTAATTGGAGAGGTGAGAAATGAAAACCCCAAAACATCCTCACCCTTCCGCCGTGTTTGTGTACAGTTCGCACCGTACGCCAATTTGAATGTCCGCAGGAAAACTCGGTGGGGGGGGGTGTCTGCGATTAAACATAAACCAGTGACCTTTTCAGGAAAAGCGCCCGTGCACCGCAAAGGGGAAGACTGCGAACGCTTAGAGCAGTAACAGGGCCAAATATTTGCAAAGCACCAGACAATCTCTCTCCGATTTGCATGTCATATGTTTGTTTGTTGACACACTATGAAAGGTTGAGCTGCTCGTTCGGCGCGCGTCGCATTTTTGTTCCATCTCTCGTCCCTGCGAGCGGAAAACGGACGCACGAAAGGCAAACAGGCAAACACCAATTCATTTCCGCGAGCTCACACAAACTTGCCTTTCGAAGATTACTGTTCAAGCAGCGGACCATATGCCCGCGACTCGCTCAAGAGCGTGTCACATATGTTCAGGTTTCCAGTGATGTGAGCGGTTATTTGGCCCCCGGCGATGCATTGGAGTTGGTCACTTAACTTGTGGTGACCGTGACTAGGGGTGGGTAGCAGTCAGGGCCAATGTCTCATGCCTGGTTAGAGCACAAGCACGGAGGGGATGAGGCCCCGTTCTCTGACGCCGCCATGCTCTCTCTCTCCCACGGGGGGTTAGCAAAGTTACTTACACACACTTGACTTACACTACTGCACAAGAATAATGGGGCCACATTAAGCTGCTGATATGCCCTTTTTTAATCTCTATTGCGACTTAGTGTGGCAGAAAGGAGCTCTTCTGTACATAAATATTTTGTGGTTACTGCTGCTGGTCAGGCAAAAAATCATTACCTCCGAGGTGTTAAAAAATTCAACCGTGTGCACCTCTCTGTAAGTAATACATTGTGTTACATTATTACAGGGCCCCTCACTGGCACGCTGCCAGAATTAATCAGCTCACGCGGAGCTTCTGTGTTTTTACAGCTGAGAGGTATTTAAAAACAAAGTGCTGTTTCACCTCGAAATCAGTACGAGTGCGTGTCAAAGTGTGCGACTACTACGTACGAACATTTTTTTTTCCCATCCCTTTTGTGTGCACGCATGCGGATGTCGACAAGGGTTAGGAGTTCAAGTAGGGTTTTAAAAGTAATGGAATGGCTGGGAGTGCTCCATTCGGTGTTAATGGTACATGTGCGGGTCACTTTATGGAGAACATTAAACTGTACTGCTTTCTGTCAACAGTGCAGATGAAAGAAGCTAATGGTTTTTTTGGTGTGTTTTTTGTTTTTCAAAACACTCTCAGAAACCATTTACACTTGCAGGGTGTATGCAGAGGTAGAGTCAGAAACATCTATCCTGCATTCAAGTCGCGGGCTGTCATTTGGAAACAGACCCCATCATAGTAATTAGCTACCACTCTGTGTTTACAATAAATGTATTTATGTATTGTAGATGTGACAATAACACCATCTGTGCATTTCACAACAATAGAGAGCTGTGAAACCCAACAACAGCAATGAATGGAATCTACAAACTGTCCATATGTTAATCAAGACAATATGATATAAACTCTAAATAAATGGCCATTGACGACTGGAATAATTCTTCTTTAACAATGAGACAGACACATTTTCAACATTTGCAAGTGTAACACAAGTGTTTCCGTATGGTATTGTTGTTGGAACAGGTGTCGCAAAGTTACCTTGGCGTGATCACGTGATCTTGCAAAAATCCATTTTGCCGGGCTTCAAGCTATGTTCTTGTGGCCGAACACAAAGGGGTTTTTTTGAAAGCAGGTAAAATTACGTGGATCATCCACATAGGTACATTTTGTACTGTGCTGCCCATACATCCAGAGACTACCACTGATCAAGCCGCCAACTTCCAGTTCAATGGGAAAACAATTTAATGGTACTGCTCTTCTACGCTTTCCATATCTCATCGGACAGAATGGTAAAAATTCTGATCTTGAAACCAGTCAACTGGGGATTTTCAAAAAAAATATCTATGCAACGTTTTACAGCTGCTTCTTTTACAGTACAAGCTTATGGTAACATGGTTTTGCGCAATGTCTGCCACATGTGGTTTTGTAATTACACGGTTTGCCATCTTTGTTGTGTGTGACAAACAATGAGAGAGCCATTGTTTGTTTGAAGACAACAATGGCAAACCCCCAAGAGGTTAGCATAGCTGCTATAGAAACAGTTATATAAGAACTGAAGGGTATATCTCATTGAAGGACGAGCAATGAAGAGCACTGAAGTTTTCACTCATCTCTTGAATGACTTCAGTCAGCGCTACACTGACTGGTAGCGATCTGTTACTGCTGATCTGACTGTTTGAACGAGCCCATGATAGATGGTGATAGACCGATGGTTTAACTATAACCAGCCAAAAATTTGTGCCTTTCTAGCGGTGCCTTTGCAGATGGTTCCGTGTGACAAAACATCTGGGTGCCTCAGGTTAGTTGCAAAGACTAAAGCAAAGAGCCAAGCAACTACCGACAACACAGGACATACTGCATTTGTTTGCAGTTTTGTTTTTATTTGGTAAAGAAGCAGTCATCACCATTTTGGAAAGAAGAGAGCATTACTAAGCATGTTTATTAAGGTGTCATCCTTTTAAATTGAGTAATAACATAGTTTGAATATTGCTTTGCGCAAAGAAGTACCTACAGCGGGGTTAAGGGTTGGGAGGCGGGGAGTAAGGAAACATTAAGAGAAAAAGCATGAGTTAATTCATCCATTAGTCTGTAATGGAGACATGAAAGCAGATAGGGTCGTACCATAAATCGAGCCTTGATTTTCCCAGCAGATTTTGTGCCAGGCAATCAGAACTGCATGGGGATACCGAGGCTCATGGGGACCCAATTTAAATGCTGATGGTGTCGTTATTCTATAGTCATTTCATTGTGCAATCAACATTTACTTAACAATGACACATCATGCAAAAAAAAACTTGTCTAGTGCCAGTTCGAAAACAGGTGAACAGGCTAGACAGGTACTGAATGCACACACACAGTACATTCAAATAACTAGAGGAATGAACTGAACCGATTTTCTGTTTAACTATAACTAGATTGTCCTCGCTTTATGTCAGAGATATTCGGGAAATGGGGCTGTTGCTTTGAGATAGCCACGCTCTCATTGCCCAATTATGCCCCTCCACTTTTTATGTTGGCTGCGGAACAACTACACAAAGTTTCAAACATGATGTGGCAAAAAGGTAGTTGTGACAGCTTTCTCTGGGTCGTCCTCCACAGCCACCCAGGGCACAGCGAGTGCTCTGCATATGAACTCTAGCCCTCAGGGTTCAGTGACCACAAGTCATTTCAATGAACTGTGTCTTCCTCTTCACTGCTAAGTGCAGAAGACTGTCACACTGAAAAGTGCTCTGATCCAGTCACACTGTATGGGCTGTCTACTCACAAGTGAGTAGGAGGGGAAATTAGTGTTCAGAGCCAAGATACGGTCCCTCCTACGTTTGCAGTTATGCCGAAGCATCCTTTTTTGATCTGGTATGACCAATAGGTCAATGTTGAGGTTGATCGACTGGGGTGCAATCGACTGAGTTGGACCTTTAAAGCAGCGTTACGTAACTTTCTAGAGCCAGATAGTCGATTGTTGAGTCTAATCCCCAGGTCACCAAGAACTTACACTTTAGGTTGGTGTCTCGGTCCATTTCCAGCCCAAAGCATTTCATGTCAGAATTCCCTGAACTGAGTGTAAGACCCAACAATCAACCATCTTTCTTCAGGAACTTACACATGGTAGCTTTAAAGGTCCCATATTGTAAGAATTATTATTATTATTATTATGATTATTATATTGTTTCCTGTATAAATACTGTGAAAGAATCAAAACAATCAATATACGCAGAAATACACACAGCCGGGACTTGTCAACTGCCTTCAAATGAGCTGTTGGAGCTTCTATAACATTGTTATGTCACAAATATACAGTCACTCCTCTCCGCAATGCTCCTAGCACAGTCTTGTGGTTGCAAAGACACGGACAGAGTGGATGTGGAAATACAGTGGGGTGGTGCCTGCTCAGGCCTGTGAGCGCTAACCAATCAAAGCACACTGGGCTTTTCTGGTAGGGGCCTTAAAGAGAGAGGCACTAAAACAAAGTGTTCAGACAAAGGGGGAATAAAAAGTGCAATAGGTATGAGAAATGTGTTTTGAAGTATGAACCTGAAAATGAGCTGTTTTTCCTTTTGTCTTCTCGAGCCAATATGATTTACAATGTCCTTTTCAAAACTGTAGTTATGAAACAAAAGTGAAATCAGTTTTCTCGTTTGTCTCCCTACTTTCATAAACATTTGCATCCCTTCTCTCTCAAACGCTCCAGGCCCTCTCTGTGCAAACACCAACCGAACTCACGGTGAAACAGCAGCGCCTTCACTCAGAGTGGAAAGCTGATTTCAAACGTATGAGTGACAGAAATGACAGATGTGGTGGAATATGCCCCTCAAAGCTTCAGCAAAATGCAAATCTGTCCTTCACGCTCTTTTCGTCAACAACACCTTCCTGTAGCATTTACACACAGCTTTGGTTGTGCAGGGACTCTGTCACTATTCTAAAGCTGTGTAAACAGTGCAGGTTTGGATTCTATTGTCAATAAGCATACTGCACGCAGTATTCTTCTCAGTGGCTTCGGGCAATCCAGAGATGTTAAGCGTTTATGTCAAACTGACTTGATGTGTCTTCCAGTTTCGGCTTCAGAACTTCAGTTAAAATCTGGAGCACTCACTCACAGTGGTGGTTGTCTTTTGTTGGGAAAGTATTCGCTCTGTTTAAACTTGAAGTCTCCCACGCGCAGTGTGCACCAAGGATGCAGTGGGGTTATACGTTGCGCATCAAAATACACATCCCTTGATTCCTTGCCATAAAGAATCCACACACTCAAGGAGAATCTCGGCTTCAGGTAATATGGGGATGTTGGAATGTTCAGACCGCAGAACAGCAGTAGGTGATTGGTAATTATCTCCCCAAACAGCTTCAGCAGACACCATCAGTCGGCGGGGTTAAGAGAACGTGACAATCTTCAGCTCTTAAATGCTTGTTGGAATGGAGTTTACCCCAACACTACTACTGTGGCATATTCCCACACATTTACCAACTGCAGGAGCTACACTTTTGAAGACACGATCCAATTTTTTGTCAAAACAAGACATTTTTAAAGTGCCCCAGTTCACCCTGAGCCAGTGCATTTCCCTTGGCTTTAAAATATATATATATATATAAATATACAGTATAAGCCTTTAGATTCAGTAAAGATTGTCTGTCTCCGCAAATCCAGACACAAACAAAGGGTATTGTCACAAACAGTTTTTTTAGTCCTCTGAGCGCTGCGTGTCAGCACCGAGTGCTTCCAGGCGCCACAGGCACCATTGTTCTTGGCATGAAAGGAAGCCACGGGACGATCAGATACAAACAGATAAAAAAATAAACCGAGAAAAAAAAAAGGTCACACGTTATTTGTGGAATGCAGTAGTAATACCGTACTAAACTTAGGGATTTGGTTTTAATAGCGGGGATAGAGGAGGGGGACGCATCAGTTGGAAGGATTAATGGAGAAAAAAACAGCAGCACGGGCCGGTTTCTTCAGGCAGTCCGCGGCAGAGGGGTTCAAATGCAAAAAGAACTCATCTTTGTTTGGATTTAGTTTTTTTCTGAATGGTACTTTTTGTCTGCCCTCCAAGGAATATCAGTGTAACAGAAGTTGGGTTGTTTGAATGAGATACCTTTTTTTAAAATCCTGAATTATGTTTTCTTTTCATTTTTTGTGCACTCAAGGGAATATAAATCAATCAGGTGTTGGTTTATTCACTTTTATCTTTTTTTTTTTTTTTCAAATAAACTTGTGTCTGTGACAAGTGTGGGTCTCATCTTCTCTCCCTTCCCCCAAAAGTGAATTCACCAAAAGTACATTGTTTCTTCGAAATGCGGCCGTCTTCTTTTCCTTAACCCCGACCAAGTAGCTTTAATTTGACAGTTTTAAGGTGCCCTGTGGCGTTTCTATTTAGTTCAAAGGAGGGGACCTCTAATAGGGCCCTTTAGATTTGACCACTCAACTTTAAGTTGCCTCTGAAAAGGAGAATTCACTTCTTTTCCTCTTGAGTGCATAATAGCTCTTGAGACCACACAGCATAGGTGGCTCGAGAGAGAGGGAATCAGCCTCTCCTGCAAATTTTATCATAAGCCTGGTGTGTGCACATTTATTGCTTCATATAACTGTGGTCTTTACTGGGCAATCCCAAGATTGAGATAAGAGTGTACTGACCCATAACTTGAAACAAAATGGCCTCAAGGTTAAATCTAACGCGGCGAGAATCTCGGAGGGTGGGAAGACGAGCCAGAGGTTAAAAAATAATGAAGGGCAACAAATGTGAAGAGAGGGAGGAAGCCTGTAAGGGGATGCAACATGATGAGAATAAGGAGGATGCTGTGGTTGAAAATGATATTTCTGTGGCTTTTTCTTTTTTTTTCTTTCTTCCCCAACTACTGTCGAGTTTAAGCCAGCTGGTACATTGGTGGCAGTGGTGTTCTTCCAAGCTTAGACACGCTTTATTACACTTTACCTTCATATAATGTTTCGGGGGCCAATATTGTGTTCCCAATTTCCCAAATTAGTGTCTCTGCATGATTCCTCTTACGGATTGCTAATGTTATACTGCAACCCTAACCCCTCACACCTGATATCCCTCTGCACAATTTGGCTGAATTATTAAAGCGTAGCGTTAAACCGAAACAAGTCCCCGTTTTTCTTTTTTACGCTAGTTGAAGTATCGGTCCTGACATATTAAAATAGTTTGAATTTGCTCTGTAATTGCTGGACACAGGGAGTGGACGATAATGACGGATCATAATTATTCCGAATACAAGACATAATTGAATAGATGTCTTAAGAATGGACCATGGTCTTCAACATTCTTCATCATTAACCCTCACGTATTTCTCTTGCCAAATATTAAAACAAATGTACCCCAATTAAACCGGGTCAGCGTGCGGCTGAGTTCCCAGATCCAAGTACAGTGTGTACAGTGTTACTGATCGTGCATTTTTCTCAAAGGCATTTGATTGCGAGATTACACAGCATTTCACACAACTGGAGCGACTACTTGGCAGTGTTTCATGCATACAATTATATAATGCGGGGTTTGAGTTAAAGAGTGGATTATCTTACTAATTATATCTTTGAAATGCAATTGGCAAAGTAATCAGAGTGAGCTGCCTTCATGAGTCCCTCAGAGCTCGAGATAAGATAAGAGATTCGAGGGGGAAGCCATTTATATTTAGACTTGGACAGCAGGGGTGCTTAACTTATATTTTTTTGGGAAGCACATCCAAAATACTGCACACATCCATTAGAGGCATTTATTCCTTCTTTTTCCAGAGTGAGCTCTTGGAGTTAGGAATTCATACATTTATTTTTGTTGGCACTTGCAGGATTTGGGTATGGGTGGTTTATTATGTCTGATTGCCAAAAGCAAAAAAGAAGGCCTTGAAAATAGGCTCTCGTAAGTAACAATGTTTCTTTGATCAAAAATTGCATCTCTGTATATGGTCGGCTATAAAAGTATCTCTAAATTAGGGCGCCTGAAATGTGCTTAAGTGCGCCCGTTATTTAATAAGTAAGTGCCGGCAGATAGATCAGAGCAATACACATGATAATCATCCTACCCCACTTACCTGCAAAGCGCATCAGTACTTATGAACAAGATTATCTTCACGTTAAATTTAGCATCCACAAAGAGAATGCAATCAGCATGTGTGTGGCTGCAATGGTTTGCGGGGTTGTGAATGAAATTGAATCTGCAACGTTGGCTCCGTGTGCAATGAGTCAGCTGTTCAGATTTTATTATTTTTTTTCTCCAAGTTTCCTGGTTCAGCATGCTGTCATCACATTCAGTCCATCTACCCCGTGATGGAAAAAGAACATTGTGTAAATATAAAAGTAAGACTATGAATCCAGACCACAAGCTCTGCCTAGAGGTTTAAAAACATTAGGGCAACTTTAGGTTAAAAACACTTTATATTGCCTGTAGGAACGAGTCGATTTTGATTTTTTTTGACTGCCAGCCCACGTGGCTGAAAATACCTCCTGGCTGTGTACAAAGATCAGCTTATTCAATATTTAACTGTTGACTATGTAATATGGATGGAGCTCATGAGTCTGAATAGTGAACCCAACTCCACTGGTTTAACAAAAGAAGTCTGATTTTAAGTAAGCCTGTGAAAAAATGGCCCTTCTTCTCACTTGATTTATTACCACAATGAACAGCTGTCTAATGAATTTATGGCGTCAGTTTCATGTTTTAAGGTTATTTTATTTCATCATGATGTTCATTTTGTAAAAAAAATGGCCCCAATTAGAGTAAAGTACACAATAAAGCAGAGTGTGCTTTAGGGTGTCGCTAGCTTGTGACTGACAAGTCACTACCTCGACGTGCCCTCAAGTTCTCAGTCAGATTCTGTCACGATATCCTCCGGCACACCACCCATCTCTTCTAAATATGGTCACTTCTGGTAATAAAAAAAACAAGATGGCAACAGCTGCATTGGCAAACGTGTGGCTTTAGAACGGTCAGCCGCAAACCAATGGGGGAAGTCACAATGGGTTCATACTTGTGTTGACCCTTCCAATGTAATGCTGTAGCGGACCACTCATCTAAGCCAACAGGTAACCTGACTTTTCAGTTTTTTAATCTGGTTCGTCACATTAGAATTTTCACCAGTTCTCTTTAGATGCGTAGTCTGGCAAAATACCTAACCATCATCTCACTCAAAGGTGCAATTTTTTAGTATTGGTCTTTCTCTGCTAGCTAGTTAGCTCAGTTCGCTTCGTAAGCCGTGCATCTAGGGGTCCATGCTGGGAGCTCGAAGCACCAGTGGAGTGTTGGTGTTTTTCACCACTAGCACAGGGATGTTGCTGGGGGCTAACTGACTGGCGTACTAACTTCAGTAGACATCTCTGCAACAAAATACATATATTCAAAACTGTTATTTCTTCACATTGTGTTGATGATTTCAGTAAATCTCTGTATGTTTTAACCAAAATTCGAACATATTGCACCTTTAACTTAATTGTTTGATTGATAGGTATCTCCCATATATCATTTTACATACAGACTGATAATTACCCAAGCAAGAAAATGACTCTCTACTGTATATTTGGTAGGTCGACAGCTTCCAACCGGCAGCCACACCTTGCTTCCACAATATTAAAGATAGTGAGAATTCACATATGATTTTACAGTATGGTTTGCCAGTGCACTTATCAGACGCTCACACATTTGTTCACTAGGGCTGCAGTTTGCCGACTGTGGATTTAAGATAGTACTGCAAAAAGCTTTGATGCAAGTTGTGCATCACTGTCCTGCTGGAAAATCCACTTGGAATACCACTTCAGAATAGAGTGATACCTCTCTTCAGTCAGAACGGATCTTGTACAAGTCACCTACCCTGGACAACCGACAAATCCCCATACCTGAATACAGCCACCACCATTAAAATGTAGGTCTTACATGCTGTTGTTGCAGCAGTCTCATCATATTAACAGTCCAATTACAACGCCTACAGAAAAAAAAACAGATTCAAGTTTTAACTTACATGTTCAGATGCACTTTGTCATCAAAGAAATAGAATAGAAACTCCAACTCATTCATCAGTGATGTTCTTTGTTAGCTTTGCTTTATGGATGACAGTGCTGTCTTATAAAATGGTTCAGTAAGTCGTCTGTACTACCAATGTGGTCACTTTAAAGGTCCCATATAATTGAAAGTAAGACTGCATTTCTTTTCTGATTATAGGCAGCTCTAGGTTCTATATAAATAATGCAAAAGTATCAAAATGCTCAACCCATGGCAGCCCAAAGTCAGAAACTGTGTCTTTAAACAAGCTGTCAGGATTTTCGTAAGATTGTGATGTCACAACTGTTGAGTCACTGCCTTCAGCCACGTCCCCAGCATGGCCATGGTTGCAAAACAAACCAAAAAACCTTGGGCGGTGCCTGCTCAGGCCTATGACAGTTGACCAATCAGAGTCAACTGGCCTTTCCAGGAGGGGGGCCCTTAAAGAGACAGGCACTAAGACAGAGCATTCAGACTGAGGGTGAATAGAGGTGCTGTAGCAATTAACAGTATGAGAAAAATAATGTGATTGTTGAACATTAACACATGAAAACATTTTCTAGTACACACCCTACATAAAAACATGAAACTGGAAATGATTATAATATGTTGATCTTTAAGTTGTAATAATCTTGTTGTGGAAGAGAGTAATTTGGATCTTGAAAAATGTTTATTTGCCCTGCCCTTCTGTTATGTAGCTGCAGATTTGCTGCTGGAGAGTTTTTTTTTCCAACACCCTGGAGAACGTCTTGACCCCAAACTGCTTCCCTGAGTTGTTCTGACATGGTTACAAACAGGCAGATGAATAATCTTGGACACTGGGGTGTTGCAGTTTCATAGTATAATCATATGTGATATTTATTGGAACCAATGAGAAGAGACACATCTATTAATTCATGTTCCTAAAAGTACTATGTGTAAGACTGGTAGTTGAAAATCATATTGTTGGTTATCTAGGTTGGTTGTATTGTGTTACAGTGACACCTGCTGAAGTTAGCATGCTAACCAGTTAGCCCTGTCCCCGCTTTGTCTCAATTTCTGTTGCATGCATTGTCTGGGATTACACAAATGATCAGTTTAATTACTGTACTGTACTGTTTAAAACATTTTCAGCCCTTATGGAAATTTAAAGACCTGTTTCAGTATGTAAACTTTGCTGCACATATTTGACAGTATTTATATAGCACCTAGACCAACACATACTTTGCTGCACATAATTACCAAATATCTGTTTGCACACATATTTGCAGCCCAAGAAATCAAAGTCTCTGAAAAGAGTCTCCCCAGCGTCACCAGTAAAGCACTTTCATTGACATGAAGCATGCAAGTGAACCACAAACCATGTGTAAAAAGGCATTTAAACCAGTATGTGGAAACTGTTAATTAGGCGTGGAAGTGAGCTAATGAAACCAGTGGACCTCTCTTACCTCCCAGGGTGGCTGAGATGAGAATATGAGTTCCATATTTCTTAATAATGGTGTCGATGAACTGCTGAGTAGTGGGTCTGCGGCCCAGCAAGCGTACGCTGCGCTGGAACTCAGGCATGAGCGGCACCGGGTTCCGGATCAGGTCCCTCCTCTCAATCGCTGTGTTCCTCACCTTCCAACGTGCAAATTCCCTGAGAATCACAGAGAAAAAAACAATCACTTAAAACATGCAACCACACAGTCAGCGATGGAAGTAAAGCACAATTAATTACAGTGTGGTCACTCACAAATTAGCCCAATGTGCTGTGGTCTAATCTGTTTGATAATGAAGATGATGAAAAGGTCTGGGGTATTTTAATATTTTATAAAGCAGTTCTAAGCTTGGAGATATGATCAATCACATTAAATATTAATTTTAAGTGTATTTCAAATTGAATTAATTTCAAATTTTAATCTTAAGGCACAACAACACGCGTTACACAATCACTTTAACGAGTCTCGTGATGGTGAAGCGTTGCATTCTGCATTTAAATTCTTCACCCTGATGTCAAAAATCATCGTTTTATGGATTTACATTGAGCAGTGTCAGGTGATGTTCATCCATATGAAGTTCTGATTTCATTTAACTTGCTCAAGGTCCTTTTTTTATCCATGTGATGCTCCGACTTTAACCTTTAGAAAGAAAACTACCACAGCCAGCAAGGGATTATATAAACCAATGGCACAACCTGCCTAACTGTGCATCATTTTACCTTTATCCTTTTCAAACTGCGGATAAGAAACATGCTTCTATTCCAAGTGTTAAAAAGATTTGGTGAACTATTTGTGCGGATGTTCATGATGTTTGCTTCAACACCCGCTGAGACGAACATCAAGACAACATTTCTACAGACATTACAGGTATATCTGATTCTCTGAGGACCTTGCCCCGAGGATAAAAACACCAGGTTTCCTTCAGCTGTCTAAAATGCAATAGATGGCACACTGTTTTTGAATCAGTGGGCTAAATGCTGTCATCAGGACCTGATGTGCGCTGATGTGCGCTCACACCCCACCTTAAAGGTTTAAGCATGCTTACAATCAGATGTTCACATTCTGAGGGGATAAGTATAACCGAGTCAACGCTAAACTAATTCTTTGTAGTGTATAGACGGGGGAGGGAATGTAATTTCCTCATTAGTGACTGATAGTTTTAAAAGCATTTCCCCAGAATTGGATTTAGATTGAATTTAGATATATTTAACGATGCAGACTTTACTATATGAACGATGAGTGCAATTACAGTAAGTGTGTGACTTCATGTGGCACAAAGGCTCTATCGGATCGAGCACAAGCAAACAGCCTCGTCGTTTCCATGATGTTCCCCCTAAAAGCCCATTCTAATTGAAATCTGAGATTTGCTCAATCATTGCATAAAAAAAAAAAAAAAACAACAACCAACAAACGATAAAAATGCGCACGTGCACAATATGTCTGGGAGATTTAAGCTGCTAATTTTGCTTTTTGGATACTGTATTTTAATGTCATTAGAAGGTGTATCTTGCAGAAATCAAAGGGGAACAGAGAACACACGATACAAGATTAAATTAAACTACCTCAGGTTCCCCGATACACTTAACTCAATCGTTTCATTTCTGTTGGAATAAATACAGTCGGTCGGTCATGGTTTCCAATGTCTGCAGATGTCAAACTCTTTATACACAATACGACGATCCAGTGCCATATTTCTAAGCACCGTAGAGAGCAACGGCTTGTCAAGATTTTTTGTGAAGGGCCGTGGTATCGCTGAGAGTCGGCGCGTCCTCGACTGTGCTCCCCCTAACAATGCCGGTGACAGGTGTTTATGTTCGCACAAAGCCGCTTTTTTAAAATGCGCGAAAAAGACTACCTTGACTGCGATCAAAACAAAAAAAAGAAGGAGGTTAACGTAAAACAAGTATTTTAGAGGCATAGTCGGTGACATGAACGTGTCAAGCTTTTGTGTAATACAACGGAGTTAAGTTGAATAGCGCGAAAAAAAAAAACCCAGCACACACGGCGTTACACTGTCAAGGACTGTTTAAGAGATCTTTTATGACCCGACAGCGTTATTATCAGCCAATAACAAACAAATCTTTAATTGAAAAAGTAAGCGATGTGCACAAAAGCTAGTGCATGGTGCTTTGTACTGTAACAGCTTCATCCAAACACTTCCTCCAATTCTTTTCTTCCACAGCTCTCGAGGGCTCCTCATAATGATTTAGACATGAATAGATGGGTCCCCACCAATTGATCGTTGTTTTTTTTTTTCGTTTGAGTTCCCTGACACGCAGTCAGCGATGTGTCAGTCTGCCGGAGCGCGGCTCGACGGCAGCACTTTTTAATGCTCTATTCAGCACTCTATATTAGCATTTAGAGCTGGATTCTTCTCTGCCCATGGACAGTTACCTATATACAACTTAATGATGTCGCCAGCGTTTCAAAAGGTAATATCTTGACGACTCTCTCTCGCTCTCTCTCTAAGGTAATTTTACACATTTAGTTAGATCAAAGAGCAGTAAGAAATGAAGACGTAGTCTCAGAATGAGTGGATTGATGCTCATATAATGACAGTGCACCCTACACCGCCTTTTTCTTTACCGTCTAATCACACGCGCCGTTGAGTAATGTTCTCCGACCAGACATTCAATGAATGCTCTCTGGCAGATTTGCAGGAGTCTTACTTTTGACAAACTCTACAATTCCTCGACGCTGCAAAGACAAAAGTTCCGGCGGGACAGGTCTCGCCAGTCGTATGAGTACAAGCTGATTCAGCTTCCCCTGCCTGTTCCACGTCGCTGTTATTTCCGAAATCTGGAGCAAACACACACAAGCCAGCCGAGCCGAGGGAGACGTTCAGATTTGCAGCAGATGTACCGAAATCTCTCCCTTGTCATTCTCTGCCCGGCGCTCTCTCTCTCTCTTTCTCTCTCTCTCTCTCTCTGCTATCTCCCGCAGATATCAATTCATTTCCACTGAATCCTGCTCACGGCTCCGTCACTGCCAATTATTACATAAAACTTTATATGGCAGCCATATGTACTTGGGGCCTTCTGCCCCAGATTAGGCATGCCAGCAGATGGAACCTGCGACATGATTCAGTGCTTTACTTCACAGCTCCAAGACCAGTTTAATGACCTATCAAAGGAAGTTAAGAGGAGATAAATGGGATTGCAGCTGCATAGGAGGGAAAAATGGGAACGTAGGTGATTATTGCTTTATGGTGTTCAAGTAACCCACGTGGGAGGGCCGCTACATTACATCTGCCTGTGTGGAAGTGCCAATGACCTACGGAAAATACAGGAAATGATAACAGAGAGCCATGAATAAATACTAATTAATTTATAAATATGTACCATTAATGGCACTCAGAGCCTCATATCTGTCGGTGTCTGTCGGTAGGGTTAATCTATTTTGTTTTTTTGTTTTTTTTTCCTAAGTGATTTTGTATGGTGCATTCAAGGGAATATTCATCACGCACTGTTGAGTTACTCATTTAAGAATGGCTTTAATCAGTTTTTGTTTATGTACGGTGCACTGTATGGTGGATTCTATGCATCGATAATGTGCCCTCTTTCATTCCCACACACGCACAAATGGAGAGTTTGCTCCGTGATGAGTCCTTTTCCTTTTTTTTTTCCCAATAAGAACCAGCTGAAGTCAGTTAATCCCCCGGTGCCCTCTGAGACCACCATTTTATCTGATTCCTTTTCAGTGTTTGTCTCAGCACATTTTTCAGTGAAGCACATGAACAACGGCTGCAAGGAAATACATTATTGGAATTGAATAGCCCAACCACCTCATCTCATCATCCACACTGTGGATTCACGAGGAGAATGTTTTTCACCAGAGATCATTCGATGTAATGTATGTGCTGGCGGCTCTTGATATGTGTTGTTTAGTTTTAGACCTTAATCGAGAAGCTCCGAAGAAGAGTAATGTCTGGAAAGTAGCGTTCGTATTAAAATGTTGGGTGAAAGTGAATATTACAATGTGCTGGAAGCGAAATTAGAGGGAACTCAAGGCGAGTCTGTCAATGTCAAAACCTGCAATAAGATCACTAAAAAGCAATATTAATACTAACCCTGTACAGTTTGCTTGAGTCAAAGACACTGACTGTCCTCGTTAGAGCCAAATTACAGAAAATGCTCATGGCGGAGTTATCATCTGAGGATCAACTGGATGCAAAATGCAATGCAAAAACTGTAATGGCAGACTGAAAACAAATTAAAAATTGAAGAGAATACATTAACACATTTCTGACAGTGTCCCAGTTTTATTATTTTGGATTAATTGATGTGTACAAGGGGTGTGACCATTCCCTCACTGCGCCGATACGGCAACTGTATATTATGCTGATTCGACTGCATCTGCGAAAAGAGAAATAAACAAGACGAATCAATCCAACTTCAGTAATGATCAGCTTGAAAGGCTTCAAACCAAACTATTTGCAATTTCAAAAAAGTTGACCGTGCTCGTGACCGGGCTATTAAAACTGTGCTTCTCAACATTTAAATGGCACTATGTAGTTTAAAAATTCAAACTCAGATTTTTAATATTTACGATATTGATGAGGTCAAAATACAAACTCAGGGTTATTTATTTTTAAATGACTGAATAGACAAGCTGTTCTCAGAGGAAAAAAAGGTTCCCAGAACACTGTTTGAAGCCAGAAGGGTGGCAGGGTCCGCCAAATATTCAAATATATGATTTGTGTCATACTTTAAGGTCGGTTTCTTTATTCATTCACGAGAACAACGAGAGTGTTAAAGATCTTTCTCTTCTGATGAAAATTTCTTCCACGAAACTACAAAGTGCACCTTTAAAGTTGTAATTCACACTATTTTCATTTTAGATACTTTTGCTTTTGTTTTTACTTCTTACTTCTGTATTTTTTCTACAATAGCCATTCAGTGTATTCCAATTAAGTAATCATGTCTCTACATTTCCATCGTTAGTTGCGGGGTTTGTCTTTCAGGCTCTGGACTACCTACTGATGCAGGAGGGATTAACAGGAAGTAATACATTTATGAAATGCAGCGTTACTGCTTCATCTCCGTGACTGTCTTCCTGTTTGCTGTTCTCCCTGGAACATAGTTACTAGAATATATTATGTCACTGCACACGCAAACCAAACATTTCCAACACTCTCACGAGGTGGATTTTATTGTGAAACAGTCACAGGAAAGGAGGGTTAGTCCTGACAATGACTGTTCAACTCCCATTTCTCAGCAAGGTAACCAACCCTTTTACTGTTTCCTGCCATTAAAAAAAAAAACTACTCCTGCCAGCTGTTACAAGCCATTTCTATTTTATTTTTGTTGTTATTGTCTTGCATTTTATAACCACTCCCCATCAAGTTCAATTGTTTAGGAGAATGCTGCAACACTGTTTTGCCGTGATGCTCCGGGAATGTTTTGTGGACTGAGGGTGAGTAGATTATGACCGAATTTTGATTGCTGGGTGTTAGATGGTGTTGGATGCACAAGGATACACAGACAGAAACGGATCTCTCCCCCTTTCATTGAGTCCACTATATTGTCCCGCCATGTTTCTACAGCAGTTTTTGGTTTTTTTGCATCTGGAGTGGCCACCACAGAGAGGGGTAAAGCATGGCATATTCAATTGGTTGCAGCCTTGCTCTTGAATGTGAATGAATCGGACACACTGGACCTTTTAATCCTACACGACCTCCGCAAACTGCTACCCTCACATACAAAACCCTGCCAGTGATGAAATGTCGGATAACTCTTTCTATGAAGCCAGAATAATACATTAAATATGCCTTCACAGTTCATTACCCTATGTGCAGTGTGAACCTTGATAATTATATGATTTGTGATGTTTTTTGACAACGGTTGCAAGGTATTATAAATATGATCATGATCATCTTTGGATTACTTTTCTACAGTGATTGTTATTTAGCTGTTTAAGCTGTTACCATAATGGATTGAAAATCTGGCTATGGCATGTCATAACACCTTCCAGGCAGCATGCTGTCTGCTTCAATTAGAGTTGGGCTGCATTGACATCCACTGAATATTCCCCAAAGCTCTGACAAGGGCAGGAAACGACCATCACACGGTTTGTCACCACAGGCACTTTGTTGATCCTGGCACTAGAGCCCAGATTAAAAAAAAAAAAAAAAAAAAAAAAACCTTGAGAGTGCATGACAGGCATTCAAAGTGGAAGTGTGGCGGCACAGAGGAACGGGAGACAACGGGATTTTTTTGTCGGAAGAAAATCTCTAATTAATTGAGTGGGAAACGGACCCGGAGACAACATGTTCTTGGCTGCCTCATAAATGACATTAGAAAAAAACAATAAAAGCACGAGTGTCAGTAAACCAGAAAACTTGTCATACTTGGCTTCTTGTTTACCCACGGTATGTCCTCCTCTCATGCTGTATCAAACAGCTAAATGTAATACATATTCAGAAGGATCTCTCATTCAGTTATATCTTGACCTTCGTCAGACTGTGGTATACAGAAATAAATAAATAAGAAAAACGGATATCTGACAAAAAGCCTGTGCCGATTCCTCTTCATTTGAGTCACACAAACTACCATTTATGATGAAACAAGCCAAATAAAAAATGTTACATCCAGCTATAAACATGTTAGCGCTATCAAAAAACAACCTGACTTTATTTGAAGCAGACAAGATGCTGTCATAAAGGGCAGCGGCATGGCACTCAGCATTTTGTAAGGGAAGATTTAAAGCTTGCACCTGCTTTGGAAAATATAATGTAAGAACAAAGACGGGCCAAAATAAATCTTGCATGCTTTTTTTTTTTTTTTTTTTGAAGTACTTTGAGCTTATCTCCTTGAGTGACTGCAGACGCTTAGAGCTGTGGTGTTTAATAATAAATCGGGAGATTGTTAATAAAAAAGGGATGTATTGTGGACGTCTGCATTAAACACAATGTGTCATTCATTTCTATTCAGCTGCAAAATATTACATTTTATCTTCTCACCCTCATGTGGTTGGACAGTCCGGTAAAGTTTCCTAGTCCAAAAAACATTTTTCTGGAGCTTCGCAGGCCAGATGGCAATGCAGCATTCTCCGAAACAACTGAAGTAGATGGGGGCTTGTTTCACAACGTCTTTTCAAATCAATCTGAATAAGGGCTTCCAGAGACTTGGAATAAAGTCCCCATCTACTTCAGTTGTTTAGGAGAACACTGCAATGTTGTTTTGATGTGAAGTTCCAGAAATGTTCTGTGGATCACGAAAAACCTCACCCTACTTTCCATCCACATGAGGATGAGTACATAATGATCAAATTAGCTTTTTTCGGTGAACTTGTTCTTTAAGCGCTGCTTTCTAAGGGGGGGGGGGGCTCTCCGGCACAACACACAAGTCGACGAGAGGCCACAGAGAATCAACCCCCCGTGTTCTGTACATTCCACTCATGATGATCCTTCTAACACAGACTGTCGCAGATGATGATTCAATTCTGCTGTAATTTCTGCAGCTGGAGTTTATGCTTATGTTGTACTGAGTTGCATCACATGTTAGTAGTAGTGGCAGTATCTAAACAAAGGCTGTCTTTCACAGACAAATTCTGTTTCTTCAATAAAAAATAGCCTTACAATTTCCGCCAATGTCGTTCCTAAAATGTAATATTTAGACATTTTATGACTGTACCGAAACAGGAATAATATACCCATAGCAAAACTTACAACGAAATGACAAAAATCATGATGGCCTCAAAGTCACATCTGTTTAATGACATCTGAGTGCGGAAGCATGGCAGCATCTGTCTGGCATTGTTCCAACACTGTTGGTTATTGATTATAAACAAACATGTAATTATCAGAGCTCTGATGATTAACATACCGCATAATAATTGTGAGATTAAAAGGTGGTGTTATTGTTAATTAAAGATTAGTGTGACACTTAAAAGTTAAGAACAAAAAAAACATTTTAAGTCTCGGAAGGTGCAAAATAAAAACCCTAAAATGACTATTTAATTCTAGGCCCAAAGGTTTTGATTTATAGATAAAGATGCAATATTCATCATCCTGGAAGTCTCACTATATACAAGGATACAATATTTATCCTGCTGAAGTCGCACCAAATGTTTAATTCAGGCTTACATTATTTTGGAAGCCCTGTTGTTCCATTTCTCCTGCCTGTGTCCACTGAACGTCTCCAGAGCCAAACTTTGCAGTTTCTTCAACTTCACTTTCGCTCTGCAGTCGTCAAGTCCTGAATTTCACCTTTCACACGGTAGATGTTTCATATCTGGGTGAGTCTGTCAGTCATGCTATTCTTGCCCATATTCCCATGATACCTATTTGAATTTGAAAAGGACTAAATCAAAGGAAGAAGTCATGGCTGCAGGGATGGTTGCTGTTCACTATACTGTGTAAGCCTGGCTTTGCATGAATCTGAAGCCTAGTGCCACAGGGTAACTGCTGGAATCACCATGGGCAGGATGCTTTCCATGACATGGATATGATGGACAGAGAGCCGCAGTGACAGAGGCTTTACCTAAAACAAAGCCATTAATTAACATTTTTTTTCCCAATATAATTGAAGAATTTGTCTCCCCTTCATGATTCCAGTTGTTTTCACGATGCCTGTGAAATGCAAAACTTCACGGAATAAGCTTTTTGTTTGGTGCGACTGATGTGGTAGCCCAGTGTTCGCTC
The DNA here is from genome assembly GCF_900880675.1 of Sparus aurata. Taxonomy (NCBI): domain Eukaryota; kingdom Metazoa; phylum Chordata; class Actinopteri; order Spariformes; family Sparidae; genus Sparus; species Sparus aurata. Next base: position 18,316,671 of record NC_044198.1, read on the forward strand.
CTCCTGATGTGAGAGGGAACAGACAGCATCGGTTTCCATCCTTTGATGTGGGATGAACCTTTCAATTTTAGTAATTTGTTCCACCGTGCGATTGTTAGGGACGACTTGACTATTACTTCAATTGCTGGTTGAAAAGGACAGAGTACAAAAACATGATTTTGAGCCATCTGCTTTCGTCAAATTCTTTGTCACATAAATAGGAAATACTCCAGAGGGTAACTGTCCATTTCCAACGAGCAACCAAAGATGTGGAAACATCAATTGCTGTCTGTCTAATCGCTGCCTTAAAAGTCTAAAACAGCTCCAGCTGAGCTTAAATGTGTTACTGATAACATTCAGTAACTAAATGTGGCATTGCACCCACTGTTCCGTTGCATTCATATCACAACAACACTCTTGTTTGAATCATCTGCGCCCTCAAGTGGTTGCCAGTTTGTTGCACTAGCTTATGCTGCCAACACTAGCTAGCAAATTTTAATGTTGCTAAGGCTAACTTGCAAATGTTAGAAAATACGATTCTAGCTACCTAACATTGACATTGCTATTAATAGCTGACGATAATGTTGCTAGCTAGCTAATGTTAGTACTGTCAGCTGATACAACAGTATGCCAGGCGAACGCTGTAGAAATCAATCATTTCTATGCTGTTGTTTTTCTCCCAAAACTGGCATTTACCAAGACTGTTGATGCTAACAAAACACAGATACTGCGTGATAGCCTGATAGGCTACTATTGGCTGATGAACTTTGTTAGAGGCTCGTGCCAATTTTTGGAACCCACACAAATTCTAAAACTATTATTTCACAATTGTAATACTGTTTTTTCAGGGAAGGACATACTTGTATCCTACATCTTTCTACTAGATCTATAGGTAGTATTTAAAAAAAAACAAACTTTTATTTGCATGCATAGCAGTTTCATGCAACAGCACTGCAATTTTACGTGCCAAGAGTACTAAAGAATTATGAGAAATTGGTCATGCTTGCTTATAGATCTGTGATAAAATATAATTTTGACGTAGCATTGTGCCTGCGAAGCTAATGCGATAGTGCTCTGAGCTCTCAATCTGCTCTCAGTGAATCCAGAGTATGATATTGTTACCCTTTTTGAAATTCTGAAATTGAGATCACAGAGAGGTTTATAGTGGCACAGATCCATCTCCTTCGCTCCTGTGTTGCATTTACCTGCTCACACTACTCTTTTATATTTGCATCACTGGATTTGCTACGAGTAAAGCGGGGGAGAGAGGTGAAGAAGTCAGAAATGTGGCTGCTGAAAAGGTGAGGATGATTTATATGTTGTGTACAGACTGAAAAATAAACCCTAAACTAAAGTCTAAACTAAAGATTGATGCAACTTTTTAGAAATGGTAAGGGCTTGGTATACAGTGTGAGTCAAATGTCTGGGGTTGGATCATCTATGCTATGATGATCTCATTTATCTATGGCCATAATACTATATTATAACAATCAATTATCAAATGATCCTTGATACAGAGATTTTGCATTATCCTACATGATTAACAAAAGACCATGAAATATAGGCATAGGCATCATTGATTGAATCTTTGCCACACTCTTCGTTATAGAGCCATGCTCAGCCGACTGATAGTGGTGCACCATGAGGGCCTCAACAGACAACATTGGCAAGCTGCGAAGACTGGGGGAGACTTTGATCCAATAATGGTAATTCCCCCATGAATGACTTTGTGAAGCGATTTTGTCTTCCCACACAGTATTGACTTATTCCCTTTCATTCTGTACATGGTGTTCCCACACAGAAGCGGTGCAGCACGATCTCATCTACTTGGATATGATACAGTCTCAGGGATGTAGGATAAATGTTATTACATCTAGACCATGATGGGGCTCAGCAGGGTTTATGTATGTCCATATGTGTTGCATTTCCGTGGCGGCCTCCATTGGAGAACAACTTGTCAAGGCTACCGACAAGCGGTTGCTATGATTTACATCTTGCGGCAGCTTTTTCATTTGCCCATTTCAGGTGATTTACCAGTGATACAGTGGATGAGCAGCTGAGGGCAAACACCTGGTAAATAAAACTTAATCCAGGCGGTCCTCGACCTTCAAGGATATCATCGATCCGGCAGTACTGATTTCAAAAGCATATAAAAAGCAGGATTTGTGGGAAGTAGTCCCTGGAATGGGACACAGCCTCTAGTCATATTTGATTGACTCATTTTTGTTTAATTGAATTTATCATTTAATAGATGTCCTATCCTGCTGTGAATATTAAAGGAGTCATCACCTGGTATTTTACATATCCAGTCCCTCTTGGATCGCTTTGGATCAATTCTTAAAACTTATTAGAAAAAAAATAATTAAAAAAAATCAAACATAGAGCCTGTTCTGACACTTTTTCATACCGCGACTTTCTCACGCGAGATCATGCGCGAGGTTTTGACCGGTCCGGATGTGCATTGTATTAATATGTAATGAGGCGGGCGTTGATTGGCCGCAGGAAGGACAGAGCCAGAATCGGGGGCTAGTCTGCATGCACACAGATTCCAAAACATAAACAGCCCCCTGTCATGGCGCACACACTAAATGACGGACCTTACGGAATTCAGGCATTTATGTACGAGAGTGACGGGAGAGTGAAGAGGCAGAGACGGTGGAAGAGACACGTTTACAGCAGGATGTCTCTGAATGGTAAATTCTTTTTTACTTTTCACACTCGTGTTTTACATGTAAGACCTGAGTTTTAATGCTGGATGTCACAATGTATGGTGTGAAAATGACAGAGAAATAGGCAGATTCTGCGTGCTCACTCAGTAAGTCTGGCTGAGGACGGCTGTGAGCCGATGCTTATGCAAGTAGCCTCCTGTGTTAACGTCACCACAGGAGCAGAGTCAAAATCTCGTGCTTTAGGAATGCGCACTACTGTGCGCTATTCCAGTTCGGAAAAAGAGCCAATGCGAAAAAAATTAGCCACTTTCAAACTCCAGCTTTTCAGGCAAGTTTCAACTGAGGTCCAACACCAATATGCATGTTTTAACAAGAGAAATTGCGATTTCCGGGTGATGACACCTTTAATATGTGGATGACATTAAGGTTTATTCATCAAACATGAAATAAGCGTAACATTAACACAGTTCACTACCATCCATGCTTAGCTCGATCATGTATTTAGCCTGTGAAGAGCGCGATCAACTTTTGTGTTGATTCAGAAAACGTAAAGTCAGAGTAAACTCATATTAAATGCAGGATTACCCTAGCCTGATCATCAGACAGAAAAATTGTCACTTCTTTCATATACATCATCTTGCCCACTAGCAAAGTGAATCCGACCCCGGGATCATTTGTGTCTTTTCATGTTCAACTCTGGAGTGTTTATTCGCTCCAAACAGCCAGATTAGTTTACCATACATTACCTGTAAACCGGCCCTAAAATAGCAATCAAAGGCATTATAGGGTGTGTGTATCTGTGTAATTGTATTCAGCTCATTTATTGAAGTAAAGTACATTGCCCCTTTCAGCTTCAGTCGGTATATTGAAAGCCCAACGATGGCGGTCACCTTTCGCAGATCACTGCTGCAGTCAGGTTGATAAACAGGAGTGAAGATAATCTACTTTTTAATCACAGAGGTTTAAACGTAATCTCTGAGCTCTCCTCCTATCTGTAAACAGCTCGGGATCAGAGCACAATCCGTGTTTGGGTTTGGCTTTACACTGAACTCTCTCCACCAGAGCTGCCTGGCTCTAATCAGTTACTCCGAAGCTATGTCCCCTATCCCCCGCCGCTCCGCCGGCTCTCCCCACACAACACTTGTGTGTTGAAAAATATGGCTTTTTGACAATCAGAGTGCCTCACAGGTTGCATATCCTTGATCTGGCTGAGCTAGAGTAGATGAAACTATTCAAAAAACAAACAACCAGAATACACTCATCATCTATAGTACATTACATACTGCAGATTTACATACTCCTCAGGGGGATCTAACAGTTATTTCTTTAGGGAAAGCCCCTATAATCTGAGACCTTATAACCCTTGCTCCTGTGTTGCCACGGCATTATGCAGCAGCTTGACGGAATGAAAGAAAAAAGAAAAGTCCCAGGCCTTTCATGGTAATAAGGAGGCAAAGCCCAGTAATAAATCAAACAGACAGAGATACAATTGAAATCCTGTATGAATTTCAACCACCAAGAACCATTCAAAATATTACAGAATGAAACTTAATCCTATGCTCCAGTGCACATCGAAAAGGGCTACGCAGGAAGACAGGGGGGGATATTACTTTGGTAGGCTGAACTGTTTGCTAGTGCTTGTTTTATTTATTTTTGCACTCCCAATGCCGGCACAGGCCACATTTCTAAACATATCAGTGTAAATAGTGCAGGAAATCGGATGGGGCTATTTTGAAATTCTGTTATAGTGCTGCTAAAAAAAGGAGATACCATCAGCAGAGAGGCCATGTAAAAATATCCACGCGACTGTTGCAAGCTAATGGGTTTAGATAAAATTAGGTGCGCGTTAACAGTAAATCGCTTTAGACTCACTGTCAATGTTCCCACATGTCTGTCAAGTTAATGATAATACTGTATATGCTGTCTAACAGAGCTTATTTTTCTTCAAGTGTAGACGCATTGAGTGAGACAGCTGACATTCTGAAAGTGTCATTTTATGGACTTTAATATCTTATCTTGTACCGAAAAGAATTCGTCTATCAGAGATCTTAAAAGGGAGAACTTTAAGGTTGTAAGGCATTCAAAGTACAATCTGTGTGATGAGCCGGATTGCTGGCTGCAATTTTCTTGCTTATCCTGCCAGGATGGAGGGAGCAAACCGTCCAGGAATACAGGGCAAATTGATTTTTCCTCCCGTAACCGTTCTTTCACAAATTGCAACAACATCTTTCCAAGCCGTGATGTCATGCAACATGCCTGATGCCTGCAGAGTCCATCTGTGTAAAATGGTGGCTTTAGGCCGGTAATGGCCATACTGTTGTCAGTGCAAAAAAGAAAGGGAAGGGAAGGATAGACAGTGAGACGGACGAGAGGAATAGAATCAGCTGTGTAGAAAAGGATTACGTCAAGGTTACTGTGATGTACAACGCAGAAGTAGAAAAGCTGTCTTTAATCGTATAAGCGTGGCCGCATAATTTCAGTTGATTTGAATTCTTCGTATTTTCTGTGAGTCCCGAAAATTGATTTTAGTCCGTCATTTGAAAAGCTAGTTGTAGCTAGAAGAAGGTGAAGAAAGCAAAAAAAAACACAGAAGCCCGCTCAAATTCGGGAAATTAATCTGCGGATGACATTTCTTCCCAGTGTGGCAACTGCACCGCTGTTGATACAAAGCTTTTCAGAGAGTTCTGGCTGGATCATTTTATTTAATTTGGTGTCTGTGGAAAAATGGACTGACCCCCAGAAGAAATCCTCGACAGACAAGCGAAAGCCAAAGGGGAAATAAACATAAATCTAATTTGCTTACTACCATAATGACACAGCTAATGCAATAAAGTATGCTCAGTGGTAACACAGCAGAAACTTATAAGCGAGTTGCTCAGAGTTGCTCTGTTTTGCAAATCTGTATCAAGACAGTGACAATGATTAACAAAATAACTGCTGCACATCACCCACAGATTATTAGAAACCTAAAATAATTATATTAAACTTCATAGTCACATGTGAGAATCTTAGTTATTAACCAATAATTGGAGCATATCGGCAATTGGAACGCGATTGCCTAAATGGAATATGATTGCAGGCATTAATGGCTCTGTAGTGCACTTTGTAATTGGGATGAGGCAATGAAACGAAAAACGGATCTAATCAAAAACAATCTCTTAATTCGCTTTAATCTCAAGAAATTTGATGGGACATGGTGCCCGGAAGCGAGCGCGCAGGTGAGTGACACGAGCACGTGTGTGACTCTAATTAGCTGTGTGATGTGAGAAGTTCTGCTGATAAACTATTCCAGCTGTGTGGGCAAAGGAATTGCAGGTGAATCATCATGAGCCCTCACAACAAATAACAGGATGAAAGAGGGCCAACTTGCATTCGAGTGAAACCCGGCGTCATATGGAACTTCGACATTGTTCTCAGATGTTTTTTTTGTTACAAAGAAAAGAAACACGTGGCTGCTAATGATTTCATCTTTTCCCATATGCTTCTATCGCACACGTAAAGTCTCCCCTGTGTATCTCACATTGTTTACAGCTGATGAAACACCTCATCACCCTCTGTGTCTTGTAATGAAATCACCAACGATGCTCTCCCCCAATGTACATACAAAGAAAGAAAACCCACCAAGGTCAAGGCATTCATGCAGTAAAAAGAAACGACTGCTATTGTCAGTGCCCTAGATGCAGCTTATTGTATCCCATCCATTTGCTGCTGAACTCAATTTCCCCTGTAATAACTGTCAGTCGCACCCCAAATAAAAGGGCATTATGTTGATGATTTCTATGTGCTATTTTTCTGGCTGGTCTAATATGTAAAAAAAAAAAAAAAAAAAATCAGCTCTTTCAATCCCGCCGCTTTATATCTACTGGAAACGAAAGCTTCTCTCAGTTTACCTCAATATTCAAACACCTACCGCTGTGTCTTACTGCCGATGCTATGGTGATTAAATCAAATTAGAAAGAGCTAAATATGTTAATTAACAGCTGACAGTCGGATTTAAAAAGACAAGAATTTGTTTTGTCATCTCGTTGAAATTTTTGCAGCGCAAACTGTGAAGAGTGCCGAGGCAAATATGAGGCCCGATGATGGATTTTAGCACCTTGGACAGCGACAGCTCCCTCACCCAAAGAAATCATTGGATGCAGGTCAAAATCAAGAAAGCCCATGCAAGTGTTGTTCAGGGGAGCGATCTCTGCAAGCTGTTTTTGGAGCGGGGGGGGGGGGGGGGGGGGGGGGGGGATGATGCCACGTTCCATTTTGAGATTTAAATGTTTAGTAAGAATTTGTAACTTTATATTTTCTTGCGCGTCCGATTCAAAAACTCCACATCAACCCAGTACATGGACTGTGGAGTTAGGACTGTTTCGTCAACTGGTGTTTCCATGAATGAAACTGTCGAGCTCAACAGCTAATAAATTGACACACTTTACCCTGTTATCAGGAGGGGAGTTTTGTTGGCTTGTCATGCCCAGATAACAAAATGAACACGAGCATTTTTCTTTTGCTTGAATAACATTTTCACTCAAGAAAATCCGCCTTTCCGCTGACAATTCTGAGCAAAGCAAGTCCATTTGAATTTAAGATCGGTCAAAGTACGGCAACCTTACTTAAAGGAACCTTTATTTTCCCTGTGTAATTGTGAGAAATATAGAATGACTACAAGGAGTTCTATCAAACTCTTGGTAGCTCTGGATTCAGAAATACTTTAAATAACCCATGTTTTGAGCCACTAAAAATCGGATATTTAGCATTTCAAATGAATTTTAAATGTATTTTTGCAATTTTGGGCATTTCAAATCAACTTTGACTACCAGTCAAGGCATGATAAATATATGAAAACAAAAAATATGTGGCTATTTTTTGTGTTTCCACCTTTAATAGAAAAAAAAGATTTGTGGAGCCTTTCCTAAACATGATAAATACAGTCTTCAGTCGTTAATGGGATAAGAATGTCCTCTCTGGCCTTCCGTAGATGCTTCTGACCTCTAATAAAAGTAAGTATTTTTTCGTTTTAGCGCTTATATATAATGTCAGAAGTGTTATACTGGACACAAGCATGAACAAGTCAGTTGTAATCTATAACATCATTGCTGCTTCACTGCTTCTTAGTCTGAAAATGAGGAACATGTCATTACTTGTTCAACCCACTAATCAGGCCTTTCGCTGTGTGAACCCCTAGAGATCAGAACAACCTTCCTGAGGATATCAAGCTGGCTAACTCTGTGCCCTCTTTCTGAAACTCCCTTTATACACATGGTGCACTATGTTCTACATGGAAAATTATGTAATAAACATTTTTTTTCCCCAACCTCAATCCCCTCGCCTTTTGCTCATTCACTAACATGTAAAATGGCACATTTGTATATCGAGCACACATGTTACACAGTTACGTCGGTGGTTACTGTTTTTGTACGACCATTGCCTTTGCAATTGCAGACATTTATTAATGATTGACATAAAAACATTTTTTCACAATGTCAGAGGTCAGTTTAACACAGCAAAGGAATATACCTCACAAGGGGTTTGACTAAAGAACCCAGAGGCCAATGGTGGACCCATGTGACCAAATCCATAATATTCAGGGAACTGTAATATGTAAAGGCAATTTTCTTAAATGTATTAATGTTATGGTTTGCTCTTGCAATTGCAATTTGTAATCCTTTCAATGTATTTACGTTATGTGAAAGATTTTAATGTGGTTATTTTCATTGTTAGTGGCAGAGTTTGCCATATCTGCCCCAGAATCAAATTGACTACCTGCACCTACGTACAATGTGAATTTGTCTGGCTGCACTGTAAGCAAACACACCAAATTAAAAGTACCTCTACCTAGGATTTGTAGAAATAAATCACACGTGCTGAAACCACCAGTAATCAGCCGTTGCCATGTCAATCAGGATTGAAATGGGAAATAAGGATTAAGCCATAATCGTATATGGACAACTGGATCACTACACTGGCAAAACAGCCATCATCCCGAGACAGATCCAGATTTGACATAAAAGTCTCTTTGAAATTAATTTTGGTAGTAACCTTTCTGAATTCCTACAGTATAGGAGACCCTGTCAGACTCTATATTTCTAACACAGCTGGGATAACATCCCAGAAATGTTCAGCTTCTAGCTGGAAGTGAACTGACTCAGATGTTCTGCGGGAGGCTGAGAATAAACCTCTTTGTGCTTGTGTAGGTCACACAAAACACAAAAGCCGTGCACTGACTGCGGGACACAGATGTAGGAGAGTAAAGACACCTCTGCTGAGGCTTTCAGCAGCCGCGCTGTGCACCGGCTGCGGGACTGAACATGTTCCAATCCAATACATGTTTTGACATTTAAAGGATATTTGGGAATAAGCTAATATCTCAATCTGCATTTGTGATGACAGTTGGTTTACGGGAGTAATTTGACCTTTAATTATCTGTGCTCCTTTTTTAATAATTGTGAAATGAGAGCAATTATCACCCATTCGTTTGCAAAAACGAAGCAGGCAGAGCACTGAATTCGGCTTTTATCGGCTAATGGGCATCAAGCACTGCGGCATACAATACGCTTTACAGTGACTGACTCATTCACAGCTGTGCGGTGAGTAACGTCTAATTACATTCACGCTGTTATATAGCACAGATATCATACGCAGACACTGTTTACTCTGATGGATCACCCATGCCAACGCTGTTTGATGCTGCAGCTGACCTGACAAGACAGTGCTACTCGTTTTGGATGACTTTATTTAGGAGAATGAATTATTGTTCTGTATGGCATGTCTTCTGCTTTCCACCATTAGTGGGGTTTAGCTGGTTGTCAAACAGACATTGTTTCAGATGCTAGACAGAACCCTAGTTTTACTGGGTTTCCTGTCCGCCCACTCTGCCAGAGGACATCATCGTATTTTCACTCGCGATACTGGGGATGACCATTTGCAATGCCCCAAATGGTAAATTTTTGGACTGATGTGCTTCTGACTTAAACAAATTTCTTCATAATCGCAATAAGCGATTACCGCTTTCTGTACCTGATGTTCTGTCTTAAAACCTCTACACAGTACACCTACACAGATGCCCTCAGTGAGTCTGCCTGAGAGGAACTTTTCCCACGACTTTGTTACAGTACACTTCATGCTTGACTGACATCTCCCTGAACCTCCTGTGTTATGTATGTTGTACCTATGTTGTGTATGTTGCACAACTAAAGGCTCTGATTATATTGAATATATGGAGTTCGGGGGACCTCAGACCTCAGTTCACCCCCGCCTTGACCTGAACAAGGTCTAATCACGCTGAGTGAAACTCCTGCATGGGCTGACAACCTTACAGTGTAGCATATGAACTAAAGGAACAGTAGAAGTCGAGTCCTCTGGGCTTGTTTCGTTTATTAAAATCCAAAAACAGGAAAGTGTCATCACAGAATGGCACATATTTAGTTAATTCCCTGGCCAGCAGTGGCTTTTTACTGTCATAATATGTACTTTTCTGATATTCTGTATGCTTTTTAAACCTACAGTAATCACTTTAGTGGAACATTTAGTATGATTTAGCAGCAGGGATCACCTCTTCACACAAAATGGTAATATGAAGCATGCCTGCTCCAGCATCTTCTCATCAGAGCTCGCTACTCTTCTGGTGATGTTGTATTGGCAGTCTCAAGGGAGAGTGGCACAGGCGTCCCACGCATTGAATTAGTCAGTACTTAACCCTGACAGTTTCTTCTAGCCTCCTGTTTCTCCTCTAATTACCATCCCTTCTTTGCCAGTAATTAAGTTGTCCCATAGAGGGGGCTTTTTACCACTAGGTAGGAGACAGGAAGTGGCATGGACTCCTTCCTAGGATCAGCCTATGTTGATTGTCCCAAACTTATACAGCTGAGAAATGGAGGTCAACACCCGGTCTAAGCGTTTTCCATTGATTATAATTGCATTGTAGCCCCAGGATCACATTTTGATTTGTTTGCTTTTGTGTCTGTGTCTCTTTCCGTGTGTGTAAACCAGAAAAGATGCAGCGATAAAAATGTAAATCCAATGTAAGGCAAACACAAAATTGTCATCTACATTGACAGAGCAAGGTTTGAAATGTATGCGTAGAAGTCAGCACGACTGTGATATTTCTCCGCATCCCCGGCAAATAAGATTCATACACTTCTGTCTGCACAAAAAAAATGTTTTAAAAGAAGAAAAAAAGAAAAAAACCCAATTTGGTGCACAACAGTGACAAGCTGTGCTGGAATTTCAGCCTGCCTGATTGGCCGAGGACAGCATTCGAAATCCAAGTGTTGGAAGTAGTTACTGCCTTAGTCAGCAAATGGGAATTCACGTCAGCTGCCAGAGCGTGAGGTGACGGCCAACATCCTCTTTGGTGACAGCATGTTCATGACTCATCTAGTCTAAATTTGTATGTATCACTGTATCACTCAGGAAACTGCAGAAACGTATATAAGACTCTGAATCAACTACCAAAACAGCATTATGAGAAACAAACTGTTTAGAATTTACTTTTTTCCCCTGATGGCATGCATCATTATTGAGTGCTGCAGGGATGACGTATTTAAATTAGCATCGCTACGGTTCCCTCAACAAAAAGCAAATGGTATTTCCATTGGGTTTTTGGCAACCAAACAAAAGTTTGTGATACTTCCACCAGATCTTTTTCAGGGTTGTTGTAGCATATTTGCAGTCATTTGATTAAAAGGCAATGGGTGGATTTCAAGATGAGGTAACTGGGAGTATAAATAAACAAACTAATTTCTGTGTCTAGGACTCATTAGTGAACAGGAATCTCTGAAAATCTGCTGTTTCACCCATGGAGCAGCACCTTGCATCCTGTGTCACACAGATTTGTTGTGTGCCTGTTGCGCATTCTTGTCAGCTCACTTTTGGTTGCTCGTCTCTTGAAACTTCAAACACTTCTATTTATTGTGACCATTGCTGTTCCTGTCCTGTGTGAAAACAAAAACACTAATATCCAACATGGTCTATCAAAATCCAATCCACACACACCTGGCCAAGTACTTTGTATAGCCTAAACCAAACCAAACTGTGACTGAACACTGGAATTATTCTTTTAAATACCTGAAAACAATACATGCAAACTGTACTTACACAAGGGACACAAACTCCAGTTGCCCGCTTGAAGGTTGTGTGCAAGATCCTATCTTTGAGAAATGAGTAACTGAGCATGGTTATACTATATCACCTAAGGGCCTACATTTACAAAAGTTTTTTTGAGAGAACCTCTCATGTAACGCTGCGAGACCCTCCCTGCAGCACTCTGCTCACGTAGTTGTATTGTTGACGATGCCTCTGTTGTTATTCAGCATTTCTCCTGACTCCACCACAACATAAAGACTTCCTGTGTTACCTTCTGCTGAAAGAAAAAAAAAAGAAAAGATAAAACCAATAAATAAAATCGTGTGGAATCACCCACTGAAAATTAGTACATGTGTGAAAACAAATTAAATAGTATGCAATTTTCTAGCAGTGGCCAGAATCCTTTTTTTTTTTCTGTGTCCTGGATAATTGTGCAAAACATTTTGACGGATGATAAACATGTGATTTCCAGAGCACGGCTATGATTAGACTCAGAGAGCTTTAATAATAGATGGCTGTTGTTGTTTTTTTGTTTTGAGAGAGAGGTTCACTTGGCTACGTGGTATTTGTGAGTCATCCGAGCCACAGCGATGCCTCTGTTAGGCAGCTTTTCCTCACCTTGACTTCGACCTCACTGCCAGCTTACCTGTCTGCTCCCCCATTACTTGTTTTGATGCTGAACTCAGCAGAACCCTTTCCACGTCTCTGGCATTTATATACATTTCATTCATTTTTTTATCACGCACTTTAAGCACCTTCCTGTCCCAATGCTTAATGGCATCTTAGACCCCATGATGTCCGTGTCCTCTTTCTACAGTCTGTTTCATCCCTCCTGACTTCCTGACTGCCTCCCTCTCTCTCTTCCTTTGGCTACAGTCTGCTGAATTAAACATTGCTGCAGCTTCTCTCAGCGAATCTTGCCGACTACATCAAATGCGCCTTCACTCGCTCTATCCAATTACAGATGGCTCATCCAAACTAATTCAAGACCTGAGTCGGACAAATGTTACACCTTGTTTCTGTTTAAAACAAATCGGGCCCAGATCAGCACTGACAGACAAATCCACACTGAACACATGAGGCGAGGTGTTTTTCGCCGTCACGCTTTGTTCATGAAAAGAACGTGAAGAAGAGTACATCAGTGAAGCAGACGGTGCTGCGCTCGCTACAAATTGAGGATTAAAAATTTGAAATAAAAGGTGAAGTGCGTCTCTAGATACAGATCTGTGTGTCTGATGAACGGTTTAAATTAGAGACTGAATAATAGAAGTTGTTTGCGAATGCAAATTAGAGCTGCAGATTATTCATTCATAGTTTAGTGCTGATCAAGTGGTTGTCTGTGGACTGATTATAGTTAGGAATAATTAGGCTCATGAAGGAAATGTTCAGATCTATGCATGATGTTCTTGTTTTGAATATAACCATGACAAATCCGTCAAAACTGTTAATAAAGAAGTATTTCACCGGTGGAAAGACGGCCCTTGCATAAAACTGGGCTGCTTAAGAGGCAAACGTGTTTGGATTGGGTGCTGTATGACCCGGGGAAAACATAAAAGGGGTTTGTTAGTCCCTGTTGCTCAAAAAATAGATCCCTCCCTAGATGTACACATTAAATAATTAGATATAACATGCTATTAAGTGAGCCCCCTGCTGTCCCTGTATCTTTATGCTAAGCTAAGATAGCCTGCTGCCGGATGTAGCTAAAATATATACCGTACCGACATCAGACTGGTACTGTCCAAAAGCTGAGACAAGGAAGATTGGAATATTATTAGCCACATAGAGAACACATTTTTTTTTTTTTAACTGACCAAACAGAACAAACAAAATCAATCGTCACAAAACAAAAATTAGTGTCTTGATCATAAAAGACCTCAATCACTTTAATAACAGACTCCAATCTCTGCTGCGGACAGTTGAAGACAAAGAAAGAAAGGGAGGGGAGGGTTTTCTTTCCTCAGGTTATTTTGGATCCTGAACCACTGACATATAAATCATGATCCATCCAACTACCAAATACATCCATGTCACATTCATGTTACCTTGTAACAATATCTTACTGCTCATTTTTATGTATTCATACATTCTTTATTAAATCTATTCATTAGATCCATTCTTTATTTTTCTATTTTTTTTTTATTTTTTTAAATACACATTTATTTAGTTCTGAAGCTGGAATATTTGGATTTATAAATAGAAATAATTTAGATGGTCTGTGATGCTGACATTGACTGAAATATGAAAATTAACGACGGCTGTTTTTGTGGCTATTCATCGTCCCAATTTTTGTCATTGGCATTTTAAGCACAGCGCCGCAGCAGCTGGCTAAGACAATCGCCAGGAGACTGTGTCACTTGACTTCTTAGCTTGCTAGCTATTAGCTTCAGAACCCGTGTAATGTTTAGTTTTGCATTGGGAAATCAGGGGACGCAACATTACTCATATGAAAAGCAGGTCTCCCTGCTGTAACGTCTAGAGAGACCACAGAGGAATCAAGTGAGACGTAAAATAAGTGGCGGTAGAGATAAACTGAGATGTTGCTGAAGCTACTATTTTCTAGTATTCGTGTAACACAATGGGTCTGACTCAGATAAAGAGGGGGAGACCCCTAACAATATATAATATCAAAATGAAATCATAGTGCTGTTTGTTTTTTTCTTTGAGCTGAGCTGAGTTATAGCCATCTTTGAAAGGTGAATATAATCTCTGTGGGCTTTGATGACTGTAATTTAGAGATGTTATAGTGGATTTACAATTATCTGAAACAGCGGAGAAAAACATACAATGGCTAATTTTTCCCTTTTTAAATTAGCCTGGGTCTGCCACGTAGTTTATTTATAATCATACAGAGTGTACATACTTCAACTGATTCTGCGTGTGCTTTGCAAGAATGAATCTGAATGTGATTTTTTATTATTATTATTACTCATACCTTTTTAATCAAAGTGCAAATGGTTCTGTTTTTGTTTGAACCAAGGACAGGAGGTCCATTTGAATTTAATTTCCAAGTATTATTTTAAGGTCACCGCAGGACTTTTGAAGTCTCGACGAGCCCTGGTCCAAAAACAAGAGTAGCTCTATCCATCCTTTCTATTCAGTCTCCTCAGCGTGGCTTTTCAAAGTGTGATCAATCAGAGCTATTCATTTTTATAAATATTTTTATTCTAAATAACAACCTCCATCTCCCTTCTTTGATTACAGTGCAATGCTGATTCGAGGCCTTTAAAATGCATTAATGGCGACCAGATTTGCATTTATATTGGTTTTTCACTCAGGCACACGAGAACCTGAGATAGAGCTCCACGAACAAAGACCAAAGAGAGAAACACGCATCATCTGAAACACATTCGACCCCATAATAGAGTACAAGCAACAGAACCAGAGATGCTAGTGTGAGCAAAACAGGCCATCGAATTTCCCCCACTACCTGAAGCGCACTCTGATACACATTATTCAGCTGCAGGTCTGATACAAGAGCATTATGCAGCCAGCAGTGAGAGTGGCTTTCTTGTGACTGATGAATACCATACAGCAAACGTACACTTATGCATACGATAACAGGGAATGGTAGAGAGAGAGAGAAAAAAAAAAGGGATTCAGTTTGAAGATTGCAATCAGAAGTGACAGAGTAGTGATGCTTACTTATATGAAACATGCTCCAATAATTTCTTTAAGAGACATAAGTCTAGAGGGAGAGGATAATTGGTGCCTTGTGGTGTGTCTTTCCCCTTCAAGCGGCTGTGACCTTTTCAGCGCACTAGACAAGAGGCTGGCACTTCCCAAATCTGTGTTTATCCTTCAAATTAGGCGGAGTGCCCGTGTTATTAAAGATGGGGCAGATTTGTTTGTTGCTGATCAGGTTGGCATTGTCCACACAGCGTGCCTCCGAGGTAATCTCGCTTGATAAGAGAGCCCGAAAGGAATGGATGCTTTGTCTCTGTGCAAATCTGATTCGACCACTTTCCACCACTAAATCGTCTAGGCAGAGAGAGTCCCCGGGGAAATTTACAAAGCGATTCAGTTCTCATTGCTGGTTAAAGTAGAGCACGGCTGGGCAATCATGTGCCGAGGAGGACCGAGGGTATGTATGATTTCATTCCAGCCAAACACTACACCAGCTGATGTCACTGATTTGCTCCCCTTCTCCGGTCGAAGATGTGCTAATCAGGGGAATTAACTGGTGGCCGAGGTTGGGATCTAAATCCTTGGAAAACACTCGGACCTCCGGGAGAGCATTTCACACCTTTGCCTCAAATACTGTATGTGATTATTCACTAAATATGTTCCATATTCTGCGCTCACAGGCATCTTTAATTTAGTCCACTTATGCAATTATATGATACACTGTATATTATAGTACAGCCAAGTGTCAGGATAAAGCATGTAATAGATCCAATGATCCACTAGAATGTGTGATGTCACGGTTCACCTCACCTTAAAAGTACACGCCTTAATGAAGGTGATGACGGGAGCGCAAGGCAGACGCAGTATAAAATGCCAGAAACTCAGTGTGGTGAGGGGGTTTGGGGTGGATGATTTAGATCAGTAACAACACTTTTACTTTGGAGACCAGGGTTCAAAGTCCATGTTAGGCAAATAGTTAATAGTGGTTGTCTTACAGAAGTAGCTGTTTTAAAGCAATCGAATACCTTTTTTTCAAATAGTTTGGTGCCTAAACCTTAACACGCAGTTTGGCTGATAAACCTAAACAAGAAGTTTTGGTGCATAAACCTAACTGGGTAGTTTTGTCACCCGACAGTGAGATATTAATTTTGGGAAAAAATATCAGTTTTGGGATATTGGTTGATCACTCAGCATAACTTTCAGAGGACAAGGAATCTATCAAACTCTACCTGTTCCTGACAGTCCTGCAGGTGTCTAACAGATGTGAAGGTGGTTTGTTGATTGCTGTCATTTATTTTTTAACGAGAAATACATTTTGCACTCTCAATGTAAGATTTAATTGTCTCATTCCGAGGACAGGGACATCAAGCATTGACAGCTGAATCTGATGCCCCTAATGGTCTGTTAAGAGGGGGAAACAACAGGAGCCACCTGGGCCGAGCAGCGCTCCCAGCAGCACCCAACATGCAAACACACACTCCTTGTATTAATAAATCACTGCAGCATCACAGACAGCACTCGATGGCTGTATAGCGTCTGTGGGAAGCAGCTTCTGAAGTTCTGCCTCTGAGATTCATGTCTCTGTGCAACAACCCGCTCTGTCAAGTTACACATTATGCAAATACATTGTTTACTGTTCATGTGACAATATCAAGGCACGAAAGCCAGTGGGGACCGGGGGCTGTGGCAAGTTACCAAGAGAGACGGAGGCGGGAGAGAAAGAGAACAAACTCTGCGAAAGAACTGCTAGAGGAATGAGGCAAATGACTGTCTTACTCTGTCTCAGTCTTTCTATACTTCTGACTTAGCAGACCGCAGAGAGATGCGAGAGAATCAAAACACATCATTCTAGGAAAGAGGTTTTTCCAGCCATCTAATTTGTCTACCTCTACCTCCCTGTGTGACACATGAAGAGATGAATGCAGCTGCAAAGCTATTTGTACGGATCCAGTGTAATTATTTTACCGAAATAAAAAAAAAATATGCATATTTGAAAACAAGTAGAGATAAAGGTTGATCAAGAGGGATCAGTGATGTGTGGTTTAAAGACAGGGGTATTTGTAATGGTCTTATAGTTTAGGGCTAACATAAAAAAAAAAATTGAGAACTAATAGTATGTGAAGTTGTCATTATGTAAATTCCTATGTGTGAAATTGAAAAGTAGTAGAACGGATAAATCAGATTAGTCCTTAATATGATTTTTCCCTTTTACTGAACACATTTTGGACCCTGAACCCGTTCACATTTGTGAAGTGAAAGTGAATCATTTCAAAACCTTTCAATGTGACCGAACATATTTGGGTACTCAGTAGACAGTTCAAATGATCAGGGGTGTCCAATTTGGCAATGTTGTTTGACTCACACAACTCAGAAGCCCAATGTATTCTTCTGAGGGTTAGGGTTAGGGGCCCTCCACCAATTGTACAAATTCTATTATGTTTATGTCTGGTCTCTTCCTATTAAGTCAGATTTCCTTGTACCTAGTTAGGCTGGGCTCACACTGCAGGAATTTTAAAATCGATTGAAATCAGGTTGTGTTGCCCACATCTTTACAGATGTGTCTTTATCTAATGTCAAACATTCACACTACAAGATTGGTAAATATGGCATATCACACACTACAGGATGTTATTAAGATTATCTTGCCCGAGGTAGCGATGTACTGAGAAATGGAGACTGTCGCGCAACAACTCGCAGTAGTAACGTTCATACTTTGCTGTGAGAAATAAAAGCCAAAGAAACGGGTCTAGATTATAAAGTGTTTGAGGAGATGTAGTCAACATGGGTTGTCTGTTCTTCTTGAGGACTGAAGGTGAGATTTTAACTGTCAGTTTTAATATATGTAAGCAGTAGCATGCTAGCTAATGTTAGCTTCAAGGGCATGTTTTTATTATATCAAACATGTTGGATATTTGTGTGATCAGTAGCAAGCCGGAGATTTAAGACTGGATCTGTGCACCACTCCCATTACCAGATAATCCGGGCCAAAATAGATTTCTCCTGTAGTGTGAAAATGCACCCCTTACAAGTTTCAGTGTTATGATTGATTGTAGGTTTGCTACAAATCAGGCCAAAAAACAAAGATCAAACTGTCAAACTAGACCGTGCTGATCAAACATTGATCAAGATTATTTTATTGTTTTGCCTATTTCCTCCATAAAAATGTTATCTGAAACACATTTTAGTGTGTTGTTTGGCTAAATTTTGAGAATTTGTAAAATTGTTTTTACTGCTTAAAAATGGAAATGAGCAAAAAGATATGGCTACACGTCCTATAATGCTAACCTGCATCATGAGAAGTGAGTCAGGATATCTCAGTCCCTTCTGACCTGAATTTCTTTCACTGGTCTCCCAACTACATAGGCAGCACTTCTTATTCAAGAAATATCCTACATGTTATTTGTGCACTAACTACATTATAGTACCTATAACTTGCAACCTGAAGCCAGCTTGCAAATCTTTAGGCTGCTATTCCTTTGCAATATGCTCAGGCTATTCTATTTTTTCATTTGTTTTTGTTTTCAGTCTAGAAAAGAGAAGCTATATTACGATTATTATTTTTATACTGTACGTGGGAAGGAATTTGGTCCGAAAACAGACTTGGAACCTGAGTAACAGCAAACGAGAGTGAAAGTCCTAGTACTTCATTAATATAAGAAAAACAAGTTCACAGTGCTGAGAGCTGCTGCAAGTAAATATAAAAAATGCACACTTAATAGGCTAAAAATGTACACAGTGCAGCTTTTTGCAACTGAAAATCTCAAAAAAAAGAAAAACCATTAAAGCAGACATACTCTTAAAAAGCCCATGTGGCATCAGTACACAGGCTGAAAGTGAACTCACCTATAAATTTTATATCTGGTCGTAAATCCTTGGCGGAATTTATCCACAAAGGACAGATAACTCCGAGAGTGGTGGAAAGGTCCACGGTCAGAGATGAGCCAGTCATATTGCTTGGTGACATGTTGTTCAGTGGCCAACGGGTCCTGGCGGGAAGACTGAACTGTTATATGGTCCCATATAAACAGGAAGCAGATGACCTCAATAAACCTCCAGTTCATGCTTTTTTTTAAGCCGCTCTCTGTTCATTCTCGCTCCATTATGTGGAGACCTGAATGGTGGAGAAGAGAAGAGGGAAGGAGGGAGGGGAGGGAGGGAGGGAGCGAATGGAGACACAGAAAAAGAGAGCTGTTACATGACACAATCTATTTTAGCAGTACAAGAAGATGTCATAGAGTTAGGTTAATTGTGTTGTAGTGAACAAATAAGATAGTGCCCTTGTCATTGTCACTTTACTGTGACATGATGTGTATTTATTTTCTGCTCTTCTCCTCAGATTGTTCACCCTTCATGCCTCCCTCAGACTGTTTTAGAAAGCCACATTGGGCCGCTCAATACAAGTTAACTGTTACCCTTTAGCAGATGAGCATGAAGTACATCGTCAGCTGTGTGGCTGTCTCACTTTTTTTTTTTTTTTAACTAATTGGTGTCATGATATGTTCTGACAAGGTTAGAAGGCTGCTTTATGATATGTTATGACACCCAGTCAGTTATGTGGAAGAGCATCATCTCCCTTTACCCAGTGGTGTCAATTACTGCTGGAGGAAACTTTCAACTATTGACTTGCGACTTCATGAATTGTTAAAAATGTTGTGGCACAAAATGTTGCCTTTTTAATCAAACCCAAATGGGAACTCATTTTGGTTCCACTAAAGCTGCGAGGGATGGTTAACACAATTGCATTATTGCCCGTAGAATTACACGAAAGCACAATAATGCTAAATATGACCTTGTGCTCTATGAATATTTTAGGAGCGGACACACGGATCAGCAAAATAGCTGTCTGTGGGAGCAGGTCATCTAAAAACAGATTTAAACAAGGGCAGATTTATGGTGCTTATTTAAAAAAATCCTAGAGGCAGCATGATATATGCACCTAATGCTGTCTGGACATCTTGCTAAGAATGCAGCGGTATGACTACCAGCATAGAGAGGCAAAGCATAACATTATGGACCCTGTACATAGATATTTGGTATTCATGGGCTCTCATATGGGGGACCTCACTGGAATAAATTGCTGCCAGTTAATGTTTCTGAAAAACCACGGATACATTCACATTTGTATGCATCATATTTATCACATTGACATTTCTACAATATCACATATATACAGAACATATGAGCTGACTTTCATGTCGGGATCAGATGATAAGTTACAGGTGAGAATGTTGCCAAGCCAGTAACAACTTTTCAAAGCTATGTTTAAACATTTGTAAGCATGACACCGCTGCATATCTTTAAAGGAGAACTCGGGACGGCCTTACGGATGGTAAGGCCAGGGGATGAGAGGAGCAACATAGCAAAATGAAACCGGGCATAAAGGAGGGAAAAGAAACAAGATGTAATTGTTAAAGCTGAAAATATTTGGAAAAGTAACAATGGTCGACAAAGGAAGATTTGTCTCCTAAAGATAAATGCAGTCTGTTTCTCAGGTCACTCCAGCTCCTGCAGCACTTTATAAGCATCCGGTCTAAGTGGCAAGTTGGATCAGGTGTGGACCTCCACACAGGGGCAAGGAGAAGGGGGGAGAACAAGGGACACCTGAATTGAAGCACAATGCAAACACAACCCTCACATAAGAACAAACCCATATTTTTGTTCTCACACCCTACAATATCATGGAGGCCTCTATCACAGGTTATACTCACTTTGACACCAACACGCGCACAAACACACACTTCTCAATATTCACGTTTTTCAGATAAAGCATCAAAGGGAAATCCACAAGAAGGAGACAGTGTATCTGCTACTGTGTTGTCAGCTCCCTTTTTGTGACAAACCTGGATGTTATTTCCCTGAACTAACAGAGGCCAGCAGATCAGGCGATGATTGTAGTTGAGCGTCTGGGCCAGGAACACAAAGGGGGTTGTGGTGGGTATAATGTATACCCACCATAACCCCCCCGTGTTCCTGTTTTTTTAGTGCTCCTGTGGTTGTTTATACCATATAAACAACCACAGTGGATGGGCTGGACCCGAAGGAGACCTCCAAATGCTGGAGGGCCAGGAGCATGGCTCGTGTCTCCTTCTCTATTGTCGAGTAGTTGAGCTGGTAGCGTTTAAACTTAAAAGATAACACAGAGGATAGCTTACACCACTTTTGCCAGCTTGCAACAGCACAGCACCCGCCCCTGACACAGTGGCATCAACCTCAGGCTTGACGGCTGAGAGAAGTTTGAGGACTTCAAAAAGCACGTTGACACACCTCAGTCCATACAAAAAGGGGATAGCAGGACTGCACAACCTGGAGAGTGGTGCAATCACAACAGAGAAGGTCCTACAGAAACACAGATAGCCTGTCACGGTCGGACCCACCTGAGTGCCGTCGGACTTCACCATGCTTCACCTGCTTCCCCAAATAAGTACCGGCGGCCTTACCGAACTCTCACATGGCAAAGGTTTAATGTCAGTGACGCCTAGTCAACTCAAACGCACTGAAATACGACTCGACTTCACACTCTCAAAGACGAAGGGGAACCAGATAAATATCTATACCCCTGTCAAAAGTGGACAAATCAGAAGAGCGAGCACCAACAGGAGAACAGACCGCGGCCTTTTTGAAGCTCCAGCTTGCACGTCTTAACAGCCTCTACCTCCAATCCTTTAAAGTCCAATTCCCTCCGGAGCTGAAACTCCCGCTCCTGCCTCCTCTCCTCTGCAAGCGAGCTTTATCTGAGCATCCACCCTTGAGTCAGGAGACGATTCGACCGAGAGTGGTTCGAACCCGAGTCCTTCGTAGACGTCTTCATCTCCGACTGGGCTTCCCCTCAACCGGCCATGGCCCAGCTGCCCCTCCCACCTGAGGAGCAGAGCACCCGGAGATGGAGAGCTCCGCAGACCTGGTTCCCGCTTGCGGTCATCAAGCCAGGAGCCTCTGACACAGGTAAAATACCTTAACCAACTAACTTCTTACGAAAAGTAGCAAAGGTTAGACACTAGCAAACCGGATAATTTGTGCTCAGCGCGACGGACGACTTCTACCAACAGTTTGGCTCCTTGGCTGTCCCAGACTGGCCCCAAAATATTTTACATCCCCCGTTAGGCCAAGAGATGAGAGGAGGAACACAGTAACATGAAACAAGGCGTAAAGGAGGGTAAAAGAAACAGAATGCTGATGTTGAAGCTAAAAATAGTCATTTTGGTTCCACTAAAAGCTGCCAGGGATGATTAACACAATTGCTTTATTGCCTGTAGGAAATTACACGAAAGCACAATAATGCTAAATATGACCTTGTGCTCTGTGAATATTTTAGGAGGGACACTCAGATCAGCAGGGTAGCTGTCTGTAGGAGCAGGTCATCTAAAAACAGATTTAAACAAGGGTAGATTTATGGTGCTTATTTTAAAAAATCCTACAGGCAGCATGATATATGCATCTAATACTGTCTGGACACAATGCAGCGGTATGAGTACCAGTATAGCATAACATTATGGACCCTGTACATAGATATTTGGTATTCATGGGCCCTCATACAGGGGACTTGTCAGAACACTGTCACCAGAATAAATTGTTGCCAGTTAATGTTTCTGAAAAAACACGGATGCATTCAAATTTCTGCGCATTATATTAATCGCATTTAAATTTCTACAATATCACATAAATACAGAACGTATGAGCTGACTTTCATGTCAGGATCAGATGTTATTTAAAAAATATATATTTATATTTTCCTGAAGCTAACCAGGAGGCATTGTTGACTAAACCTAACCAGACCACATACAACTATATACTATAAATATAAGTGTGTGTAACAGAATATAAGCATGGTGTTGTCACAGCATAAAATTGGAAAATGTAACTTAAAGAAATGTTGAATAATAAAGTCAGCTCAATTTCAGAATATCTGTGGTGTGCAGAAATATACATTGCCAATATTTACTATGATTGTCCTGCACACCCGACCGCATAATCTCCCATTCATTTCCAGTTGCAAAAACCTAAAGTAAAGAGCCACAACTCCATTACACAGCAGAAAACCACAACATTTAGAATAATACAAATCTTGACAACAATTTCATATTTCAAACAGAACGCTAAACATGACACATTCCCTCATTGTGCATCGACTGGGAACATTATTATCCACTTGGCAGAGAAATTATGTCTCTTAGTTACTGATAAGGAAACGATTTCCATCAGTAATTGCATTTAAGAACTTTGGCCCCTGGCCGTGGAGCACCCAACAGTGTGCTATCAAGTGCTACTGTATGCAAAAATCCTTCCCCCCCTTTTCACGGTTTATTAGACAATAACACATCATAAAAGAGCAGGGAAAATTTAATGGGCCTAATCTTTTTTCTCTTAAATAGATGATGAACTACTTGATTGCAAAAGTTAAAGAAATCATAGTGGCATATTTAAAGAGAGATTTTTTTTCTTTTCTAGTCACATCACGGTTAAAATTAGTGTGTCAGTTTCTTATGATGCCTTAAATTAATATGGTGTTTTATTATCTAAACACTGCTTCACCTACTTGCCAAAGGACCTGGGAATAATCTTGGATAATCTGAATATCTCAACTTGTGTAACTTATCTTAATTATTCTGCCATATTTGAAGAATACTCAGTTCTTAAAACTGATTGGAATTGTAACTGTAAACTGCGAACACTGCAGTTCAGCTGTAATTGCATATTTGACACGAAGAAAAACACAAGTCTTCGCTTTCATCCCATCAACGAGATACTCAGTGACAATGTCAAAATATGACAGTACACTTAACGGGCCTGTTTTTAGGATACGATCACTGTCACAATGAAACAATACATCCTGTGATAAAGAGGGATGCTGCTGAGTAGGGGGCTTGAAAATGATATGCCTTTGTTTAAATGTAAATGGGGTGTAAGTTGATAAGATAAGATCAATCAAAAAAAAATGAACAAATGGCTTATAATGGTTTGTTCATTTGCTATTTTTTACATGTGGCAAAGAAACTTTTTGGGAGGAACAACAGCAAGAGAACTTATATTTTCTTAGCATTTATAAGCCTGAGTAGATTTGATCAAGGCATTGTCTGTTACATACTGGAAGTGAGTGACTCTTTGACATACACATGTTATTTTATGTGTGCATTTATGTAAATGCTGCCATTATCCATCCTGTACACTTGATAATAACAACTTAGCAATAACAATAAGCTGGGCTTACTTTTGTTCTCACTGATTCTAAATGAAGATACTATGTCACAGGACATATTATTATATTGAAAAATCTGTTTTAGCTTATTTATCTTTAGACTTTATGATGGCTTTTAGGGGTTGGTTGCATATGATAAACAATGGTATTGAATATTAACTAGAGTAAATGGTTTCATTCATTCTATTCATTATTTTGTCCCAGACTTGATGGTAAGGTAAATGGAAAAGAGGGTAGTACATTTATTTAAGCTGGTGCCACAGAACTATTTTTGATAAAATAAATTGCTGAAACAAAATATGTTTGGTATCACATGTTTCAGGCATGAGAGGAGCCTTGTTTTCTGCTGTTTTTGAAGAGTAACCGTTGCCCATAATAATTCCAATTTGTGCTGTTGGACCATTGCTCTTTAAACTCTCCAAACATTTAACAAAGAAAGCTGATTGGTGAACACCCTTTAGCATCCAGTCGGGGCTTTGCACAGTCTATACTGAGTAGAGGGCCACAGACGGCATCATGATGAGAGTAAATTGTCGGTATTGCTTGTATCAGCCGCATTTCTATCTGTATATTAACATTTGTCTATCTTATACTACCATAAAAAATAAAATTTTCTGCTTGTTTGCATCATGGGTTTTGCAACGGTGCCACTTTAAAAACTAAATTCATATCTAGACAAAAGAGACTCTGATTCATCAAACAGCACAGAGAGGAATACTGGACAAATATGAGTCATCATGGCCACTTATCTCTCATAATGACAGATGGATGTTGCCATCTTTTTGCTATGTGAAATGTTGTCTCGGTATCACATTTGTCTTGATAATGAGAAAAGGTATTATGAACAAGAAAATGTCTTCTAATGACAGGAGATAATGGTGAAAAATTATGAGGACAAGGTTATTTTAGTGAGGAAATGGAACATTTATTGGAAGAGAGGCTGATGGATTGATCAAAACGAATGTACTGCATGTCCACATCTCAATCTGAGGGCCTGAAATCATTGCACGCAAGTAGAAAACACTGTCAACATGGGGTTGGATGATGGACCTTTGGTATTTTGGGGGTTGAAGCCATGTGGTGCAGTGCACCAGCTGCACAGCTGGAGTTGGGCTGCGATTAGGAATCAGATATACTCTTATTCTTGCCTTCAGGAGAAGCAGACTCGACGCCACGCTGCTCTTTCACTTTAAATATGGAAGAGAACAGTTGGGAGCACCCTGCTACAAAAATATAGTTTCTCTCAAGAATAAGCTACGTTCTTGTGCAAGAAGTGCTGACTCACCAAGAGCAATTATGCAGCACTGTAAATAAGCCACCGAGGGCTGATGATGTTAAATTGGCTGGGGACGAGATAACACATGTGGTTAATAATTGTTGCTCAGGTCCTATGAGAGCTGTTGTCCGATGTAGGAAACTGTTCAATGCCATCACAAGGAGAGCCAAATAATTTGGCAGGGAACCACGGGGACAGTTTAACAACTGGATGGGGGCCATCCACCATGGCCAGTCCCTTATGGTACTGGGGATGCGGCTGCATCTACAAACCCAGCTCAAAGTTTGAAAGGTTTTAGGGGTCGGAGGGTGGCATTTGGGGATACACTTGTAGTTTGATGATATCTCTAATTGGCATCAATGTTGATGTTTTGGGAGGAATCTGATGACCTGGGGAGTGCCATCATTGAAACCAGTGAGGCACTGCAAGCATGTCTTGGATTTGATGAGACTTTCTTCGGTTGCTCTGATGTTAAGCAAATATACATTTAACAGTAGTTATTTTTGAAAATCTGTTTGCATTAATAAAAGATCATATTTTGCATGTAGTGTCAAATAAATCAAACTTCATAAGGAACTACATGTTCTGCTTGTTTACACCCATTCAGAGCATTGTACATAAAAAGCTACAGTAGCCAGTTTCACACCTACATCAAGGTCAGAGTGGGTCAGTGAAAGAGGAGCAGTGCTGCATTGAAAGGATGATGACGCCCTGCTCTTCTCTGATCACCACCGATGTGGATTTGATATGTTCAAGAAGGAAATGACTTCCTTGAGTAGGATGCTTGAAGACCAGCTGACAGGAAATGTCTTTTTTTGTCTTCTACAGTAAACATATCTGCTCTATAGTCACTTGTGCACCGTTTTTTGCTAGGAAAACAAATCTGGAACCAAAAGGGAGGAACGTCTATTTTTGGTTTCTTGCAAAAGCAGTAATGTCAGCGTTCTTATTATAGGCAGAACAGACGTCATCAAAGTCTTTTTAGGCTCGCCACTAGGCAGCCATCTCTGCAATGGCCCTAGACAGTTATTACAGGCTAAAAAGACCAGGTCCTCATCTAAATGAAGGGAAAATGAGACATAATTTCCCTTTTCAACGTTCACAAGGAGATAAAAATTGCATGTATAGAAACGCTGATCACAAAATCTGATAAAAACCTGCTCAAAAACGTCACTGACTTACAAGGTTTAAAGCACTTCGAATGTGCAAGTTTTCACAACACTTACTGTTTTCACAGCTCATTCCACATCGCCGTCCGCTCATCCTGCCTGAGCATTTGAACAAATGCAAGTTTAATGTGTGATGCTGCAACCGTTGTGGATCTCTACTGTGCTCTGCTTGCGTCAGTGCAACGACACAATTGGGTGGATATGTGTCCCAGTTCAGCTGTTACAAAGAAGACGGTTGTCTTTTTGGGGGGTAAGATGCGGGACATGTGTCGTAAAAGTGCCATCTCTGGAACTACTGTTCACAATGCTACAAGTACTTTGTCTTCTCTCTCATAACATCTCTGTTGTCACGCTGAGCCAGACAGCAGCCTGCTACACAACACAATAGCCACAGACTCTTCGTCTTTTCCTACTTTACAAACACAAACACACATTGTGCCCTGTGTTTTGAGCGAACCACCAGACAAACATTTACCGGGGGACTTTTCACCGCTAATGTCTGTTTGCAGCCGATAGCTAATTAGCTGCTCAGCTGCAGCACATTAAACAGCATGTTAACGTTGCTGCAAATGTCACTAGGGTCAGGTGAGATGCTGCTGTGGTGCTTACCCCTCACACCGTGGCTGTCTGTTAGTGACATGAAGGCTAACGCGCAAGTTTGCATGTCACCTACATGCTCCTCCAGGCAGCTGAGAGGGGGAGCATGTCTTTTTTTCTTTCATAAATAAAAACACTATTTTTGACAAAAAAAAATAAATGCACATTTGACTGCAAAAAGGGATGACTGAATGTGATTTTAATGTGACTTCAAACTGGCGATAGACAACTTTAGCATACGTCATTCTGAAGTAAATACTGTTTGCTATTCAGTCTACCACTAGGCTGTTTTTTGTTTTTTTTTCTGATCAAATTACGGCACAAAGGAAGTGCCTCTGCCATCGCACCATCAAAACAGGAAGAGGCATTGTTTTTTCCGGTTGCTATCCCTAGGTAGGCTAACGCTGCAGCGACTGGAATAACTGTGGAACCTCTGCACTGCAAAAGAAAAAGAATGCCAAAGATGGAGGAAGCAAAGAAGGCAAAGAGGGAGTGAGATAGAAACCAAGGTAAAACAAGAAAGAACAGACAGGTTTTCACCTGATAAGGAATGCTCTGGTGTTGTTCCCCCGTTGATATGTGTTTCCCTTACCAGTGGGACTCGAGACAGGTCAAATTGGGAATCTTATGGTTGCTAGCAGCAGCCATGTAGCTAATGCTTGCTTTGAAACAGCAGCGCCAACAGCAATACCACAGTGAAACCCTAGGGGAAAGCTGGATAATCGTCTATTTCTGCATCAAGTTCGTAAGAGAGTCCAGCCATAAGAGAAAATGCTGCAGAGTAAACAATTTAAGATTATTCTATTATAAATATTGCACATTTCATCAGGAAACACAGTCACCTTAACCAAAAACCTTATACACTAATTAAATGTATTGACCACCCTGATATTAAGGGCCGAAGCGTGGAGGGCTGGTCCAATCAATGCGCAGTGATTTACTGCTAACAAACAACACTCTTTCGCATTACATGAGTGCTTGTTTGATTACTCAACGAAAAATAATGCACCAAAATATCGTGGACAATCCATCACCATCGCCATCAATCTCATGGCAACACTTTTTCCAGCCTCTCTTATCAAAACTCCCCCCCGATCCCAGATCTTACACGCATACCATACAATTTTTTTTTGGTGGTACATTGAGAATATTTTCCCGTCTTCTATTATTTGCAGATTACTGTTATTTGCGGTGTGGATTAGTGAAACAGTGAGAGGAAAGAGACGGAGAGTGGATCATGCTACCCTTGAATAAGCAGGGTAGAAAAAGGGGAGGATGTCTGCTTCAGGAAATCACAAGACAGGACAAGGGAGGCTTGTTTTTGCCATCCTCTTTTTAAACAGCCTTATTCATGCCGCAACTCCTCCTCCATTCTGGTTCATTCAGGGGGATTCAATCTCCATTCTGGTCCCGTCACTAGCTTTGCCAATCAATTTCTCCATCCCCTGTGTGGAGCCCTAAGTGTCCCTCTTTATTCTATAAAGATCATAAGAATGGGGAGGCTTGTTCTCCTTATTTGTATTCTAAATCCCGGGGAGACGAGAGATCAGGCCAGAATGGAGGCTTTTCGCGGGGGGACAGGTAGACTCAAGGGAATTAGAACAGATATACTGTATTTCTACATTATCCATGTATCCATTGCCGGTGCATGACATCTGGTCACCAATATGCAATATTCATTTTCTACACTATTTGTAGATGGAACTGCATAAGCAGATAGAGTTTTTCTCCCTCTGAACTGTTATCAGCACGGCTGCCTCAGAGCGTATTAATTCCCAGTGATACGGGTATAATGCACGTAGTGAAGCAAAACCTTTGACTTAAGGTAATGGATGGCTGGCAGCTTAAAAATGAATTTCTACACTGCTCCTGGGTTATTTTAGCTCGACAGTTCATATTAATATGACCCCGATGAACGAAAAAGGTTATGTGAGACTGACAGAAGGGAATGACGGAATGAGGAGGGAGCGGGCAGAGTTGCATCTAAACATGCCAAACCAGTGTCATGTGAATCCAGAGAATTATTATCGTGCAGCGTCTGGAAAGACGCGGTAATGGTCTGCCACTTGCAATTGCGAGGAAGGGACAGAGGAATAGGGAGGCCGGCCTGTGACTAACTTCGTTTGTACTGGATTCTTTCTCCCCCTGCCAAATCTCTCGCCTCCGTCCTGTCGTTTTTTTTCTAAAAAAGGGACTGCAGTGGCACCCTGACCTTCAGAAAACATGGCTGAGCAAGCAACACTGTTTGATAATTAAATTCTCTGGTTGGTCAGCAACCAATCAGCTAAGCTCGGGGATCAATGGCCGATTTTAAAGAGCAAACTAATTCAGTAATGGTCAGAGTTATTCCGATTTACCTGGCCGCTGAATTATTGTGTCCAAATCTATTCTTGGGAGGGGAAGGATCAATGCAAGCCGAGGAGAGGAGCGGCCAAGGGGAGTCGGTTGCATCTGTCATGTGAAGCGGTGCAAGGAGTGCGCCGCAAGGTTTATTTGATAGCTGCCCGGCTGAGCAGCAGCAATGCGGGGGCAGTTTATGAGATGGTTCTAAACGGGCACTGTCTCTGTCATAAAGCAAACTAATTAATAAGGCTTCAGCTAGCATGAGAGCAAACACTCTGGAAGGTAAAGGTATAAGGTTTTTTTTGAACGCAGGATTTGGATAAATTAAAGGGACATTGGACGGCCGCAGGGCTATTAAATTTAGCATGAAATAAAAAAAAGAAATTAATTTGCTTCAGGAGGGATTCTGCAGCAAGGGAAATAAAAAACATTGTGACGATTAAATTATTTATTTATTTTCCGCACAGATTTCTCCCTTCAACCTGTTTATTTTAATACATGGCTTTCACCTTTTCATTACCCACTGTGAATAGGAGAGCTGAATTGATTATCAGCAGCATATGTCTCTTAAATGCGTCGAGTGAAAAAGAGCATGGCGGCAGTCATTTTCTCCTGTGTTCATCTCATTCCAAGAGAAGCTGTTTGGAGCTGATAGGAGTGAAAACACAAGGATTCTACCTCTTTAGCCGGCATCAGAGTCTCTCACCAAAGAGAATGAGATGCTAGCTAGAGCAGGCGAGCCATTTGTCACCACATCCACCGCTTCGGCTGTATGCTACTGTGGCTGCGTTACAGATGAAGATTGATCATTTGTCAACCCGCAAATTGGCTTTCAAGTGCTTTCTCTAATTACTCTGTGGTTTTATTGATGGGAAACCACTGACTGCTTTCCTTCGATTTACCTCGCTGGGCACAGTCTTTGTTTTTCGAATATGTCGTCTCTCACCTCCATCTACAAAAGCGCTAGAGGGGAGGGAAATAAAAATGAGGCAAAAAGCTCCAACCTTTACTCACATCACACGCTATCTCTTGTTCTAAACGTTCCACTGAAACAATGTAGGATTAAAGGCAAAAAGTGCCAGAGCGAATTCCATTCCCCGAGCTGGTCACAGTGAAAATGCACCCAGAGGAGCCCCTGACATGAATAAGAGCTGGAATAGGAGTTGCTGCGAGGACGTAAATGACACTCAACGCACTGCAGCTCTTCCTTGCTCATGCATGTAAATGTCAAGTGATGTTATCCACTGTATGGTTTCCACTGAATCGACCCAAAAGGTCTAGACCGGAGGAAAGGATGAACACGGAGGAAGAGAAAGCCTCAGTGGAAGTCTAAATGTGTTTATCTCCGAGAGAGTGGATGTAAGATAAGTAAAGTATGCACACACCTGAGGTGCTCTCTGGCTTTCCTCTCAAGTGTCTGCCTGAATGCACACATTTGTTTGTCCTTGTCACATTCGCAGTTATGCAATCTGTGCATTCAGTAAAATAAACATAACAGGCATTTAATGAAGCTGTGATTCACCTGAGGCCCCATTAATATGTTGGGTTTTTTTCCCTGTAATTACCAGCAGAATTTAGCAGCATGTCCTCCTTCCTGTTTTCTCCTTCTGTGACTGATCTGTCATAATTGCTTGTGTCTGTAGCACTTTATTCAAATCTCACTATCGCTGCTCCGGGGTAGGGTGTGATGAAGTGTTGTTGCGAGGCAACTGTGAGACTGCAATTGGATTGCAGAGCCGCATTTTATTTCAGAGACATATGTGGGGAAAGTATCACCCTATCAGGGTGAGGGCATGATTTGCTCATCCTATTTCAGTGTCTGAGATACAGGAACCCTGCTCGAGAAAATAAATGCGTCTTATTTCGTTCCGTCCCCCGATTGTATCAGCGTGTGTAACGCCCGAACCAGAGAATGTGTTTCACTCTCAAACTTGTGCACTCCTAACGATTGTCGTACTTATCGCCAGATGTTTATATATCACAGGAAAAGGTGGTGAAAGAAAAGAATGGAAGGATAAAGGAAAATGTTTTGGCAGCGCATTCCTGGGTGTTAACGGCGCTTCACCTAACCTTTC
This sequence comes from Sparus aurata, assembly GCF_900880675.1. Classification (NCBI taxonomy): domain Eukaryota; kingdom Metazoa; phylum Chordata; class Actinopteri; order Spariformes; family Sparidae; genus Sparus; species Sparus aurata. Next base: position 18,348,671 of record NC_044198.1, read on the forward strand.
TCACGACAAGCCTTCCACTTTTGTGCATTTTTTTTTCAGAGGGAGGTGGTTCTCTGACAGAAATACACAACAGCTGCCACCCTCTCAAGAGACTGGACCACTGGCATTATGTGTAGAGAGGTTTTTGTCCAGCTGCAGTGGGTTATTTCTGTTCGCCTCCGCTATCGCCTTTTGCTCCACGTACTCTGATGCGTTGCCATCCCCGAATTTACTGACCTCATTTCCTTCCCAATTTGATGTTTACTTTCCAGTTCCCCCTGTGACGAATTGCTAATCATGAGACTTTGGCAAGAGTTCCCCTGTATCTGACCAACCGCCTTGCAAACGGGCAGCAGAAGGACCGGAGTGTTAAGGCTATGGTCACCGCTACTATTGTTCCTTAATTCAAAGCCATAAATTTGCGAAATGGAAGGAAAGCAGAGGAGCAAGCACAGGCTCAGTGGGTTCCATAAATCAGCAAAATCTGCAGCGACGCAGAGCAGATGGTGAAAAGATATAAAAAAAGAAAAAAAGTGCTCCCATCTCAATTCCTTGCAGATTAAGCACTGCAAAGTTAAACCACTCTGTATTACGTATGCCTCCTGTCAGTGCTGTGCGTGAATATCAATATTCTAAGGGTGTTTTGTACAGTGCCAGGCTCAATCTCTCTCACAGTTAGAGTGAACTTACTTTGTGTCGACTGCAATTTAGTGTCATCTTTTAACCTACAGCATGTCACTTGCAATTTAGTGCTGTAATGTACATTACAGCCTCAATCCCACGGAGACGCACATAGAGTGCCTCTATATTTCCCCTTTTTTATATTCAAAACTACACCCGTTCAGTAATATACTGTCCATGAGAAGGAGTCTTTAAAGGATGGGCTGCTGTATTTGCTTGTAGTCTCCAGATGAATTGGATGCATCTGCCATTTAGCCCTGGGAGCATTTTAGTGATTACCCTGCAGCGCCAAGGACAACGACGATTAAGTCTCAAAACGGATGGAAATGGTTCATGTGGATGTATCTGTGAGTTTGTCACTGTCTAATTGCAGACGCAAACATGATTAGGCTATAAATCTGAGAGATACATCACTGTACAATTACGGTAAAAAATGGAGGTCACAGCTTTTTTCTTTGTTTTGTTTTTTCTTTCTTTCTCATTTTAACAACCGCAGTGGCGAACGTTGTCATGTCATGACTTCTGGTGATTCTTTCTGAGTGCATCAAATAAGAGAGTGATTCATTGCATCGTGGAGGAGCGATGCGGTGAAAAGGGTACTGCTATGGGGAGATGCTCTGTCATATACACAAGCGTGCTTACGCGCACGTACATAGTCATAAAGTACATAGATCCACACGCGAGCAAAGGCATCCTCGGCGGACATTTTCAGGCTTGATATGACTAAAAGGATTGTGATTTTTTGCTGAGAAAAGCTCTTTCTTTTCTGCACCACATTTCGTCTCCTCTTCCTGGGAGGTTATCGTTGGCAAAAATGTGCCCTTGATATGGGTTATAGCAGCCAACTTGTACCCATTCCCCATGTTAAGATTGAAAATAGAGTGCTCTTGACCTCCTGCCTTTGAAAATTCTCCTACTGTCGCTATATTCCTCCCCTAAGCTGTCCTCTTTTTATGCCCTAGCTCAGAGGCTTTTGCCACAAGGCTAGCATTTTCATTTCCCACGCTCCAGCATTTCATCAGCCTCCCTCGTCTCCGAGACAGAGGTAAAGTGAGTCATAAGCCATGTAAAATGCATGTGCTTATGCAGGGACTCAAGTCATCTGTGGTTATAAGCGCCAAGTGAAAACCTCAGCGTATGATAGCCAATAGCAACACGCCCAAAGGTGCTTAATAATTCACAGACCAAATTTTGTAAATGTGCGCAGCAAGCCACAAAAGAACAGGGGTGATTTTCCGAGGTCTTTTTCAGATGTTTATGTTCCAATAAAGACAGCAATGACTTGTTACGATTAACATTTTAATTAGTGTGTTATAGGCTAAGGTATCCTTCCTGTCTCTGAGGTCAAAGTACCTGCTGTAAATAAAGGTTAATTAGATTAAAGCCGCTATATGTGCAGTAATATGAAAAAGTCAGACTTTTGTGCCGCTTATAGGTAGCAGCTTGAAAAAAACAGGGCAATCGGTCTCCTGTCCGTGTCGCATACTTTTTCACTCGATCAAAAGTCTTTCTAAATATTAAAAATGTATTTTGCAACATTTTGTTTTTTTTTACTGGATTAACGTGGATGTATGTGAGGGATGAGATGAGGGAGGATTTGACACAAACCGGGTTGAGGAAGGTGCATAAAAAAAATATAAGAAATTTTATTGTTCTATGTCGGTGATTTAATGTCATTCAGATTGAAGGGTTAAGGTTTTTACTTGAATTATTCACACTGTGAATCCTTAATGAGTGAAGCTGCTGTCACCACTGCCAACATTCAAGCCCCGGTGCTGAGAGTATAATATTTAAAAGATGCATTTTTAAAGGTATTATAACGGATGAGTGAATGATACAGTACACAGTTGGGTCAAAAAGGTGAAAATACTTTTATTTAGCATTTGATTTAATTGTAATGATATTTTTTTTGTCCCAGCAACTTCAAATATAAGCTTAAAAATGTCTGTGAAAAGTTGCAAAATGTCAATGAATTTCAGAACATCTAGCATTTGGTATGTCCTCATTTGCTTTATCAACAGCAGGCACTTGAGTTGGCATTGACTCCGCCAATGACCCCAAACACACCTAGTGGCTTGGCAAGAACTGCTCGAAGACCAAAGATGTACCATGGAGTTGTGACCGCCCTGATCTTTCCTCCGCAGTCCCCTCGGAAAAAACTTATAGAGTCCGTGCCAGTTCGAGTGCATGCTGCTATTAAAGCATACGGGACTAATGCATGGACATTTTCAAAGATTCAACCTTTCACAACTGGTGACTTGTGGTGTCAGACTGTTTAACCTTGCTGTAGATGGGTATCAGCTCAATGTTGTAGATTTCTGGTGGTGTCGTTGTACCTTAGAGGAGCTGAGATGGCGGGTTTAGATAGGCGGGGATGCTTCGAACATCATAAGAATACAGAAACAGGCTTCTGTCTGTACATTGGCACTTCCATGGGAGCTATCTCACTTTCTAGGTCTTTGTTTCCATCAGCCTTTGCTGCAGGTAACAATTTGCTTACATTTTGAAGCCTGTATCACCGGTCTTTAACTTAATTGTTGCTGTGAGGACTTTCTTGCTGCCATGTCCAGATGAGTCAGTGTGTATTTAAATGTCAGTGGGGATTTTTTATTTTTTTTTTTATTAAGAGCGAGGGTGTGTATCAAAGGACGAGTTTCTGGAGTGTTGCCTAATTTTCTGTTAATATTAAGCATCAGTTGGCGAGTGTCTGCATTCTCTTGAGTGGGCTCAGGGAGGTCATTACAGATCAAAGACTGATTGCTCGGCTTTTTAAGAGAGCCAGTGTGGAGGAAACTTAGCGGTGGTTCACAGGGATGTTGTGCTGTTTAGAGAAATTACGCCTAAGCGAGGCTCCCAACGGGAGAACCATCTTTATTTCGCCTCTGAAAATGAAGCTTTGATAATCTATCTCCTCTTTTGTGGCTTGGTGGAGTCATTGTTTCCAAGTATGTGTGTGTGTGTGTGTGTGTGTGTGTGTGTGTGTGTGTGTGTGTGTGTGTGTATGTGTGTGTGTGTATGTATGTGTGTGTGCTGCATCTGTTACAACTTGTGATAAGTGTGGTGAATTTGTTTTGTTAAAGTGCCAAAAAGGCGTCGGGTATGAGTGAGCCTCAGAAGCAGTTGAATGGGTTAATAAAGAGTGCGCTGATTAGCGATTAGCTTTCATGTGGCTCGGAGAAAAAGGAGTGAAACTGAGACTTGATTGGATGATGAACTAAAAGGAGGCTGCCTCTTGAATGTTAAACCGATATAATAATGGAAGGATGTGGGAATAAAAGGAACGCAGCCAAGAGGTGTGGCTTGCGAGGAGTAATGAATGAAGGAGTAGCCTAAAGGTGAAAGAATTAAAAATGAAGTAGTCCTCCTTATTAAACTTTCGCTAAGCTCAATTACAATGATAAAAGACTTGTCTGATTAACCATCTGAACAAAAGAACATTGGATCAGAGCATCAAAGTCGCAGCACACTTTGTGGGGAACCTCGCCTGAGCTCGATGGTACATTTGCAGAATACAATCTGGTGTCACTATCCGTGTCTCTTTAAATGTGAGGGCTGCTGTTCTTTGAATGTCGCCAGACTCTCATCCAGCCAAAGGCTACTACCAGAGCACTTTAGTGTTTTTTTCTGCCCACCGCTGTGACTTGAATGTGCCGCGTTTGCCTGTTCCCTGCCCTACATCGGTGTCGTGTTGGTGTGCTGAGTCTGCACATGCACCGGAGAGGATATTGCTCAGGCTAGCTTCACCTGGACTGGCCTCTCCATCATTAAAACTAACAACGCCAGCTCCATCAGCGCGAAAACACAGAGGTCTTTGGGGATGGTACGTGTGTCTGTGTGTGTGTGTGTGTGTGTGTGTGTGTGTGTGTGTGTGTGTGTGCACTGTAAAAATGTGCTTGTGATATGGAAATGTGTACTGCTCCTGAGATTCGATCTGTGTCAAACTATGTTTGCAAAACGCGTCACACTGCGTATTGGTTGTGCGGTCGTCCATACAAGATCAATGAACGGGGTCAATGACACACGAATCATACGTGTCAAACGTTACAGAAGACTGAACATATACCAATAACCACAGGACACCACTGCAGTAATTATGAGTAATGATCAAGTTATCCCTTTTAGCGACAGTCACCTAGTGTAGCTGTGAGGTAGCGCGTATGTTGATAAGGACATTGTCAAGAGCCTTCCTCAATACATACTCAGAATCAAATTGAAATGAAAACATTCAAGAGGGAAAATGCAAATACAGAGAACATTAAAATATCAACAGAGGACCAGGGCCAAGACTGAAATCCAAGAAATTCTTCCTGGAAGGCAACAGTAACCACGCAGCACAGCATATTTCTTTTTTTTTTTTTTTTTTTTTTTGCCAAATCTCCTGCAAGCCTCATATTAAACAATGATGTAACCTTAACATCACAATATGCAGAATACCCACATCACTGTGGCGTTACATCCATAATTCATTTGTTGGGAGTAAAAATATAGCAGAATGTGTTCACAGTGAATCACAGCATACAGTGGCTGATTAAATCATATATGAGATGCTTGTGAATTTACAGAGCGCGCTGTGCATCGTCTCCCAGTCAGCGCACTGTCAGCAGTTTGATTCAAACACAAATCTGACTGAAACACAAATCTGCTCCCTGTCTGGCTCAGGCACGCTTGTCGGATTTTGTAGGGTTTTTCGTGCTAAAGCAGCATTTCGCCGTAACAAATAGGCCCACTGTGTGCTGATTTGTGATACTTTATTCATAGTTCAAACACTTAGGATGTGTCTGTGTCTGTCTCCTCTGTGTAAAGAACAACATATAAGACAGATCGAAAAATAATCTTGGCACCTGATTTCACGTCGCTTGTAAAAAAAAAAAAAAAAAAAAAAACTAAGACAGGGACTGTTAATGGAGTGATTTGCCAGGTTGGCACAGTGCTGGTGGCACTGCACTTGATTGAGAGAGAACAAATTATTCATGTTAAGAGACTCAATCGATGTGTTTTTCCAATGCGTCTGCCGTTTTGATAGAAGTCAACAAGTGTGTCACCCACTGAAGTGTTTCGTAATTAATTAAACTGGGAATATTTTTATGTAGTATTTCCCCGCATATGGGACGACTTAGTGGGGGGAATCCACTTTTGCTCAATTAAAATAGAACCCGTGCAAAGAACGAACCGTATCTGTTTGTTTTCTTGGGTTCTGGGTGCTGCGCGTCTACGAAAATACCGCAGTGGAATCAATGAGACGGCGACTGAGGCGTTCGGTCTGTTTTTGGCTGCCAGATATAGTCTCAAACTCAAATCAAAGGAGTTCTTGAAACACAACACTTGGCCTCGCTTGCATCTCCATCAGCTGATTTATGTTATCTGATGCACAATCATCCCAAAGCAAAATATAATTACCCCCGACGTTTTCCTGATTGTGTTTGACTCGGTGCAAAGCAAGCCCGGAGGGAGCCGCGGAAAGACCTGTTCTGCTTTACAAGTGTGTTTCACATTATTACAGTTGTTTTAGTTCATCTCGAAAATCTAATTAGCTTGTGTGTCCGTTGGCAAGCCTTTCCTTTTTTTTATATATATATTAGAAGAAAGGCTCACAGAAGACTCCCTGGATGTTCCCCTTTAACCCCACTCCCTCACGAAACCGCTTGAGCTTCGAAAACCGCTTCCGTAATTGTCCTCCTGTCGACCCCTTTCTCCTCCCTAATGTATCCCCACTCTCACCATTTCTGTCACCCCCAACTCCCCTAAAAGAGGAACGGTAGAGAGGCCCCCCTCCAATTTCTCCACACCTCTAATAGGCACTTCCTTGCGCTACATGATCACTGGGTGTCAAGATTAAAGAATGGCTACTGCTTCCCAGGGCAGACATAGATAGGAGACAGAGAAAATAGCGCTCCATAATTACTGATAAATCGAGCACACTGCCTCCACTCCTTCCACTTCCTCCCCATCCACCTGGCCCTGATGTCAATGCGAGGGGCTGAGCGAGTTAAGCCGGGGGAAGAAAAGTTGACCACGCCAGCCACTTTTCTCTTTTTTTTGCACTGCTGATATTGCATTTAAGTTTGGAGCAATTCAGGGCCAATTGACTGACTTGGAGCTTTTATTCACCCTCCAATCGTCTCCTCTTTGAAGTGGGACTCACAGCCCTTGATTCACATAAGGCAGCTGCAGCTGGAGTACAATGGTGCCAGCTAACACTGCGTGAAACTGTACCAAACTACACTGTTGAGTTCCCCCACTATAAACAGTGCAAGTCTTGCCTCCAGTTTCTGACAGGGTTATAACCTACAGAGGATGATGGATGCACAACAGAGCAAGCATCCCTTTTTTTCACTGAACACTACACGTGTGCAGTGTAAGGGATAGCGCCTGGCGTCAGTGGTGAAGAATGGCCAGCTGGTCGGGGTCCACTCCCTCCACCAGGCAATTGCAGCAGGTTGCCAGGTGGCAACCCGCAGCCATTGTTTATTAGTAATCCCAGCAGCCTTCATGGAAACCAAAGTGGAGGCAAATGGAGTCCAACAGTGCATGAAAGCCTCTGCTGCACTGAGACTGTTTTGTTCTATCCTGTCTTATTGGAGAATTTGAATATTCAGTTGAGTCGGCAGGCAACCTGGTGGTGAAGAGGGATTACCATCACAAGAAGTCTACATATGATGTAATGAGGTTAATATAGCATGCATCATATGTGCCAGAAAGCTTCAGATTGGATGGTGTGGATGAGCTAAACCTGGCCAATGTGTGTGTAGTTTCTTAGCCTCAATCAGACTGAATTATTAGCTAGTTTCAGTTCATTCATTCAGCCTGATACAGTGTTCATGTTAGCCAGTTTGGACGTTATTTTCAGCTGATGAGAAGTCAGTTTGAGGGGCACATAACTAAGGAAATATGCTGATTTAAGAATTCTTGTTGCCCAGTCGCCAGGATATAATGTTAGCAGTTAACGTTAGGGGTGGGCGATACTGCAAATTTTGGTATCGATCCGATACCAAGTAAATACAGGGCCAGTATTGCCAATACCAATACCGATACCGATACTTTTTACTTGAAAATTCCTGATCAATTAATGATTTTGTACTTTATTTAACATATCAAATCTCTAACCTGCATGTAGCCTAAATAGGAATACTAATGTTCCTTCAACAGATACACAAAAGGGTTATTATATTCTTGAGGTAGGTTATATATCTTAATATAAGTATATATTTTTGAGTTAAAGTTACAGTGAACCTGAGTGAGCGGAGTGAGAGAGGCGAAGAGGAGCGCTGCGCTCACACAAACTCTGGGAAGAAATACAAGTGATTTGCTGAATTTATAGAAGAGAAACTACAACAAAAATATCGATCTCATCACGCTGGTATCGATCCGATACCAATACTCACCTTGGTATCGATACTATCGATATTTGGATCGATCTGCCCACCCCTAGTTAATGTTTCTGCAAACCACAGATATGTCCAAGGTCGACATTTGTAGGGGAAGGGACAGAGATGGCGTTAATACAGGCAACAAGGCTGCCAAACAGCTGACTGCGATACAACTCTTAGGATATTCCTGGCCATTTTTGTTGCATCAAATGCAGGTGTTTTTGTAGGGAGATCTGTGGGCATATCCAGTAGTTATTATGGCAACCAAAACAGGTATTTTAAGCCAATCCGCAATGTCCTCCGATCGCTAACAAAGTCATTCAAACATTCAAACAAAATGTAAAGTTGGAATGTAAAGAAACTTCCAGACTTAAACGTATCTGTGGTTTTTGCATTGACATTTAGACTCAACATACTAACATTTATTTGGGTGATTGGGTTGAATTTTCATGACGAAGCTTGATAAGAAGATGATGCCGCAGTTTTTAATCCTGCCCGCAAACACTCTGACTTGTCCCATTGTTTTTTCAAACGGTGAATCAGCCATCAAAGAGCACAATGCCAGACTCACATAAACCAGTGAACACATTGGAGATGTGGCTGGAAGTTCGGACATCTAAAACCTGTGATGTGTTGTGTGTCATAAATTGCCTAAATGCACACATGGCTGTTTGTGTAAGGACCTGTTTATCAATGCTATTCTTTATCTTGAAATAACAAAGTAGATCCAGCCGTGTAAGTGAGCTTCAAAGTTTTGACTTTGCCAAATTAACTGGGAGAGAATTCAATACAAAAACGGTCTATTCTACAGTGAAAAGCGACAAAAATCTCAAAGCATATTTCATCTTATAAATATGTTTATCTCAGTGTTAAGGACTTTCATGGGAAGAAAAAAATAATAAAATCATTAATGTGGGTGATTAAGTTCCAATCCGTCCAATTATTTTGTCCTCGTTACTTTCCAATTAAAAACTGTTTCATCATTGTGTCTATTTTTGTACAAGTTCTCTGGCCAAAGTTCCCTCTCCTCTACTTTTAAATATGCAATGCTTGATCCTCTTTTCTGACACCATGCTGACAGTTGACCTAACTCCCTTTTCCTGCAAGCTATGAGCTCTTTTACAGATTGACCCTTTTCATGCAGGATATAAAATCAAATACATTTTTAATAACACAGACGGTATTCTTTATGGGGGAAAATACTATATTTACCTCTAAAATGAGAGTGGTATCATTCAAGGACAAGGTTCTTTTTAAGTGTCCCAAGACTGTACAGTGATCTTACATTACTGGGGATTGAAAGTCACATTAAATGAATCTATTTTTCCGTACAGTCATCAATATTGTAGTACGTGGATTTCCAGCAGATTTCTTCATTAGAGATGGTCTAAGAAACCCAGTTCCATCTGCTTCAGTGGCTTTCAGTCAACATCTGCTCGCTTGTTTCATCTTCAGTGGACATTACATGCGGGATTTGTCAGGGTTCTTTTTTAGCTTTTGCTTTTTGAGATTTTTGAATCCCCGCTTGCTCCCTTTTAACTGAGAAATACTTATAAAAGTGGGGAGGTTTTCAACTTTAAGTGATCTGGAAACACAATAGCAGAGACTACAGGACACGTGAACCTTCATTCAAAGCCCATCGAGCTTTAAAAACTTCAAATCATGTATGAGCAGGCAGAAGCCCCTCGAGCTGCTGCCCCTTTTTACACATTCCAAAATGCGAATTAAAAAATGACACTCAAAATTTTGAACTTTTCTTTTATTATAAACTCAGGATTTCAATAATTTACCAAAACATGAAGAGCATTTAGAGGCCGAACAAAAAAAAAAGCATGCAGGCCTGGAAGCAAAATATAATATTTTATTTATTATATTTTAATCACATTCCTCAACCTGAGGCAAATCTATTTTATAGTCAATAATGTCCAGAACAATATTACAGCCAAGAGGTGTGAGTTTTCCTTTCAAATGCAAGTAGCCCTGAAAATCCAGCAGTGTATCGACCTCAGCTGAAGAGACGGGTCATGATGAAACAGTTCATATTTTTTAAATAAAGTAAGTAAATAAAAAAATAATTATTTCATGAATGGTAAGTAGAAATTAGTACAAGCGCGCCAGTTGAAGACGTGATACAAGGTTATGAGAGTTGCCACTGCTCCAGCCCCGAAGGCAGCGGATCACAAATATGGACGTAGCGCCAGTAAATCAATGTACTCCAGGCTACATGTGACAGGATGTAGTGCTTATGCTGTAAAACTCAGATACTCTCAGCGTAAATGCACTAATGGTTCACCCATCGGGCCATGTAGGATTGACATAAGTGAGCACGAAGGCCCTATGTTTAGAATTCTAATTAATATACACGTCTGCTGTCGTGGCAGATTTTCAGCCTCAGCCGCTCGAAAAGATGCTCAAAGCGCACACATACAGTACACAGGCAAGGTCAGGTACATAAAATCTATATGTGGGTACTTCTGTGAAAAGTGCTGTGTCAGGTCATTCATGTGCTACTTCTGGAGTCAGTGGCACAATGCCTTTTACAGCACTAAAGTTGTTGCGGAAAAAAAGAATGCCGCACTAATCAGCTGTATCTCCTGCAAATTGTGTCCACTTCGCTTCCGCGGTTGCATTTTACAGGGAACAGGTTGCTGCCTGGATTCTGTTTTCCTTTCACACATCACATCGTACTTTATTGTACTGGAAGTAAACGACACATTCACAGCCAGTGATTTTACAAGATTGATCCTATAGTATCCACTCACACAACTGAAGGAGTAAAAAGACAGTAATTAAGTTATTAGAGTGATTAAAAGGAAAGTGATTATGTTGTTTCAACAGCTATAAACTGGGATGTACGTCCATTCTTTTAATGTTGTGAAAAAGAACATCCAAATGCAAGTGCTCCACCTGGGACTGACAGATACGGAGTACGTGATATTTGTTAGTCTGACAGCATTGGCTGGTCATATTTTTGTTTTTTTTGTGTGAGTCTGTGTGTCATCATGGCAGAATCTCTTACTGGTGACACCTTTTGTGGCGGGAACTACCACAGAAGCAATTGTGAGTGTTTTACCCGGTGTTCATATATCTGTCTGTCTGTTTATATGTCTGTGGACTGATTTTTGTCAGTGGGCTGGCGTTTCTAACCTTGCAAGATACAGCCAAAAGAATTTGGAGGTGGCAGTTGAGATCAAAATGAAATGTCTGTCTGCAGACTGACTTAAATAATCATGTGTACTGAGCAGTCAGAACGTTAAGATGTTAACGGTTGTCCTGGTTGGCGTGAGCCCATCGCAAGATGGTCTCTAGTTATCTATATATTTATCTATAAAGTGCTGACCCTTTGTTTCTTCAAATGAAATTGCATAACGTTTTATCCATGCCCTCTCATACAGAAGTGTTATCTCATTGGATGTGGCCATCAGCATGATGACATCATTTGTCTTGACCTCTTTTAAAACTGTTAACAAATCAGTGTTCTAGGTATATTAGATCCTATTTTAGGATTGACAATACTGCGGTTAAAATGTGATAAGATTTAGTTAGGTTTAGAGGGAGATCACGTTTTGGGCAAAAATAAGTACTTTCTTCAGGCTAACCTCAAGATTGGGGGACCTTCATCATCATGATTAACTTTGATAAATACATGGTTAAAGCTAGGGAACGATTGTAATCATACTTTTGAAAAAATTAAGTTGACTGTTGATCTGAAACAGGAAATGGACAACGGTGAAGTCTGATGTTTTGTTGAATCCATCCACCCACACTTCCTGCCTGCACATACTTTTTCAAGCTAGTACAAGGTCACCTGACCTCCTCATTTGCTCATGTCATATTAACAACAGCTGCTAGAGGCCTTTCTCACTAGACTCAGCTGCATCCGAGAGCAATATGAGAGCAAGTGAATGAGAGTACAGCAGCACTGCAGTCCATCAGGGCAACTGAGTCGTTTAATTTAACTTGACATGTCCTCTTCTGTATTACATCAAAATAATAGATAGAAGAAGACTTCAACGATGGCAGCAGCAACATTTCAAGTGGTCAATGAGTTTTCCACAGCATGTTTCTGAGGATGTTTCACAATAAAAACCAAGAGGTTCTGGCACCACCAAAAACCTTCAGTAATTGTCACTTCACAAAGTGTTTAGGTTTTGACATAAATATTAGTTTTTTGGGGAACACTCCAAATGACTGATGGTTTAATGGGCCGTTCTTCTTGGAAGCTAGTCTCCCTTTGAGACGTAAAGTCAAGATTAAATCACAATTTCGTAAAGAGACGCATATCTGAAAGCACTTTAAACAGTTCAGTAAAGGAAAGTACATTTACATAATTTGTGCCTGCAGCTTGTAATCAGTGTCAGGGCATGTACTCATTTCACAATTACATTACAAGTGAGACCACAGATTGCAACTTATGGACTAAACAAAATCAGTGCACCAGTCTGATCCAATAGCAACAAGTCTGCAATAAGATTATATAACAAAAGCTACAGTTGTTGAGTTAATGTTATTATCCCCATAGCAGCTAAGCTAGATAAATAAATA